>NC_084846.1:23069542-23379542 GCF_033115175.1 Lepus europaeus
ATCAATAATATCAATATTTTTATGTTCAGCTAAGTCATGTTTCCAAGGTTGTCATTTTATAAGATAATTATGACAAATTTTATTGAATGTTTAGGTGCCAGGGCCGAGATTAGAAACTTTATAGACATTACTGCCAATTCTTAAGTATTTTGTGTAAGTCACAGAACTACTAATAGGAAGGGCCAACATGTGAACCCAGTTTGTGATTCTAAAAATCTATACTCTTTCTGTCATCCAAATTACTACTTTCATCTACTGCTTATGACCTAAAATACTCAGTCGTGATAAAGCACAGTGAACCTGTAGCAATACATAAGACTTCATGCCCTCGTTGCCTCTTGACTCAACTTACAAGTGTCTAGTACACAACATGGCTCACAGCTGCTCAATAATATTGGCTGAATGAGCAGTAAACAAAAGAATGAGTCCAAGAAGGGACAGGCCATGATGCTGACTATGATGGAATTGAAAAGCTTTGGTATTCAGTGAACCTACCAATGATCCTGTACCTCAACGAGTGTGTTTTATGAAGAACTCTGAACATCCATTCATTTGGTTATAAGAAGGGTGGATACCTTCTTTTAATTCAACAAGCATTTTTCAGAACGCCTGCTAAGCATTCTCTTTTCTAGACATTCCAGGGGGTTGTTCAATGTTTCTCTGTTTTCCGTAATCCCTCAGTGAGCAATGAGAACACTATTTTTTTTTCTAAAGACTAATTCTTTAAGAGTCCTGGAAATCTTAAAGTGATTATTTATTAATTTAAGACCATTGAAGTGGCTTGTTTACAGTGGGCAGGAGACAATATGTATCTCGTGCTTTTAATTAAATCTATGAGGAAAACAGCTGCAAGTGTTTAAAAAAATAAGAAGCAATTTCTAGTGTAGAAGTAAGATATTAGAAGTCCATGAAATTATGTCTATTTCATTGAATGAACAAATGAATAAATGACTGAACAAATGACAACCTCTGTGTAGTCTTAAAATTTCCAGAGAAGTACAGGCAGCTTTCTGTCTCAGAGGATTCTCCCTCTGCGGATCAAAAATAATTTAACAAAAAAGTTATGTCCATGCTAATCATGTACAGACGTTTTTCTTGTAATTGTTCTTAAACAATTATTCATACAGAGTTCACATTGCATTAGGTATTATAACTGACCTAGAGATGTCTTAAAGCATACAGGATGATATGCATGTGTTATATACAGATACTACACTGTTGTGTAGAGTACCTGTGACCCTCAATATCCACTGAACTCAATCCCCCCACAGACACCCAGGGACAACTTTACAGGCTCCTTAAATTAAAAAGGTTTAGATAAAATAATAGAAAACCATTTGCCATGCCATGACTTCTAGCTAAGGACATGTCTGGAGTTGTTAATTTACATGGGTCCTTCAGATTGCAAGCAAGATCTGATTTAAAAACTCTCCAAATTAGTGTGTGATATATAGTCTGCAGCGATCTTACTTGATTTTTTTATGAAAGATGATTTCCAGAGGGATTGGATCCTTAAATAGCAGCTCTTCAGGAAAGTTCATCTCTGGGGAAAGCTCTGAGCCAGAATGATGGCTTCAGTCAGGTTCTCAACGTGCCAACTGGAAATGGGTTTGGAAAGGGTTGTCTAACATAGGAAATATTCCATCAAAATTTTTGTTGTTGTTATGATAAACTACCTACTTTTTCTTCCCCTGACTTATGAAATCTCTCTCCTTATTCAAAATATTATGTGCTAGTAATTGTAGGCTTTGCTCAACTGGTTTGACCATATAATCAAATAGAATTTGAGAAGCTTAGTCTTTTTGCTACAGTTAAAGTGATTGAACCACTTGAACACACACAAATGCCTTCATCTCTTTCTCCTGCTCTGTATTTGATTCATGCCTGTTTATTTTAATAACATAAATGATTTTAGAAACTGTCAATACAGAAAATGTGATTTGAACAAGACTAGATATCTTGTCTAATCTGAGCTCATCACTAAAACTGTTCATTCCCTTTCTGATCCAGACTCTTTGAAATAGGACTACAGCTTTCCATGATTTCACCTCTGCTTGTGGCAAAAATAAAACGGGTGTGTTTAACTTGAGAGCAGAATAGAACAGAGCCTTTTACTGCCATATTCATTGAGCAGGTCTCTGTGAACAACGAAGCAGTCATTGTCAACCTAGAGTTCCCTTAGCATGGGTTGCGTTTTCCATGGAATGATGGTTGATCACTTTGGCACGGTGCATACATAAACACAATATCTTATTTTCTCTCATGTTATTTTATCAAACAGTTAATTTTAGAAGAGTAACTTCTAACTATTCTACTATGTGCATAGACTGAAAAGAAGGTTGCTGCATTCTGACTAGGAGATAAAATGTGACTCCAAGTAAATATTTAAATTCCATCTTTTAGAGTAATGACAATTAAGTAAAAACTCATTTTATGCTTATTGTTCTTATTTTTATTATATTTTAATGTAATTTCAAGCTACCTGAGTGGAAAAAAGAACCATTGTAAAAATAGTAATATATTAATAAAAATACAGTAGTATAAGGCATTCATTGAGAATTTAAATCTTAACAAGTTCTTAAGTGCTCACATTTTCAAGTGAAGATTCCATGCCTTTGAGTCTCAGGAGGTTCCCTGATCTCACTCAACTAGTAATGCTGATCAGGGATTTGATGGCAGTAAGTGTGATCATGGAATAGTACTCCTTTGACCCCACTTATACTGTCAAGAGTAGGGGGTGACAAGACCACAATAGAGTAGAAATTCTTTACAAATGCAGTTGATCCTATGCAACATTTCTTTTGGACATCTAAACATTATTTTAAAGATTTTTATTACATTTATATCATATAATAGGTCCAAAACATCTTTCTTTTTTCTTTTATTCATCTTGACATAGAAAGACTCTATCAAATTAAAATCTTGGAACTCTCTATTTATTTTTTTAAAAGATCTATTTATTTATTTGAAAGAGAGAGAGAGAGAGAGGGAGAGAGAGGATCTTCCATCTGCTGGTTAACTCCTCAGAGTTTTGCACAGCTAGGGCTGTGCAAAGCTGAAGCCAAGAGCCAGGAGGTTTTTCCAGTACTCCCAAGTGGGTAGCAGGGGCCCATACACTTGAACCATCGTCTTTCAGTTTTCTCAGGGCCTTAGCAGGGAGCTAGATTGGAAGTGGAGCAGCCAGGACATGAACTAGTGCCCATATAGGATGTTGGCATTGCAGGCAGAGGCTTTATCTGCTATGCCACAATGCCAGTCCCCTGTTCTTTTTCCTTTTGATAGTCAGTTTATTTGCAGTGGGAAATATTATCTTGCATCTACCTTAAAATAAATATTTTCTTCTAATGTATGCATGCAGAGTTTTTAGAAGTAGGATAAAATTGAAGTGGAGGACCACCAAATTAAATTTTAATATGACATAGAGTGATAAATAAACATTTACATTCAATTTTGAAAAGCAAAATGAGCTGTTGTCATTGAAAAAATCATCCTCAATGCTGCGAAAAGATTTAGGGTCTTATTTTGTCTATGAGAGCTGTGGTTGATGCTTCCCAGTCTTGCAATGAATTCTCAATTGCTAGTGACAAGCAAATATATTCTTCTCATGATAGTATGCATTTTCCCAAGGATGCTGAAGACATTTTGGGAAAGAGGGTAGAATTTCTTGAAACAATTTGCCAATGTGAAATACTGTACATATCAAATTGGCCCTACTACCATCCTTCCCAGACCATTTATCATAGCTAGCAAATCAAGCCCACATTTTCTCTTTCTGAGAGACTTGGCTAATAAATAAGATGTGGGTTTCAAATCCAAACATGTCAATCAATCTTGGGAACAAAGCAGTAATGATTTTCATCTATTAATATTTTATTTCAATAAGAAACAATGCATATGAATTCACCATTGGTGTGAGCTACAAGTTCATTCATTGTTCAGATTGTATTCTGTATATTCAGCCAGTTGAGGTGTTTCAAGAAGGTTTTAACCAAACAGATCACAAGAAAAAGGTCCATGGGACTACATTTTGGAAGGCCGTTGGCCCTCTCTTTCCTTTAGTTTCAGGAATAAACCTAGTTTAAGAACATTTTTTCCCTCTCTCATCTGTACAACATATTGTACCAATTTTCATCAAAAAATTACAATTTCTCTAGGTGTGTGTCTCTAGATACCCTTAGAATTCCTGCTCTTTGACCCTGGGAGTAAACTGATCTTAAGCACACCTGTCTTCCTTGAGAAACTTGCAAAGTTGATTTTTGAGCTGAGCATCAAAGAGATATGATATTATTAGACAATATAGAGCTCAGGTAAAAAGTCCAGGAAGCGCCTTGAAGTGCTTGAAGTTTTAAAAGGTGAATGTGTCTTCGGTGAAGAACTATTTTGAATGCTGCAACTAATTGATTATTATTATCTCAGTCAGATAAACTTTAAAAATTGAAGACAATATTTTTGGCTCTGCCTTACAGAATACTAATTTCAAAAACTTCCAGGAATTTGTGCAACAATGGAAGAGTCTTCCAAGTCATAGGGACTAATTAAAAAGAGTGATAGTTTGACTTTTTTTTCCCTCACAGGTCTCTGTTAGAAAGAAGGTATTCTGTGCCTAGAAATGTTTTCAGTTTCAAGATTTAAATTGAGTTTAAAAACTCTTGGCTTGCATAAAATCCTCCCAATATATGTGTAATACTGTGAGATGTCAGGAAATAGAATTTTTCCCTGAAATTTATTGTGAAGCTTTTAGAACCAGAAGCAGCAGATCATTTGGCTTGCCTAGCAGCTCAGATCAATTCATGCACTTAAATCACCTCACCTAATAATGAAATTGTTATATAGTTAATTATGATTCATATGGTGAGAAAGAAAGATAACTATAATGAACTAATTATGGAGCTACATTTTTTTCAGATTTCTAGCTGATATTTTAAAATTCTGTTTCATTTACTAGTAAAATAAAGCTCTGGCTCAAATAAAAGTCCTTTATTTTCTACCTCGTTATACAGCACAATTGAACAGCTTCTTAGTAACCTAATTTGAATGTCGTTCAGTCCTAGAGTGGAGGTTTTCTTGAAACTCAATATTGCCCTCTCTTTCAGGATTTTATATGCAAAGATTATTAGAGCTAGATTTATTAGATGACAAAAAACATTGAAAAGCAGATCAGATGTTTGTTTAAATATGCTGTAAATACAAACTTCTTGTTCATTTTTTTTTTTTTGAGGGCTAGACAAATAGAATGGTTTACTAGTAGGAATTTACTTATTCCTACTATGAATAAGTAGATGGAGGAGTCATACTCATCCAACCCAAAGTCTGTTAACGTTTCACATTTGAAGCTCAGAGTTGAAGCTGGGAGTTGACACTGCTTTCTGCCGGTCAGGAGCAGTAGTTCAAGCCCTGCATGAAATCAAACATCTGGCTGATAGACTCCATTTTCCATATTTCATCCCAATGATTTGATGTCGTGTCGATGGAACTTCTAATTCGACATCTGTTCCCAGTTACGCAGACATTTAAACTCCTCTGGCACCCTTCTCAAAGGGTGATTGCTTGTCCTTGTATCTGTTACGAATATGCCCATCTTTCTTGTGGGCACCACAGTACTGGGTATTGGTTGTCTAAACAGCTTCTGTTCCAAAGAGCAGCACTGCTGTTATAAAGCCAGATGGAGAGCAGTGAGTTTGTGAGTTGTGTAACTTCGGGTGGGAAAGACTTAGCAAAATACCGTTCTTGCCATGATAGTTCATATTTCACAGTCTTAAAAGTGGGTGGGAGTGAGGGGAGGTAGATGATGGAGTCGAATTTCCAGTTCAGAATTTGAAATCTATCAACATTTCAGTATCAGAATATTCTGCTTCCCAATATACCTATGGGAATCAACATCAAGAAAATAAAATGTACATATTCTCCTCCCCATTACAGAAACATACGACTGCACTAGCAAATAAACTGCTGGTTCACCTAGGATGTATATTTTCAGTTGGTTCACAACTTCTGGAAATTAAAGCGATATTGACATTAATGAAGTTGGATTTCAAAACCCAATGAGCATGTTTTCTTTATCAGAATGGTTGCCAAAGGCAAAGAAATGAAGAGGAGTTTATTCCAAACCCAGATCAAAAATAGAATAGGGGCAGATTTATCATTTAAAAGTCTTATAGCCCAAAGACAGCTTGCTTTCTCTTTCTTTTTATCCATTTAGCTTCAGGAAAATTCTCTTAGGTATTAGAGTTACCTCCCTGGGCCTCTGATTTTGCCATGTGTACTAAGTTCTTGCCCTTGTACATGGTTCATTCCCTTTTGTGTTCCAAGAGTTCTCAAATGAAAACACCAGGCAGAAATTCTTCAGAGATCCCTTCCACCCTGATAAATATAACTACATTACTAGTAAGTGTCATAGCAGGTGGAAAAGGCAGGGACGGGAATAACAAACTGTGGTGTGTGTCATATTTCATTGACTTAGTTTAAATTAACCGATTAAGTTATAAATTATTCAGAGACTTGGAGTCAGCCAAAAGTTTAAGATAGTCCACCTATATTTTTCAGGATGTAACAATTAATCAAAATCAAATGACTCCCTATAAAATTCAACAGAAGGATATATAATTAATATGAAAGGTTAACTTGCCTATTAATTTGGCAGCAACAATATTTTTAAAAATTAACAAATTAATATTTCATCTTATCTTATGCTAATGATATTGATGAGGGATCTTCAGAAAGTTCACTGAAAATACACAGTGAAAAAATGAGATTTTTTTTACAAATGCAAATTTATCTTTTAGTTCCACTTTTCCATAAACTATAAGTTTTGGCACAATTCTCTAAATATGCTTTAGAAGAACTGAAAATGCAAAGATGTTTTCCTATTGTCAGGCTTGAGTATAAAAGTCTGTACCCAGCTTGAAAGGCATATGTGGCCCAATTTAAAATTTGGTAGTTTCATAATAACTCGGGAGAAGTGCATTGTTCATTGTAAAATACCCACATACTCTCCTTTGGAGTGGTTCCAGACTGTAACTGAACCCCGAGGTTGCCCCCTGGTGCTTTATGTATTGTTTAATTGTCTGCCTTTGGTGGATGTTCTTATTAAAAGTCTGTTATTTAGGATAAGACCCAAGTGTCATTTTAAGAACAACAGAAGCAGAGCTGTTCGGTCTCATAGTTCGTTTTCATAGGTGTGTTCATGAACACTGGATACAGCTAATGAGCCTGCTGAAAATTTTTCTTGTAATACTTCAAAAAGAGCAACCACAACAGCAAACAAAATCCTGGATTTTTATTTTCCTCCAATAAAACAAGACAAGCATAGCCAGCTATGAGTCCTGTAAACCTGTGCATGGGGCAGGTGGGAAGAGAATGGTCTCAGTGCGTTTGTCCACTCTGGTCTGTGTTTTGGTCGAAGGAGGAGTTGGTTTGGAGTCACCCACACTTTGGTACCCATGACTATTATGAAGTCCAAGGAAGCTAAGAGGCAGGACAGTGTACACAGGCCTGCAGGGCTGTTGATCAAGCCTATGTAGGCGTTAGTGTAAGTCAGAGTTAGGGAGCAAATTCTTAATGTCTTCCTTTTCCCCACGATCCAATTGCAAACTGACTATCTTAGCTTAGATCAGTCTTTAAAATAAATTCGGTCTGGGAAGTCTGCCATTCACTGATCTTGATGTTCTATGTCCTTTACCTCTCTGAATATTGTCTTTTCTGCAGTGACATCACCAACTCAATGATTTCTCAGAATCTGGAAAAAGAAACTGCCATGTTCTCTCACAGGTCTGCAGTACAAAGAGCATACAAGGGTTCCATCCTTATCCTCTCTCCAAACTGGTCTTGGGGACAGTGACCCAACCTTAGGCAAAAGAAAAGAAAAGAAAACAAAACAAAAAAACAAACAAACAAAAATTCACAGCCATCTTATCTTGATACAATTGCTGGGACTTAAAGGCTCTCATTAAATTGCGACTTTAGATATCATGTGGACATTTGAGGAAATATGATTATTGACAAAATGTACGCCTGTTATATACTATATCACTTCAAAAGGAGAAAGGCCATTAGGACGTAATTGCATCAGAAACAGTATACACATTTGGCTGGTTTATAAACTGTCACTTTCCGAAGTACTAAGACGTATAAAAGTTTCCAAAGGTTCCATTATGACCCTATTTCCAACAGTATTCTCTGACAAACTAAATAAATTACTGCATGTATTGGACCTTTGAGGCTTGGGGCAAAGAATGGAAAAATTATTTACAAAAGCTTGAAAATATTTAATCACTGAGGGGGGGGCAACGGTGTTTTAATTAGCAGGTCCTCGGGCTATTGGCTGACTGCAGGCTTTCTCAAACAACCACACAAATGCACTGAATAGCTGTTTGCCAGCCTTAGGGTCAGGCCTGAGATGAAACAGATAAGATAATTGGCTCTAATGAAATCCAGAAGGCCTTGGCTTTCTTGTTTGAGCTTGGATTTGAAAAGTGCGTGTGGAAGTGAGGCTTAATTCAAACCAGAACTGAGCTAGGCCCGTTTCTCAGTGACTTTGATATTGTTTGAAGTTCTAAAAGTGTTCGCCACACCACTAGCCTGCTGGGCTGGGCCTCCTGGTACCCTTAATTACTAACCTTTATTGCCGACTTTACTACACAGGAAAGGGGCCATTATATGTTCCATCAACATCAGCTCTTCTCAGATTGGAGGAAAGGGCAGGGTTAAAGGCCACTGTAGGAAGGCAGAAACTTCACTTTGAGGTAGTCAGATCATTTACCAGTGTTGAATTTCACCATTATGCACATACATTCCTTACAACACAGAAGCCCAATTTCCATTTTTTAAACAAGTGATTACTTTTCAAAACATTTTTGTTTGTGCCTGTTTTTTGCAGACAGAACATTTATTTTTAAGGACTGAAATGATTGCATATGATACACCAGAAAAAAAAAAACCACGGCACCTCCCAATTAATCATCGCACCAGCAGTCTGGTTGGGTTCTGTAATAAGGAGGATTATTATTAATGCCCCTTTGAAGTGGAAACAAGTGAGGAACCCTCCTGTGGAGTGAGAGCTGTCCTGACACCCTGAGGAATAAGGAGCCCTCAGGAGACCCTACACGATTAAATCTGAGCTTCTGGAGTCTCTCACAAAGAAGTTGCACAAAAGGATTCCCGATCCAGTTTGCAGCCAGGAGCACAAGTGAGGAGGAAGTCTCCCTCTGAGGGATTGGAGGTGCTGTCTTTGGGGATTCCATCCTTCTCCGTCTTGCTACTGCTCTGCTTTCGGTCCAGTTGCTAAAGATGGATTATGCATCTAAATGAATTAATAATTATTCAACCCTTCGCCCTCTCAGAGGAGATCTGGTCATGCTATGAAAGCCGAGGGACATGGAGTCTGGGCCCATTTCCTGCCTTATATATCACCTTTGAGTAGGAAAGTCATGAGTGATACCATCAGATTCGGCTCTTTATGAAAGAAAAAGTGAAGCATTTTTGCATTCTTTAAGTACACTTGACAGGGGTGTGCTCTACTTTCATGCATGAGCCTACTGCTCGTTCATCCAGCACTCGCTTTTCTGAGGATTCCTATGCACAGGCTACAGTGGGTGCTGGCTCTCTGCTAGACGGATACATAGCTGGGCTTAAGTAACCACATCCAGAACCCCAGGACATCAGTATAAAGACAAAAACTAAGACACAACCACCATTGGCTGACTTCTGCTAAGAGAATAAAAGAGGCCCTTGACAGATTTGTGCCCATGACAGATGAAGACATCAGCTCAGACCAGAAGAAAGAAGAGTCTTAGAATATTCATGATATAAGTACTTTCTTCATTAGGAAGAATTATGTTTGTTTCCTCCCAAAATTGTGTGTTGAGGCTCAAACCCACAGTGTGATGGCATTTGGAGAGGGGCCTTTGAGTGGTAATTAGAATGAATTGTGATCCTGGGACTGGACTATGCACGGATGGCATTAGTGCTCATATTAAGAACTGACATTAGAGAGCCTGTCTTCTCAAGCTGTCTGCATGCACGCATACTAAGGAAAGGTCATGTGAGCACATGGCAAGATAGTGACTTTTGGCTAGGCAGGGAGAGGGCCCTCACCAGAGCCTAACCATCTCGGCCTGCTGGCTTCAGCCTCCCAACCTCCAGGAGTGACAACATAAACTTCTATTGTTTATGCCACCAGTGGACAGTGTTGGTACTGCTGTCCGAGCCGAGTCAGACAGGAGCTACAAAGATATTTGAGAGATCAAACAAGCCATGAATGGCTCTAAATATGAGATACAAAAAAAAAAAAAAAGAAGAAGAAGAAGCATTCTACAAACAGTCTTATGCTAGACACTAACATAAAGGATGGTAACAAGAATTTTTTTCAATAAGCAAAATATCCTGTGGTGAAAAAAAATTTCTCTTAAAGATATATACAATATAAAAACATGTGAGACTGATGAGTCCAGTAGTTATTTTACACTATTCAATGTGCCATCTCCTCAAATTGTTTGAATATAGGATTTCCAGCTCCTCCAATACTTAGCAATAGCCTAGAAACTAGCATCCTACAGAATGCAATTTGAAAATTCCTGATAGGTAGTACACCTAGGGATCATTCTAGAAGTTCATCATTAACGTAGTAGATATGATAGTGCAAAAGTAGGTAGCACACGTCTTCCCATAAGCCTCTCACAGTCAATATAACAAAGAAATAAGTGCATTATATGGTATGCTATTATAATATTCTGAGCACTTGAGTGACCTACATTCTAGATTGTCTTTTCTTTTTGCCACTGCTTGCTACTGAGTGGTCCTCCAATAATGCACACTCATGATGCCAAAGAAAGAGAGAAGGAGAAATAGAATCAACAAGTGGGAAAAGGAGAAAGAGGTTCTGTTTCCTTTGATATCGCTGTTAAATCACCCAGTGGATTTTCTTAGGGTAGTGTTACTGCCATTCAAAATTATAGCAAATTGGTGATATGTTGCAGTCACTGTGTATATTTTGTTTCAGCTTAAATATGGGCACATATCCTCTAACCTTATTTTAGATCAGACATGACACATTAAAAACATGGATTTAAAAAAAAAATAAAACCCTCAAACAATTAGCAACTAATTGCAGTGTGAACATAAAATTGGTTTTATGAGTAAATCCATTTGTGGACTTAAAAATTTTTATAACTTCATTTTGCTGAGGGAAGTAGAGGGAGAATGATTCGCTGGTCTTCACATCAGTAAAAGCAGACTGTCTATTATGTGACTACTCTCCATGATGAGCAAGCACACCTTGGAATCACACAGTCATGGTTAAGGTTATTACTTTTGCTGGCTGAAAAAGAAATTGTCTTTGGGAGAGGATCCTATGAATGTCATGGCATGGCAATGCCATTTTCCTTCCAAAGATAACATTTCTCGCTGTTCTGAACTTTATGAAACTACAATTGGGGTTATCACATATTTATTCAAAAAGATACTATAACCATTACAGCAGTAAGTCAGCAAAGTCTTTAGTCATTTGCTAAAATGCTCTTTGGCCCTACTGCCTATGTAGCCACTCAACTCCTGTCTTTAAGGTGTCCATAGAGACTGAATTAGTGGCAAGTGAAAAATGAAAGTTGAAGTGAAAACACAAATAAGTAAGCAAGCAAACAGTATTATTCACATCAAAGCATTCAGAAGTTGAATAGCATCATGAAAAATGGGTCTCGATGCTATTTTATAAACTGAAACAGACAGAGAAAAGATTCTTCTTGAAGACAGAGCACGGCTGGCCTCTGCTATATGGACTCTGCTTCCACAGATCCATGCATGGGGTGTTTTGGGGAAGTCACGGTGCTCGAGGGACACAGATTCTTGCTCTTCTTGTTCTGAGAAGGCAGAGCTGTGATAGTTCTCTTAGAAACAGGACAGATTCCTCCCTGGAATCATACAGGATTGTTCCTTCTGTGGACCATTCATGGGTTTTTTTTCCTGGGCAAATATCTTCTCAAAGCTCAAAAGCCTTGCATCCACTCGAAACATCCTTATGAACTGGACAGAGTGCTTAGCAGGATGATATAGGAAACGAATGGCATGGTCCCAAACACTCTCACCATTAGTTCAGAATGGGAAGCTGAGTGCATTCCTGTCTCAGTTCACCAGGGCCACTACAACAGAAATATCAAAGCCAAACAGAAATTTACTTCTTGTAGCCTAGAGGCTTGGAAGGCCAAGGTCAAGTTGCTGAGAGAATGCTTTCTGGCTCATGGATGGAGCCATTTAGCTGAATCCTCCGTGCTCAGAGGGACAAGGAAGCACCCTGGGGTATCTTTTTTAAGGGAAATAATCCCACTGCAGAGTGCTCTGCCCTCATGACCTAAGGGCTTCCCTAAAGCCCCACCTCCTAATACCACCCCTTTGGGGTTAGTGTCTCAATAAATGTGTTTGGGGGACACAGTCGTTCAGACTATAGCAATCCCCAGGGCAAATATGAATGGATTTAAAAACTGAATGGGAACTAACGGGTTCTCGTAGAAGATGGAGCTCCCTTTGGCCAGCAGCCGTGTTGCCTCAACTCTCACTCGCTTTCCCCTGCAGCCTCTGGGCTTCAGTGTCTGCCCACTCCACTTTCTTTGGTACTTAGCTTACTATTCCATCTTAGTAATTATCATCCTTTATTTGCCTTCCCATGAAAGTACATTTTTAATTTTCAAAGAATATACACGAAACGTTAAAGACCTAAATTCACATGATGTCATTTTTCCAAAATGTTACTTGGTGCAGTGATTTATATGACATCATCCAATCAGCTTTCTAAAATTCCACTAACATCAAATGTCTGTAATTACTTCCTCTTCTAAAATATGTTTCTGAAAGTAAACCACTTTCCATTTTCTTTCTTTTATGGAAACATCAGCTCACAGTCGGTTTCCTGAACGTGTAGACTCATTAGACTTCCTTTTTACAAATGTAAGACCAGGCTCAGCAAAGCCTTCTTCCTTCTTCCCAGCAGCTTTGTGCCTGTGGGGGGAAATGCCTTAGCCAACGAAGTTTATTGGTGAGCTTGTCCTGCAGATGGAGCTCTCCCGACGTGCCTGCCGAGGGCTGTCGAATTGGCACAGCTCTGGTTCTGGCTACTTGGCCAGTGTCTCATCATTGCCCTCAGTGCTTTGTGGGATCTTTCATGAATATGAATGTGCATGAAGCTGCCTTACAAGTAACTCACCTTCTTTCTTCTTTGTGTTTAACTATGAGCTCATTGCAGTGGAGAGAAACGGGAAGTATACAGCAGTCCTGGTTGGGAATGAAAGTTACTAATGGAGCCAGTAGAGAAGCAACAAAGCAAGAGATACTGGCTGTGTGTAGCGAATATGGATAAGAGGAAGGGATGCTAATCCAAGCCTTATGAAAGCTGTCATTCTTCTGCAGGCATGCACAGGAACCCAGGGCACTTATAGACAGGAAAGGATGATCGAAAACAGTGCACCTGTGCTATCCTGTCTACTTGGGCAGACCCTGGTTAGTGGGTTTCCATCTTGCACAATTATAGCAACTCTCTTTCAGAGGAAAAATACAAAGGCAAATGTTCAAAAATAGATAGAGGGACTCAAGAGGGTCCATGTGAGTGAGGGACTCTGAAAATCAAGCTTCATTCATTTTATGGTCAATATACCTTGGTTCATTTAAACCCCAAAGCTTTATAGGGCCATCAATTGGAGTGAAACAATGTACACAACACACCATGTAATGAGAATTCCATAAAATGAGTGGCTATGCTAGGTAGGGATGGAAAGCAGAGAAATTCAACAAGTGTGGGGAATGGTTAGAGACACTGGCAAGGGATGGTCTTGATGTAAAAATTCAGCTGAGATACATTTTTCACGTAAGGGAACATGCTGAGGACATCAGAGTAAATGGTTTCCCCCTCTATGTATGTTAAGGTAAATGAAACAAACAAATGGGAGCCACTGAGCAAAAATGATGATGCCAATCCAGATAACACAGCACAAATCAAAATAGGGAGAGCAACCAGTGTTTACGCAGGGAGCATGCACTTCCTGTTGTTTGGTGTGATGAGTCTGCACCTGCTGGAGAACGTGCTCGAATCTGCACTGAGGCTGGCCTCCAAGCTGGCCTGGCTAACTTCCCTCCTAAGGGGCAGAGTGGCTCTAATGTGGTTCACATGTAGGATGTTTCATCTTAACCAGAGTGATTCATATTGATGAAATGAAACAGAGAAAATACCCTTGACATCCTAGCCTCCTTTAAAAAAATATTAAATAAATATGTCTGGGACTTTTGCATGATTATATTTATTAAAACAAATGGAAGATGTCAATACATACCAGAATAGATTTGTAGGTGACCCTGGATAGGGTTAAAACCATTAGGAAAAAAATGAGTTTTGAGGTTTCTTGCCAATTCTGAGAGTTCTAAACAGCAAGTGAGAGCCACAATAGAAGGTTCAGACACTGAACATCAATCCTCAGATAATTGGTTCTGTGCTTTAGAATGTTCTTTTGTTTGGCTCCTGGAAATAGGATCCCCGAATCAAGATTCACAAAGTATATTTAGAACACCTTTATAAAACCAATACTGGTCCTCCTTACCACCTTTTTGGGAATTAAGCATGTACCTTCTTTACCCTTATAGGGTCTGTTTGAAAGTGATGAACAATTTGGGCCAGCGCCGTGGCTCAACAGGCTAATCCTCCGCCTTGTGGCTCCGGCACACCGGGTTCTAGTCCCGGTTGGGGCGCCGGATTTTGTCCCGGTTGCCCCTCTTCCAGGCCAGCTCTCTGCTATGGCCCGGGAGTGCAGTGGAAGATGGCCCAAGTGCTTGGGCCCTGCACCTCATGGGAGACCAGGAGAAGCACCTGGCTCCTGCCATCAGATCAGCGTGATGCTATGGCCTGGGAGTGCAGTGGAAGATGGCCCAAGTGCTTGGGCCCTGCACCCCATGGGAGACCAGGAGAAACACCTGGCTCCTGCCATCAGATCAGCATGGTGCGCATGCTGCGGCCGTCTCTCTCTCTCTCTCTCTCTCTCTCTGTCCACTCTGCCTGTCAAAAAAAAAAAAAAAAAAAGCGATGAACAATTTAAGAGTATAGATTCCAGTGTTTAATTGTCATCATCATTCCAATAAAACAAAAGTAGGTATTTTCACAGAATTTACAAGCATCAGAAGGACTCTTTTTCAACTCTTACATTTTATTATTCATTTGGCTGGCCCTATTCAACATGATAATGTAATTAGATTCCCTGGAAATTCAATTAGTCAAATGAATAGAGTGTTTTAAAATGACTAGCATTTTTCTCAGAAGTTACCTCATTGATGAAAAACATTAAAGAATAATTCACATGTCTGGTTATCTTAACTGGTGATTGAACTGTAATTTATCCAGCCGATTGTGACATTTAGTAAAACCAGAATTAGTCCAGAAAAAAAAGTCATTTAGGAACATATTGACATAATCTTAATTCTTCTAGTATGAGTAAACAGTAATCTATTTTTGGAAGACTTTTAAAGTCAAGACTAAAGAAGTAAAACAATAGAGCTTACATTATAAAAGAGTTTTTCCATTGCTATGTGGGCATGTTTCATCAGAAATTTACCGAATGTGAGGTAGCTGTGACTAACTAGTGAGCATGTCCTCAGCAGTCACCTGCCAATGTGCATGACCAGAAAGTAAGAGGGAAAGGGACGTTTGCAACACACTTCTGAGAAATGCTTAACTCTGCTTGCAAGTTGACCTATCACTCGTTATTGTACATGGGAAGCAGAAATTTAAATATTGTTTTTGATATATTGGATATACGTATGAGGTAAATGCTATTTTTGTGGGGCTCTTGACAATGATCGTGATGGTGATGATGTCAACTGATGTTGATCATTTAATGAATACTGAGGCTTGATGGTATATTTTCTGTACAGAAAAATAAGTCTGTGATTCTTCAAGAACATTATCAATTAGACAGAAAAGGGATCGGAGAAAGGCAGTAGGAGGGTAAAGGAAATACAGAGATGGCCATAAAGGAGAGGCAAAGAGAAATGAGGTCAGAGCAAAGACTTGAGCATGGAATCCTGAAAGGGAAGCATTAATGAAGAAAAGCATACCGAGTCTAATGGAAAAGTAAATCATCCAATCACTAGTAGTTTTATTTATGTAATTAAGTAATTAATTGCTATTATCTACCTGTCATCTATTTTTTGAGAAGTGAAGAGAGAGAATGATCTCATTTATTGGTTTTACTCCCCAAATGCTTGCAAATGGTTGGAACTAGGCTGAGACCAGGAGCCAGGGCACAGTCCACATCTCCTAAGAGTGTGGTAGGAGTCCATTTACTTAAGCCATTGCTGCTGCTTCCCAGAGGTCGCACTGACAGGATGTTGGAATCAGGAGTCAGAGCCAGGAGTTGAACCAAGGCATTTCAACAGGGGAAGCAGGTGACTCAACTGGTTCTTAACCACTAGACTAAACACCAGGCCCTGGGAGTTATTTTTTAAAAAGTGGATGAGAGTAGGAGGTCATGACAGCGGCAACATAGCAACAGAAAATGATTAATGTCATCATTTTCAATTACTGTCGTAAATGGGATTTTATCGTGGTTATTGACATCATAGCCTTTTTGGGCCGCTTTATTTTGACAGTGTGCTTAAACTTCCAAGGGATCCACATGGACAGGATCATGTCGTCAGGTCTTGTGCCATTATTGGTAAGCATTTTAATATCACTGAGGTCTCAAGGAATACTTTTATGGAGTGGGAAAACTGATGAAATTAGTTGCTAAACGATTGGCATCCGATTTCATAGGTAGAAGGAATTAGCTAGAAGGGATTCTTTAATCCTTGTACTCTGCTCTCCTGAACCAGAATCAGAAGCCAAAACAGTAAAAGGACTTTCTCTTAGTCAGTGATTGGCAGAAACTAGTTTCAAGCCCAGGACTGGCTGTAAACTAGATTCCATACAGAAAATTTTTCTAAATATACATTCCCCAAAGTTGTAGTTCACCCTAGTCTTACGTTTTTATTTTGAAATCTTTAGGTATTTATTTGAAAGGTCAGAGACAAAGGGAGAGAGAGAGAGAGAGAGAGAGAGAGAGTCCATCAGCTAGTTTACTCCCCAGCCTGCACCAGCTGGCACTGAGTCAGGCTGAAACCAGGAGCCAGAAACTTACTCTGGGTCTCCCACATGGGTGGTAGGGACCCAGCTAATTGAGCAATCACCTGCTGCCTCCCAGGGTGCCCATCAGCAGGAAGCTGGAATTGGGAACAGAGCTTAGACTCAAACCCAGGCACTCTGATACAGGATTTGGGTACAGTGGACAAATAATGTCTTAACCACTATGCCAAATGCCTGTTCCACACGGTGTTACTATGGAGAAGGGAGAATGAAGTCTCGTCTAATTGATTAGTTGCCATTCTCTGTGAACCTGACATAAGTGCATGTTTTCTCTAATTAGAGAAAATGGTTGCAATTAACTTTTTTTTTTTTTGACAGGCAGAGTGGACAGTGAGAGAGAGACAGAGAGAAAGGTCTTCCTTTTGCAGTTGGTTCACCCTCCAATGGCCGCCGCGATAGCGCGCTGCGGCCGGCGCACCGCGCTGTTCCGATGGCAGGAGCCAGGTGCTTCTCCTGGTCTCCCATGGGGTGCAGGGCCCAAGGACTTGGGCCATCCTCCACTGCACTCCCTGGCCACAGCAGAGAGCTGGCCTGGAAGAGGGGCAACCGGGACAGGATCGGTGCCCCGACCGGGACTAGAACCCGGTGTGCCGGTGCCGCAAGGCGGAGGATTAGCCTAGTGAGCCGCGGCGCCGGCCGCAATTAACTTTTTTTTTTTACCTGCCCCACTGGCAGTAGCTCTGTTCTCATTGCTGTCATTGCAAGAGATCCTTGGGTTTTCAGTCTTCATCATGGGCTTGGCTTTCTGGTCCATTGTCTGCAGACACTCTTCATGGTTCATGGCACCCACTGCGTTTAGAAACAGGGATCATCCTGAACTTGAGCCATTCTTTCAGCTGCCTGAGGTCTCACCACTTCTTAATAAGCTAAATTTAATTTGGCTGTGGTTCCAAGCCCCTTACTTTTTGCTTGCCACTCTGTCAGTTTCCTTTGCATAGGTCAGAAGGCAGAGAGGGCAAAAAGAGGGAGAGGGACTCCTTCACTGTCTAACCAAACGGTAGCAGATTCTTCCACCAACTTGGTCTCTGTTTCCCAGGCTCTGCAGTACCAAGAGACCTTTGTAGTAATGGAAACATTCTTTCTTTGACTCATGTGTACCGTTGTCTTCCTTGCTTCATGCAGAGAGTCATGAGGGGCAAAATAATTGTGAGCATTACAAGGCTTTCACGGCAGTGACCTTGACTCTGCACTGGGATAAATGTCTAATTACGAAGAATTCAGCACAGACCACATTAGCGGGCTGATGTTTGCTTTGCACACAGACCCAACATCTGTTGTATCTCTGGAGCTGCGCCTTGGTTATGGGAGCTAAAGTCTGCTGTTCTCTTCAAATACATGTTTTGAAATGAAGGTGCTTTTATAATATTTTGGTCCTGAGAGATATCGCGTCACAGGTTTAGGCTAATGTCTCACAGGCCTCCCAAGAAACTATGAGTAACTGGTTAGACTTTTGAATTGTGGATCAAATCCCTAAAATAATCTGGAAAGTCAGAATCTATTTTGCTGTTTTGGTCATTATGATGAGCAGAGGAAGTTGAGCCACGTGGCCATTTCTGCACCCCTCACGCTACTGCAGAGAAATGGCCCCCAAGGGTGTCTGTGTGACTGATTTTTGAAACTTTGTACATACAACCTCTATTTTCCTGTTTTTGAACTTGAATTGCACAAAAGGTAGCCTACTTTCTACAAATACATTTGTGTCTTCTCTCATTTCAGTTTATTGATTTATGACAGAAATGACAGGAAAGAAGGAATTTCATATGCATTTGTCTTTGGAAATAGCACTGTGATTTGCTCCATTGTTTTTTGTTAACTTTTTTTTGGGGGGGGGTGGGGAGAGTATGTGAACAGTATCATCACATGTACATACTGTCTGTACAGATGAAATCTATTTCTATATGGGCCACAGTATAATACAACAGGCTATCTCATTATCTGTTTTTTTTTTTTTTTTTCAAACCTGAGGTTGGTAATCAGACTGCCTGGTCTTAATTCTCAGCTCCTCCACTTTCTGCCTGTGTGACTTTGGGCAATGTCTTGAATCCACCTGTGACTCAATTTCTCACATCTTCAAAATGGGAGAAATTACCAGATATACTTTCTAGAACTCTGTGTGGAATAGATGAGTGTATCCATATCAAACATGCATAGTAGGGCCTGGCAAATGGTAAATGTTATATTCTATTATTACTATCATCACAGTTTTCACATAGACTTCCAAAAGTGGTAATGCCAATCCAGGTTCAATAAATACATAGGGAAAAAATCAAATTAAGTCTTTCTACTTTGTGTTATGCTTTCATAGTGCTGCTCATTTTCAATAGTAAGTATCAGTATGTATTCAATAATGTCATCAGCTAAGTGTTTTCTTCCATGCAGGAGTCACTATTTGTTTTTATCACCACACTAGCCAAATGCAGATCTATGTTTCCTCTCTACTTTGATTCATTTTTTTAAAGATTTATTTATTTATTTGAAATTCAGAGTTATACAGAGAGGAGAGGCAGAGACAGAGAGAGAGGTCTTCCATCCGCTGGCTCACTCCCCAATTGGCCACAATGGTCTGAGCTGTGCCAATCCGAAGCCAGGGGCCAGGAGCATCCTCCGGGTCTCCCACGTGGGTGCAGGGGCCCAAGGACCTGGGCTGTCCTCCACTGCTTTCACAGGCCACAGCAGAGAGCCGGATCAGAAGCAGAGCAGCTGGGTCCTGAACTGGCGCCCACATGGGATGCCGGCACTGCAGGCATCAGGTTAACCCACTATGCCATAGTGCCATCCCCCCTTCTCTACTTTTAAATGTTTTGTTCCAAATGCATACAATATACTTATTGACTAAGGATATTATAACCAATTTCAGTAGAAATCCCCACAAATACCATTTTAAAAAGTTACTCTTGGGCCGGCATCATGGCTCACTTGGTTAATCCTCCGCCTGTGGTGCCGGCATCCCATATGGGCGCCGAGTTCTGGTTCTGGTTGCTCCTCTTCCAGTCCAGCTCTCTGCTATGGGCTGGGAAGGCAGTGGAGGATGGCCCAAGTACTTGGGCCCCTGCACCGGCGTTGAAGACCAGGAAGAAACACCTGGCTCCTGGCTTCGGATTGGCACAGCACCGGCCGTAGCAGCCATTTTTGGGGGGTGAACCAACGGAAGGAAGACCTTTAAAATTAAAAAAATTCAAAAAAAAGTTACTCTTGTATATTAAATAGTGTAACGTGAGGGGTCTTCAAAAAGCCCATGAAAAATCCAATTTATGACTATGCATTGTTTTTGAAATTCTTTAGTGTCAAAAAAATGTATCTTTAATTCCATTCTCCATAAACTTTTTGAAGTACCCTTGTATATTTTAAGGGTTGCACAATTAAGACAATGCAATTCTCAGTCACATAAAATTAAATATGTGTGGGTAAAAGAGGCAAAGAACAGTGTAATAATCTGAGTCCTCAGAAAAGACACCTGGGGGAGCAAGTGTTTGGCACAGCAATGAAGACACTGCTTGGTATACCTTCATCCCACGTCAGAGGGCTTGGGTTGGAGTTTCTGAGCTGCTTCCTGGTCCAGTTTCCTGCTACTGCACATCCTAAGAGGCAGCCGGTGAAGGCTCAAGTATTTGGGTTTCGACAACCCATGTGAGAGACCTACATTGAATTCCTAGCTCTTGGCTACAGCTTAGCCCAGCCCTGGCTGTCACAGGGATTTGGGGAGTGAACTAGTGGAAGAGAGTATGTGTACTGTATCTCTCTGCTCTCTCCCTCTTCTCTCTCTGTTTTATGTGTGTGTGTGTGTGCCTGTCTCTCTGCCTTTCAAGAAAATACAAACTTTTTTTTTTTTTTTTAAAGACTGCCTCAAAAGCAGGCATTTGACCTGTAGGGTGCCTACATTCCATGCCTAGTGCTTGGGTCCCAATGCCAAGTCTTCTCCCAATTTCAGCTTCCTGCTAATGTGCCCTCCAGGAAGCAGAATGAAATGGATCAAGTCACAGAGTCCCTGCCACCCACATGGACTGAGTTTCTGACTCTAGGCTCCAACTGTTGCAGTGTTTGGGAAGGGAACCAACAGATGGGAACTGTCTCTTTCTCTTGAATAATAAACACACACACACATACATACATACATGTACATACACACTCAATACATGCATACATGAAAATACTGCCTACAAGGGGCTGGACCTAGAGATTTCTCTTCTCTAGGACGTGTCCCTGCTCACAGTCCTACCTTCATAGGCTGGAGCAAAGCTTCTCTGGGTTTTTTAGAACTCGGAGAATGCCCACGAACAGATGGGATAATCATGGATGTTGTTGTCTAATTGTTTTAGGCCAAACTCAGTTTGTATCAAAGAGAACTCGCATGTCTGGTTATTCAGGTATCATTATTGTCCATGGAAACAGCTTACATTTCTTGATTCAGACTGTTCTTTGGGTTAGCCCCTGTCTATCAAATCCAGGTACCAGTGGTTTTATTCGGGCCTGCCATCATCTTCAGTCTCACTGTGCCTTGATCTGCATCTGTCTCTTTGACTGTTGCTCCCCCCTAACCTGGACAGCTCTGCGGTCTCCTGGATCTCATTCCTGCAGCATTAAGGGGTCATTCTCCTCTGCCTTTTCTTATTGGGCTTCCTCTGGTCCCTGAGTAGAGTGTAGATGTTTCTATCTCAAGCTGCCTACTTGTCTAAGAACTTGACCCTCATTTGCAACAGAAGGGTTTACCCTGATAATTTGGCCTGGTTAAAAAAATATCATTATTTTAGAGAAAAGTTGGAAAATGAAAATACAAAAACCTATCACCCACAAGGCTTTTCATCAATGACAGTATAATGATTTTAGAGTTAACATAACAATTTAAAAATCTTGGTATTTAACTAACAATGTAATTCTATTTTTTTTGTAGATAGTAAACCTCGATTTAGATTATATTCCTCTTGGAAAATTAAATTGGAATAATTGTAAAATTTCTAGTATTTTGACTGCTGACTCAGTTGCAAATGCTAATTAGAGAATTTTTTTGTTAGGAAGCCATTTGACTATAACAACTCAAAGTCTTTGCTAAAAAATTAATTACAGAAAATAGATATAATTTTCAAAGAAATGAATGCTTTTAAAATACCATTTTTTTCTTTTAATCTCATTTTAAGCCCCATTTTCTTTTAATGTTATTTAATCCCCAAAATATAGAAAGTGTTTTTTCACATTCATTCAATGAAAGAAAAGGACATGAAAAAATCTGTGCTTATTAGTAAATGTAGATTATAATTTCATCCATAATTAATACTTATATTTTTGCTCTATCTTATTATAAAATGGTATTTTCATTGCCAATTATATGGAAAATAAAGTATAAAAGATAAAATAATTACTTATAATCAATAATTTTGATAGTCTTCAGTAATTTTACATATTTACTTTATCTCTCACATGTATCTTGACTCCTACATATTATTTTTTATATTTACTGTTCAGAGATATAGACAGAGTTCACATTCCTTTGTGTATCTTATCTCACAGTATACTATATTCATAGTTTAATTCAAAGCTATACCTTTTGTACTTTGTTTTTTATCATTCTACTATATTTTTTGTTTGATTTGATTTGATTTCCTCTCTACCTCTGGTCTACTTCCTTAAGTGTACCCAACTCTCCTTATTTAATATGTTCTGAAATACATGTGAGACTCACCAGTTATAGAGTGATGCTGCATATATGACTTCACTTACAGACTTGATATTTAAACCTGTTACCTTTTCATTTTCCTTCTCTTTCCCTCTAAACACTGACTTCTGTGTTTGAAAATCAACAATATGGGCATTTCCTTACGTCCTTATTTATTCCATAAAATGTTTCTTAACCCAACCTATGATTTAAGTCAAACTAAAACTTAATTTCTAATTTATAATATTCACTCAGGCTCTTCTTGGTGAACCTATAAGGTAGTCCCGTTATTTTAAATTATCCCATTATTTTAAATATCGAGTAGGCATAAATTCTACTCCATTTAAATTTAGCTTTTTGCTTGAGTAAATAACTCTGGAAATTGAATTAGTGGCAAAAAGTTGAGTTGACATTTTAAATTTCTTGATATCCAAAAAGGTCACAAAAATTTATAGCTTCATCAGTAATGTAGATGAGCATTAATTTTTATTCACTTCTTCAATGTAGAATTATTAACTTTATAAAAAAATCTGTGTAAATTGAAAGGTAAAAATTACATTCTTTTTGGTTAATATGCATTTCTGCAGTTGTTTTCACATATTTAATGTAGATTCATGTTAATTTATTATATGGTCATCTGTAATACAGGTTTTTTCCTTTTTAAATTTATTTTTAAGGAGTACAAATATTATAAGTACCACTTTAGGAATATAGTTATTTTTCCCACCATATCCACCCTCCTGCTCACCCTCCCATTCTTCCTCCTCCTCCTTCACTTGCCAGTCCATTCTCCATTAAGGTTCATTTCCAATTAACATTGTACACAGAAAACCAACTCTCTACTAAGTAAAGATTTCAACAATTTACACATACACGTGCACATACACAAAAAAACTGAGAACTAGTTTTACAATTATTCTCATAATACAACTAAGAAACCCTGCATGGGGAGTTAGTGCACAGTGACTCCTGTCGTTAATTTTACAATTAACACTCTTATGTATGATGTCAGTGACCACCTGAGGCTCTTGACATGAGTTATCTAGGCTATGGAAGCCTTTTGAGTCCACAAACTCTGTCAGTATTTGGACAAGGTCCTAAGCAAAGTAGAAGTTCTGTACTCCCTTTAGAGAAAAGTACATCCTTCTTTGATGGCCACTTCTTTCCGCTGGGGTCTAACTCACAAAGATCCTTCATTTAGAACATTTTTGCCACAGCATCTTGGCTTTCCATACCTGAAATGCTCTTATGGGCTTTTAGCCAGACCAGGAAGCCTTAAGGGCTGATTCTGACGTCAGAGTGTTACTTAAAGCGATTATCCTTCTTGAGTCTGATGTGTGGACTGCTTCCTATGTTGGAATATTCTCTCCTTTTTAGTTCTATCTATTATTACTCCCAGACACTTGATCCTATTTATATGATCACTTTAACACTTAATCCTATCTATATGTTCACCTTAACACTTAATATAATCACCTTAACAATCAAGATGGCATTTTTACCGCCAAGCTTAATGGGATTTGGAGTCCCATGACAGATTTTTAAACTTTACTCTTAGAAGTAAGTCTGTAGGAATATATACAGAACTATATAACTTTATAGTTACAAACTTCCTCCTCCCTCTCTTATTCCAACTCATTTTTTACTGAGATCTATTTTCTTTCTTTTTTTTTTTCATTTTTTTTTTTTTAACAGGCAGAGTGGACAGTGAGAGAGAGAGACAGAGAGAAAGGTCTTCCTTTGCCATTGGTTCACCCTCCAATGGCTGCCGTGGCCAGCATGCTGCAGCCGGCACACAGTGCTGATCTGAAGGCAGGAGCCAGGTGCTTCTCTTGGTCTCCCATGCGGGTGCAGGGCCCAAGCACTTGGGCCATCCTCCACCGCACTCCCAGGCCACAGCAGAGAGCTGGCCTGGAAGAGAGGCAACCGGGACAGAATCTGACGCCTTGACTGGGACTAGAACCTGGTGTGCTGGCGCTGCAGGCAGAGGATTAGCCTATTGAGCCGCAGCGCCGGCCATGAGATCTATTTTCAATTGACTTTATAAACATATGATTAGTTCTATGTTAAGTAAAGAGTTCAATAAATAGTATAATAAATAGTATGAGAAAAAAATGGAAAAACAAAAAAACTGAAGCTGTTCCTAGACAGTCAAGACAAGGGCAGCTCAAGTCAAGTCATCCCTTCTTGAAGCATTGATTTCACTTCTACAGATTTTGTTTTAGGTGCTATAGCTTTAAAGGACCAGATTTTTTTAGAATATTCAGTTGCATAGGCATCTTTATGAATGGCTTAAGTTCTAGCAATGTAAACTGTTTGTTTTGTATTTATACTTACCTTCTTGTGTTATTCTAGCTCTACTGGGATTGTTTGCTGTAATGCCAGTTATCTGAACTCGATTTCCTTTGAGGACCATCTCTGGAAAAGCCCTTTGCTATCCACCCCATGGCTGACACCTTGGCTGGGTTCTTCATGATTTCTGTCTCTGTTTCTATGCCTTCCACTGTTTTCTCTGCATTACCATCTCTCACGAGAGCAAAGGCAACATGGGGTGTTCTACCCTGGTGGTCCCTGCTAGTCACTTTGTCACATCAAGTTCCTTTTGAAGGAAGTTAACGTTCCACTTACTCACAATCTGGTCCTTCACTCTGCTACCCCTCAGCCTAATCTTTTCTCTTTTAGATTCCTTAAATATCTCCTCTTGGATATCTCCAAACCAGTGTTCAACCCACACTCCCCATGGATATCAAGAGTCAACTCCATCCATATTTTCAGCATTTTGTATCCCTTTTCCTGGGATTATTTTCTTCTGGTGGATGAGTTTTTCTTCTTTTAAAGTAGTCATTTTTAAAATAGTGAGTAGCAGCTCATTAAAAGGTTATAAAATGAATTTAATGGTTCAAGATTGGCATTTATAGTGGAATATAGTAGAAAATGTGAGAGTGTAATTATTGTTTCACACAGCATGTTTTACTTGTATGTGTGTGTGCATGTGTGTGCACATGTATATGGGTTCATGAATTGAAATGTACTTTGCTGTTGGTTATAGTTTGAGAATTTGAAACTCAGTAAGCTACTATTTAAGATGCCGACTCAAATATAGTTTTATTGGTGAAGTTTTCCCTCTGTGTCCTAGGGACAATTAGTAATTTCTGTATCTACATGAACAACTATTTTTAGAATAATTGTTATTTTGAACTGGGAGAAAAAAAAGTATATCCAGGTTAGAGAATTTATCTCTGAACTGGGACCAATTTGTTTACAAATTTATTTCACACACGTCATGTGAGCTCCTTCAGTATAGAAGCCAGTCTTAATAGTGTGAAATCTTGTGCTTGGCATCTTGGCATTGAGGTTCTGTGTAGGCACGCAGTGAACTAGAGGGAACAAGAGGGAGATAATTAAGGAATGACCAAATGGACACGTTTTTGAATAAAACAAGCTTGCCAAAGTCAACTTCAGCTACTTTGTTTCCAAGTGGCAATATGACATATACAAACCAATCTGAATATATATGTGTGTGTGTATGTATGTATGTGTGTGTATATATATATATATATATATATATATATATAGCACTATCAGCTTCTTGAAAAGGTTTTTAAAAGCAGCTACAGTCTACTTAACTTGAGGGTGTAGTCCTGTTGTGCCAATATCTGTAGACTATTTTATTATAAGAAAATATGCATGCCCAAAAGAGGATTAGTCTTCAAGTCTTTTTTCCCTTAACTCTCAGATTCTACCAGGTTTGCACATCTCCCAGGCATGGCACTGTGTCATGACAACACTAAATTTGCTAAAGAGATTTTAGATATCAATAACATTCACACCCACTGAGGTCAGCCCGGCCTGCTGATTGAGACTACCTCCACCATGCACACCGGAGCTCCATGTAGGGCTGAGTTCTCTTTTTAGCCCATTTCTGGCAATGCCTCAGGGAACAAGGATTTAGGTTACTAAATGAACTTGCCTTTGTCTTGTTCATCTCACGTTGTTATTCAATTAAAAAAAAAATCTTGGTTCTGCTGCCTCCCTCAGAAAGGCCACATCAAAAGGTAGAGTTCACCAAAAATAATACACACTTTTTCCAAAGACACAAACAGTTCCTTGAAAAGGATGTCATGCTGTAATTTGTTTTGTGACTTCTATAAACCACAGAACGTTTACTTACAGTAAAGTTTGACTTTTCTTTTTCCTTCTTTTTATGCTTACAAAATTGCATCTTATTTTCTTTTGGGGAAAATTGTAAAGGGCAACATTCTTTGAGAAAAAATATAGAGGATAACATTCTTGTGTGTGTGTGTGTATAATTTTATTGTAATACTGAGTTTAATTTTTAGCCAGGGTCTCTTGGCTTTCATGCAATAATATTTTATGGAATGCAATCACTTGTGCAAAGACCAAAGAGAGGCCCATTTGCAACTTTACAAAAAGAATATTCTGTGCTGCTCATAGGGTGATTGGAAATGCAATATGTGTACTAAGCTCTACATTGCACCCCACCGAAAGCAGAGAAATCCCTATGACCGATTTGATGGTAGTAAAATCTCTTTAGGGATTTTTTGGATAAAGAAAGTAATAACAACAAATGGGCACATAATTAAGTTTCCAAAGTACACGTGTCACAAGCATCTTATTGTCCCTCTAGAGGGGGAATTTCCTATTGACTTAGGTAGACATTTCTTCTGCTATGAGCCCATTAAAAAAAATCAGCCTTCTCAAATTCTCTAAACCATTCTCTGCTTTTTGCTTTGTAAGAACATTTCACTGTCATTTGCGCTCCATTTTCTACTCATTATGGCAATGTTTTACAACCCTCAGGTTGCTATGGAAATGAAAATAAACAAAGATCTGGAAAAATCTTTGTTGCAGGAGTTTGTTCTGCCTCTCTTGCCCGAGTCATGCTGATTATGTTCTTCTCCAAATTTATTTTCTTCCTGGGTTATTCAATTGGTCTTCACCCAAGGC
Source organism: Lepus europaeus (assembly GCF_033115175.1). NCBI lineage: Eukaryota > Metazoa > Chordata > Mammalia > Lagomorpha > Leporidae > Lepus > Lepus europaeus. Next base: position 23,097,304 of record NC_084846.1, read on the forward strand.
AACAATTTTAAAGCTTTCTCATTTGTGCGAAGTTTTTTTCCAATCTCTTCACACATTCTTTCATGTTCTTTAAGAAGAAATTGGCTAAATTGATTAAAAATAAAAAGAAAGAAAGGAAAGAAAGAAGGAACAAAGAAGGAAAGGAAGGTGTGGTATAGACAGGCATGTAGAGAAAGGAGAGGGGAAAGTGTTCTATTGAGCTGGCATCTCTGTTTGCATCCATGGTAACCAAAAGGGAAAATGTATCTACCTGGGCCGTCACAGGCAACTTTGAAGGGGTTAAGAAGGAATCCAGTGGGTTATCCTGAAGAAGAACTTTGCTGGCCCCGCTGTGGCTCAGCCTTGGTTTTCTAGCTTTCATTCTTTGTTTAGCTGGGTAGGAACAGAGGGATGGGCCACTGTTCTTTCCAGCTCCAGCCTTTAGAGTTTTGGAAGACATGACAGTGATACTTATGCAACTAAAGACGTAAGACCTTGTGTAAGTTACTGGACCCGCATTTGGAATCATAATCAAATATTTCTTGAGAACCAACATTGCAAAAGTATTGCCACATTTTTGGCATATTAAAATGCAAGATATTTGTATACTTTCACATAGTAATGACTGGGAAGCAACATATGTAAATAAGTGCACTTTATTTTTTTTATTTCTCAGCAAAAGAATTCTTATTTCAATAAAATTTTGAATATGAACTCTTAATTGATTTCAAGAAAGCCTAACTTAACACCTCTCAGAATTTACCAATTCTGGTTTGTTGAATTTTCTAGATGAGATTGCAGTACAGAATTCAACAAAAGCAAAATATGTTAATTCTATTTTCAGGGTGTTTATATATGGTAACTAGATAAGAATTATTTAAATCCATTGTGGTAGATCAGCAATCCTATAATTTTGCCCAGTTTGCTATGTTTTGGTGTCGGGCTTTTGCCTAAGGAGACAGGCAGCATCATCACACATTGAAGGAACAACGAGTAGCGATCCTATAGGAAAATATTTATCTCCCACCTTTAAGCTCCTAGATGCATTGGGTAATCTTTCTGAATTAGTCAGAAATATTACTGGCTACATGACACATCTTAAGCAAGAAAAGTGCTTTAGTTCCTCCAAGTATTCTTCCTTTTTTTTTTTTTTTTGAAGAATGTGAAAATTACCGTTGGCATTTTAACTTACAAAAACAATATAAATGTTCTTTTTTTTTTTTTTTTGACAGGCAGAGTTAGAGAGAGAGAGAGAGAAAGAACCTTTCCATTGGTTCACCCCTCAAATGGCCGATCTGAAGCCAGGAGCCAGGTGCTTCCTCCTGGTTCCCCATGCAGGTGCAGAGCCTAAGCACCTAGGCCATCCTCCACTGCCTTCCCCGGGCCACAGCAGAGGGTTGAACTGGAAGAGGAGCAACCAGGACAGAATCTGGCACCCCAGCTAGGACTAGAACCTGGGGTGCCGGCGCCATAGGCAGAGGATTAGCCTAGTGAGCTGTGGCACCAGCCTAAATGTTCGTATTTAAAACTCTAGTTTAAAGGATAAACTTTCTGGACCATAAATAAGTGTATATGGAGTTCTTCAACAATTTGTGGTCAGCAAATATTATGATAAAACTGAATGGATTTCAAAACATTTTGCACCAAAATTAACATCATTCAATTCCACTTTTCCATGAACTTCTTAAAGTGTCCCATTGTGTCTATATTACATATAAAATATATATGTGAGTATATACTATGTGTGAGTGCACACACAAATTCTTAGTTGTACTATATTGTGTTATATCATGAGATATATACGTATGTGTGCATGTGTGCTGTTTGTACATAAATTCCTATTCTTGTCAAGGATTTGTTCTTTTAAAAAACACAGTTCCTGGGGTGGGCATTGTGCCTCAGTGATTTAAGCTGCTTCTTGGATCACCCACATCCCTTACCATGGTGTCAGTTTGAGTCCTGGCTGCTCTATTTCCAGTCCATCTTCCTGCTAATGCATCCTGGGGGGAAGCAGGTGACAGCTCAAGTGCTTGAGCCACTTCCACCCACATGGGAAACCCAGATGCAGATCTGGGGTCCTGGCTTTGGTCTAGCCCAGCCCTGGCTATTTTGGGCATGTGGGAGAAGCAGGTGGAAGACGTCTGTCTTTGTCTCTCTGTCTCTGTCTTTCTGTTGCTCTGCCTTTGAAATAGATGCAAATAAATAAGTATACATTAAAAAGCAAAAACATGGAACTATAACTTGCATTAGCATTTTAGTAAAGCAATATAAATTCACTAAATGTTGTGTTAGGACTCTGATCACATTAGAAGTGATAATTCTGATGAAATACAGCTCGTGTAAATGTCATTGTTGGAGAGAAGTGTTTTAATCTCAACTTTTGAGTCTGGAGTCACCAAAGGAAAGACACTTCAGTATCTACTTGAGGGGAGACAGACCTTTGGCACAGTGGTTAAGTTGACTCTGGAGATACCGCTGTCCCACTTAGAATTGCCTGTGTCAACTCCAGACTACTCTGCTTCTGATCCAGCTTCCTGCTAATGCACATCCTGGGAGGCAGCAGATGATGACTCAAGGACCTGGGTCCCCTGCTACCACATGGGAGATCCAAATGGAGTTCCAGTTTCCTGGCTTTGGCCCAGCTCAATCCTGACTGTCGCAGGCACTTGGGGAGGGAACCAGAAGATGGAAAATCTTTCTACATCTGTCTCTCTCTGTGTCTTTTAAAAAAATCCACTTGAAAGTATGAGAGTAAATCCATGCATATGCAAAAGATTTTGATTAGCAGGGATGTTGAATTTCAGGTAATGGCTTTTATTTCTGTTTTCAAATATGTTTAAATTAATTTTTACTTTGATAGATAATATTTGGACTTATTTATGGGGTACAGGGTTATCAATCAAAACCTGCATACAAGTAAATTTTTATCAGATGCAAGAGAAAGAAGAGAGAAACATGTCCCTTTGACGTGGAAGCCCTGAGACATAAAAATAACAAACCGTGGTATGTGAGAGTTGCATGTGACTTTTAAGATCATTGAGGCGAATGCCCCCTCCCATGTTATAGCTGAGAAAACTGACAGTTTACTGCAGTGACACCAGTCAAGGCAGGGCCAAGAACAGAATGAGATGTCTTGAGTTGCATTCTCATGATCTTTCCACTCTATTCTGGTTGTACACTGAAGCCTTAGAAGATAGTTTTCAGAACACAACAGATTTGACTCTCCATTTAAACTCTTTTTTTTTCTGTCTTATTTTTCTCATGCAGTGCTCTGATGTACATCAAAACCAAGTCATGAGAGGATATATTTTCCTCTGCATTAGCAGGGTTCTTATTTTAATGATGAATTTGTATAATTAAAAAAAAAACATTGAGGATCATGTCAAATAGTGAATAGACAGAGCAAGATGAGAGGAAATCCTTCTTAAAATTTTTGTTTATTTATTTATTTATGTATTTATTTTTGACAGGCAGAGTGGACAGTGAGAGAGAGAGAGACAGAGAGAAAGGTCTTCCTTTTTGCCATTGGTTCACCCTCCAATGGCCACTGCAGCCGGCGTGCTGTGGCAGGTGCATTGCGCTGATCCAAAGCCAGGAGTCAGGTGCTTCTCCTGGTCTCCCATGCTGATGCAGGGCCCAAGGACTTGGGCCATCCTCCACTGCATTCCCGGGCCATAGCAGAGAGCTGGCCTGGAAGAGGGGCAACCAGGACAGAATCCAGCACCCCGAGTGGGACTAGAACCCAGATTAGCCTATTGAGCCACGGCGCCGGCCCCTTCTTAAAATTTTAAAATATGATTTGTTTGAAAGACACAAAATTACAGAGATAGAAAGAAAGATAGAGATAGATAGATGGATCTTCTGTCCACTGATTCATTGTCCTTATGCTCCAAGGCCAAAGCTGGGCCAGGCCAAACTCAGGAGCCTGGAAATCCATCCAGGTCTCTCACGTGGGTTGCAGGGCCCCAGTCACTTGGACCATTTTCCACTGCTTTCTCAGGCTTGTTACTGGAAGTTGGGTTGGAACTTCAGCAGCTGGGACTTGAACCATCACTCATATTGGAGGCTGGCATTTTGAGGTGGCTTGCCTGCCCACTTTACCACAATGCCTGCCCAAGGAAATTCTTTTTGAGTGGAATTTTGGAGACACAAAGAAAAGTGGTGTAGACATAGGAGGAAAATAAGCAAAACATTGCCTAAGGAAACAGAAGCCTCAACATATTCAAAGACACTTCACAAAGTTCAGGAAAGTAGGATTAAAATATGTTTATGGGTGTAAAACATTTTTTTGAAATTCATGCATACTTGTTTTGTAATATGGAATTTGAAGGAACTTTTGGAAGCCTCATATGTGTCACACCTTCTGGAGTTCTGAAGGCTTATTTTTTTTTTAAAGATTTATTTGAAAGTCAAATTTACACAGAGAGAGAAGGAGAGAGAGAGAGAGAGAGAGAGAAGTGTCTTCCACCCACTGGTTCACTCTCCAAATGGCTACAATGGCTGTAGCTGAACCAATCCAAAGCCAGGAGCCTGGAGATTCTCCCAGGTCTCCCATGTGGGTGCAGCGGCCCAATGACTTGGACAACCTGCTTTCCAAGGCCACAACAGAGAGCTGGATTGGAAGTAGAACAATGACCAGGACTCAAAGCAGCATCCCTATGGGTTGCTGGCATTGCAGGCAGTGGCTTTACCTGCTATGCAACAGTGCCAGCGCCGTGAAAGGTAAACAATGAGTTAAGTGAGTATTTGCACATTCTTGTAATTATCACTATTCTACTGGAGAATTTTTCAGTCAGCTGAGCTAGAGAAGAAAGTAGGATTCTCTGATATCTTCACTCAAAGTGAAAGCTCATATTCAATGTACCAACAATAGAAACATGAATGGCCTTTGACTAAGAGAGGAAAAGTGGAGACCAAGAAAACCCAGGGGGCATTTGAGCTTCCATTCATCAGCTACTGCTTGAGTGTACACCAGATGCCAGGCACTCTTCTAGGTCCCTGGGCTCGATACCTCTGGGAACCAGGAGGCAAATAACCTCTTCCCTGGAGGAGCTTGTATGGAGTCAGGAGAAAGGAAAAATCACTGACATTGAACATAAGAAATTAATCCTGTGTCGCTTTACAAGATTGGAAGTGCTGAGAGGGACAGAAATCAGAACCCAAGAGTTAGGAGTCTTCTTAGCAAGGATAGATGTGGAAAAGGTTATTGAAGATAGGTCTTACTGAGGAGATAATCCAAGAGTGTAGATCTCAGTGGGGGGAGGGAGGGAGTTTGTCATCTAGGGGAAGATGGCCTGTGTCCATCCCCACGTCACTGTGGATAATGTTGAAATGAATGCAACAGTGCAAGAATCTCTCTGACCTTCTGAGTCACTCTCTTTTGGGTAAATATGCAGAGGTGGGATTGCTGGATCATATGGTATTTACATTTTTACTGTTTTCAGGAAACTACACATTCTTTCCAGGGTAGTCACAGCATTTTATATTCTTACTGACAGTGAACAAGGGTTCCAGTTCTCCATCTGAAATAATCTACATGACTGTCATTGGATGGATGCATAAAGAAAATGTGGTATAGCCATACAATGGAATATTATTCAACCTTTAAAAAGAAAGAAATCTTGCCATACGTAACAACATAGAAGACCCTGGAGACCATTGTGCTGTGTGCAGTAAGCCAGTCACAGAAAGGCAAATACTGCATGTTTCCACTTATATGAGGTATCTGCACTAGTCAGACACATAAAGGCAGAATGTACAATGGTGACTGCCAAGGACTGCGGGAAATGGGGGAATGGGGATTTGTTCAGAGTCTGAAGTTTTTGGCTAGGAAAGGTAAGTTCTAGACTCCTGCTGTATTGCATTGTACTCATAAATAACAATACTCTAGTGTATGTGCACTGAACAGTTCCTTAAGGGAGTGCATCCCATGGTAAGTGTACTTAACATTATTGATTTTTTTTTTTAAAAGAAAGAAACTGATAGCTAAGAGGACTCTGAGTTGAGCCAAATAATTCATCACCCTTACTCTCCTTCTGCCTTAACTGTTTTATTCATGGAGACAGAAGTTGGCATGTGGTTGGCAGATGCTTAGGGAGGGGAGAGACAGGAGTTGTGGAGGGATTGTTGAATGCATGCAGTTTCAGTTTAGGAAGCTGAGCAAGTTCTGGAGTTGGATGGTGGTGGTAGTTGCCCAACAGTGAGTGCACTTTTTGTCGCTGAGCTGAACAGTTCAAAATGGTTAAAATGCTATGTTTTTTTTTAATCACAATTTAAATATCTTAACTGTCAAATAAATCTCTCTAGTAAAAGTGTATGAGGCATAGTTGTAAGCAGAGAGCTAGGAGAGGGTGATAAGAAATGAAATAGACAAGGTGCTGGACAGCTTCCCTGTCCGGTGATATGTAGGTTATCAAAAATAAAACAATGCTTTACCCTGCAAGACATGATGAGGGTCTGATCCAGTAGATCAACCTGGCTGGCTGCTGTGTTCAGCACAGGAAAGAGTAAACGAGGGAGTAGGGACACCTCTTACATGACTGTATCTGTAATTAGGGTGAATGGTACTGTTGGTGCATGCAAGGTGACAGCAGCGAAAATTTGGGATGTGGTGAGTTTCTGCATGCAGTTTGAAAGCGTGGATACTGTTGGTGGGACTGCAAACTGGTAAAGCCTCTCTGGAAGTCAGTTTGGAGATTGCTCAGAAACCGGTATATAGCCCTACCATACAACCCAGCCATCCAACTCATTGGAATTTACCCAAAGGAAATTAAATTGGCAAATAAAAGAGCTATCTGCACCTCAATGTTTATTGCAGCTCAATTCACAATAGCTAAGACATGGAATCAACCAAAATACCCAATAACAGAAGACTGGATAAAGAATTATGGGATATGTACTCTATAGAATACTATACAGCAGTAAAAAAAAAAAATGAAATCCAGTCATTTGCAACAAAATGGAGGAATCTGGAAAACATCATGCTGAGTGAAATAAGCCAGTCCCAAAGGGACAAATATCATATGTTCTCCCTGATCAGTGACAACTAACTGAGCACCTAAAAGGAAATCTGTTGAAGTAAAATGGAGACCATGAGAAACAATGACTTGATCAGCCCTTGTCCTGACTGTCGAGGAACAACTTACTACTTCATTCCTTTTAGTGTTTTTTTGGTTCTGCTTGATACTATTGGTTGAACTCTTTAATTAACACACAATTACTCTTAGTTGTTTAAATTTAACTGAAAAGTGATCCCTGTTAAATGTAAGAGTGGGAATAAGAGAGGGAGGAGATGTACAGTTTGGCACATACTCACTTGGACTTACCCCTAATGGTAGAGCTAGAAACATGCCAGGGGATTCCAATTCAAGCCCATCAAGGTGGCATATACAAATGCCATCTTAATTGTTAAAGTGATCAGTTTAAGTTCATAATTGATCAAAAAGGTAGGATTAAATGTCAAAGGGATTACATAAATAAGACCAGTGTCTGCAAATAATTGATAGAATTAAAAAGGAGATAATGACCCTACATGGGAAACAGGATACACAGCAGACTCATAGAATGGCAGATGCCCTAAATAGTACTCTGGCCTCAGAATCAGCCCTTAAGGCATTTGGATCTGGCTAAAAAGCCCATGAGAGTTTCGCAGGCGTCTTGGAAAGCCAAGACATTGTGGCAAAAACAAACAAAACAAAACCACATAAATGAAAGATCTCTGTGAGTGAGATCCCAGTGGAAAGAACAGGCCATCAAAGAAGGTAGTACCTTTCTCTGAAGGGAGGAGAGAACTTCTACTTTGAATATGGCCTTGTCTAAATAAGATCAGAGTTGGTGAACTCAAGAGGCTTCCATAGCCTTGGCGGCTCATGACAAGAGCCTCAGGTGATTACTGATGTCATAAATAAGAGTGTCAATTGTTAAATCAACAATGGGAGTCACTATGCACCTGCTCCCATGTATGACCTCTGTCCTTAACGTGTTGTACTATGGGAATTAATGGTAAAACTACTACTCAAACAGTACTCTATACTTTGTGTTTCTATGTGGGTGCAAACTGTTGAAATCTTTACTTAGTATATACTAAATTGATCTTCTGTATATAAAGATACTTGAAAATGAATCATGATGAAGAATGGGATGGGAGAGGCAGTAGGAGATGGGATGGTTGCAGGTGGGAGGGAGGTTATGGGGGAAAGCCATTATAATCCAAAAGTTGTACTTTGGAAATTTATATTTATTAAATGAAAGTTGAAAAGAAAAAAAAAAGAAAGTGTGGATAATAGGATTTCTTGATGGATTGGCCATCAGTGTAAGAGAAAGAGAGAGGCCAAAGATGGTAAATTAAAGAGAAAAGGGTAAATGTAAGAAAGGGACAACAAATGCATGCATGTATGTGCACACTTCAGAACAGCCTATCATGTGAACACACCTGTAGGCTTACACCCCCCCCCCCCCCAGCAATGTCTAGGTGATTTATTTTTCACGTGAGTGCTTGCCACATGACTTCCTGTTTTGACTGGAGAAGTGAAGGTTGAGGAAGAAGAGCAGGGCTTACTCAGGTTGGGACCAGTGGAGCTGCTGAACACTGTTACAGTTGGTGGGCTTGGAGCTCCCAGCACTGACCCCCGCCCCCACTCCTCTAGTGCTTCCTTACGAGGCCCTTTCTGGTCCAGTGCTGCTGTGGGTTGTCACGAAGCAGCAGTGGCCCAACAGCTGCCTGGAATGTGTTTAACTGCTGCCTTTGCCACTGGTCCAGGCGTGGACTGTCACAAAGAGTTTTTCTTGGGAGTATCTTTCCCTTGTCCTCGATGCACAAACATGAGCAAATGGATGGAAAAATGTGCACACTGTAATTTGCACTTTTGTTTTTGGAAGGAAAACCTAAAAAGAATAGGAATCCTTATACCAATTGAAAATGTGTAATTTTATAATCTGATGCTTTTAGGCAAGGACCTGCAATTAGGCCATAAAGAAAAATGTAGGCTTGGCTTTTTACCTATAATTCACATGTGCATGATTATAATATACCATTATAAATTATACAGGGAGACAGAATCTGCTGTCTCAGAGGTGACATAAATCAGATCAGGACACTGGTTACCCCAGACTTTCAGGTTTCCCTTCTTGTTCAGAATGAAATCCAAACTCCTTACGATGGCCTCCAAGGCCTGACATGAGCTGGCCGTGGGCCACACTTCTGACCCCATTTCCAACCATCTCTCCTTTCATTCGCTTGTGTCAGCCACAATGACATCCTTGAGATGCCCTGAATACACTGAACACCCTCCCACCCCAGGGCCTCTGCTGTCCCCTCTGGCGGCTGCTTTGGCCCCATAATGCCCCGCGAGCTGCCTTCTCACATACAGTGCAATTCTCAGTCCCATTGTCACCGCCTCAGAGCAGCCTTCTCTGGGAACTCATCTCCAGACTTGCACCTCCCTTGACTCTACACAACTTGTTTTTCACCGTAGTCTTCACTTTGTGTTTGCTTGTTTGTTTATGCACACTCTCCCTTACTAAAAAAGGAAACTCCACCAAGGCCAGAGACCAGGGACCCTGTTTGCTGTGAAGCCTGGCCGCCTGCTACAGTGCCTGGCACCTGACAAGTGGTTGGTTTAATGATTGTTGAGTGAAGGAAGAGAATAAGTGGAATTTTTAGCAGTTGTGCAATTGCATTTAAACAGTTATCTGCTGCCCGGTTCTTGTAGGACTCCCCATTCCCTTCTCTCCACCTTCCACCATGGCAGGCTCTCCTGGTTCTCTTTCAAACATGTGTGTTTTGGACTCTGCCTTTCAGTCTCCTCTCCCACTGCTACTCCATAGACACCATGTGCTCTTGTCATAGCAAACTATTTGCCACACCCTCGATGCTCTTGCCCTCACAATCCATTGGCCTGAACTATCTTCCCTACTTGGCTCCCACATTAATGTCCAAACTCACTTTCCACTTAGCCACTGGTAGACTTTTATCCCTGCTGGTTGCCTTCTCTCTGGAATCATTGCTTGGTATATGGTGTGTCCCTGACTTTGTACTATGTCATTCTTCAAAGACAGGTTATCCACTTGTCTTTCTTCCTGATCTACCACCTTCCTGAGGGAAGAGCTGCAATTTGTTTGTATTTTTGAATCCCCTGCCCCATCCTAGTTCTTCCTAATATCAGAGGTTCAGTAATGACTGCTGAATGAAATATTGAGTAACTGTATGGGCTAACATGTCTTTGAAGTTTTAAAACTTGAGTTTAAAATTGAGCCTTTTGGTCTTCCTTAAATACAGAGCAGTGCTACTGATGTACTCACTTTTTACAAGTGAACTGGGTAGTATGTTTGTCAAGACTGGGTAGCATCCTATGCTGCTCACTCAGCACACGCTGGGGTGAGTCATGGGAAATTACTAGTGTGGTTCAGCTTAAGGACAGCATTTCACTCAACATCAGTGTGTCCAATGGTTTGGCCATTGACTGGAGTTGAAATAGTTCCAGGGATCTGATTCCAACTAAGGAAATGCAACATCTGAATACATTGCTGCAGAAGTCATGGGAAGAACCCCAGAAGGGGATTCTTTCCTTCTTACTGTGTTTAGTATCTGGTCACATGAACTATGCCTACTGTTATAGTAGTGGTATTATTTTATGCTTGTAAGATCAATGTACTCTTCAGTAGCCTGGGTCTCGCCAAGAGGGAAGACAAGCTAGTAAGAAGGAAGAAGGATGCTCTTCAAAGCACAGCATGCTTCAATCACCAATGCAGATTCGTTTCCTTCAGATACACACTCAGAAGTAGAACAACTGGATCAAATGGTGGAACTATTTTGATATTTGGAGGAGACTCCATACTGCTCTCCATAATGGCAATGCCAGTTTGTATTCCTGCCGACGATGTATAAGGGTTCGCTTTTCTCCATATCCTTGCCAGCAATTAGTATTTGTCTTTTTGATAGTAGCCATTCTAACTGGAGTGAGATAATATGTCATTATTGTTTCGGTTTGCACTTCACTGATGGTTAGAGGTATTGAAAATTATTTCGTACATTTGTGGGCCACCTGTTTTTCTTCTTTTCAGAAATGTCTAGTCAGATCTTTTGCCCCTTTCTTAATTGAAAATTTTTGTTATCATGCTTGTATTCCTTATATATTTTGTTTATTAATCCTTTGTTGAGGAATAGTTTGCAAATTTCTTCATTGTATTGGGTGTCTCTTCACTCTGTTTTCTTGCTGTGCAGCAGCTTTTGAGTTTCTTATAATCCCATTTGTCAGATGAGATTTTGCTTTTATTGCCTGGGCTTTTGAAATCTTATCAGAAAAAAAAGTAAACCATTAAATGTATCAGTGTTTTGAAGTGCTTCCCTTATGCTTCATTCTAATCGTTTGTTATCTGGAGGTCTTACATTTAGATCTTTGATCCATTTGAGTTGATTTTGTAAAGGGTGAGAGATGAGAATAATGTGTGGCAAGCTTCAGTCTTCCACATAAAGAAACGCATTTTTCCCAGCGCTGTTTATTGAAGAGAATGTCCTTTCTTGAGTGCATGTTTTTGGTACTTTTATTGAAGAACTGCTGGCTATAAATGCAATGGATTAACTTCTGGGATCTTTAATCCATTCCGTTGGTCTACATCTATTTTTATTGCCAATACCATTCTGGTTTCTAACACATATTTTTATTTTATTTATTTGAAAGGCAGAGTTACAGAGAGAGGAAGAGACAGAAAGAGAAGGAGCTTCTGTTTGTTCACTCCTCAAATGGCTGCAATGGCCAGGGCTAGGCCAGATACAACCAGGAGCCAGGAACTCCATGCAGACCTCCTATGTGGGTGGTAGGGGCCCAAGTATTCGAGTAGTCTTCTGCTGCTTTGCCAGAACCATTAGTAGGGTGTTGGATTGGAAGTGGAGCAGCTGGGACTTGAACCATATTGGACACTAGTATTGCAGGCAGCAGCTTAATCCTGGCTGCTCTGGTTTCTTTCCAGCTCCCTGTTAATGCATTTGCTAAGCAGCAAAAGACGCACCAAATACTTGAATTCCTGCCACCCACATGAGAGACCTGGATGGGATTCCAGGCTGCTGGTTGTGGCCATTTGGGGAGTGAACCAGCAGATGGAAGATATCGCTTACCCCCTCCTTTCTTTCGTTCTGCTTTTCAAATGAATAAAATAGATTTTCCTTAAAAGATGCATTCTGAATTTTCTACCAGGAGACTAGCATAAGGAAAAGGTAAATTATGGGGCCAGCACTGTGGCTCACTTGGTTAATCCTCCGCCTACGGTGCTGGCTTCCCATATGGGCACTGGTTCTAGTCCTGGTTGCTCCTCTTCCAGTCCAGCTCTCTGCTGTGGCCCGGGAGGGCAGTGGAGGATGGCCCTAGTGCTTGGACCACTACACCCTCATGGGAGACTGGGAAGAAGCACCTGGCTCCTGGCTTTGGATCGGCGTAGTTCCAGCCATAGCGGCCATTTGGGGAGTGAACCAACGGAAGGAAGACCTTTATCTCTGTCTCTCTCTCTCACTGTTTATAACTCTGTCAAATAAATAAAGAAAAAAAAATAGGTAAATTAGATGCTGGGACATGGCCTGTTCTTTCCTACTTTCCTGTTGTCAGTCCTGCCTCCTTTTGCTTTCACTGTACCTACTTCCTCAGTGGATAGAGTGTCTCTCTCTTCTCTGGCCCCATGGTAGAAAGTGCAAGACAGTCTCTTTCTTTTTGTTTGTTTCATGTTTTTAGTTTGCTCCTAAATTCCCTGTCCTGGAAATTTGTTAAAAATATACCTATTGAAAAATTTCCCACTCTTTTTTATGACATTTAGTTTTTTATTTGAAAGACAGAGTGACAGAGAAAGAGAGTAAAAGAAAAAAAGAGAGGGAGGGAGGGAAAGAGAAGTATCTTCCATCTGCTAGTTCACCCTCAAAATGATGGCAATAGCCAGGGCGGGGGGGGCACAAGTACTTGGGCCACCCTCTGCTGCTTTCCCAGGCCATAGCAGAGAGCTGGATAGGAAGAAGAGCAGCTGGGACTAGAACCAGCGCTCAAATGGGATGCTGGGGCTTCAGGCCAGGGCTTTAACCCGCTGCGCCACAGCACTGACCTCAACATTTTATTTTGAAATAACATTGAAATCACAGAAGAGCTGTCAAAATAGTAGAGTTCTCCTATACCTGACACACAGAGTGCCCTAATGTTCTAATGTTAAAAACTTGTGTAATTATAGTACAATTACCTAAATTAAAAAACAATATTGTACAATACTGTTAGCTATAGAATTGAAGTGGAACTGCAGGTTTTCCACTAATTTTTTTGCAAGGATCCAAGTTTCTATTCCAAACTCCCACATACTGCTATTAGATGCTGTGCCTCCTTTTTATCCTCCAATCTGTAATAACTCTTTAGTATTTCTTTGACTTTCACGATCATGACTTCTGCTTAAAGCTAGTTAGTTATCATGCCAAACAATTTTCAATTCCAGTTTTTCTGATATTTTCTTGTTATCGGATTTGGAGTTTTATATTGTGTGTGTGTATGTATATAGAAAGAATATCATAGAATCAACCTGCCTCCCTCAATGCATTGTATCAGGGAGTATTAATAAGTCAGATCACTGCACATGCTAATTTAGGTGACTTCATTATGATGCTTCCTGCAGTTTTCAACTTTGTAAATTTTCCATTACTTCCTTTTTAATATATTGGAGCCTGTGCTTTGTGTTACACAGGCCTCAAGCTTGTCTTAAGTTGACCATTAATTTTAGCAATCACTCCTATATCTTGCTTGCATCCATTATTGCCACCTTAATCAAATGATAACTTTCTACTTGCTTCCAGTATGCTACATTTATTGGCTAACATTTCCCTGCATGGAAGAGCTACTTCCTCCCCTCTTTATTCATTTATTTTACGATAGACTCCTGGATACTTATTTGATTCCATGAATTTTAATCCAATATTAGGGTACTTAACAACACTTAATGAAAGAGTGGAATTAAAATATAAAATTATCTTGGTACAATTTTCTTTAAATCTACACAGAGGTTTTTTTTTTTTTCTAATTTTTTTTTCTTAATACACACTTTCCATGAACTTTTTGAGAATTTCTTGCACTATTATTCCTCAAATCATTCCAGTTTTGGCCATGGGGAACTCTTGCACTATTCACATGCACTATTGATTTCTTGCCATCCCTTTTTTGAGCATTTCATTGCTTTCTGTCACCACGATACATGGATTAGTCACTTGGAATTGTCCTTGGCACGGTCGTTAAATCAACCACTTCTCCAAGGATCCCTGTGTCCTTTAGTTTAAGATTGATATCAGAAAACAGAATCTGAGCACTGACACTGCTCTGTATTACATTCAGGAAATGCATAATATCCCATGCATGCAAACATATCTTAAGTTATTTGTTTCATTTTTTGACATATATGAAGTATATACAAAAAGATGATGGAAAATGTATATTATGAAAAAATGATGCATGGATTTAAAAACTATTTGGCACCATTTTCCATGAATTTTTTGTAGTTTCCTGCTGTTGTTGGCCATGAGTTTGTATGTGTGTTTCTGTACTTTCTCTTCATTGAGTTGCTGACAGTGGTAGACATGTATTCTTGTTTTGCTGTCCCATCAGAAAACTCAATTTTTCAGATAAAACTTTAAATGAATTTCTTTGAGGAATTATTCTAAGGAAAATTTCATTAATTTTTCCAATCAGTATTGCTAAATATAGTTTCCAACTTTTGATACACCATCTTAGTCCATTTTGTGTTGCTTTAACAGAATACTGAAATAAGGTGGTTTATAACAAAGAGAGGTTGGTTTGGCTCACAGCTATGGCATCTAGTAAGGCCAAGATTGTGGTGCTGGACTTAGGCTGTGTCTTGAATAATAATTTGGTGGGAGGGAACATTAATGTGCAAGTCAGGGAGAAAAATTGAGCCAACCTCATACTATTTGCAGCCGCCCACTCCAGTTGATAATGGCATTAACCCATTCATCAGATGCCTTCATGGTCTAATCATTTCTTAAAGACTTTACCTCTTAACTGCTGTTATAATGGCAGTTAAATTTCAACATGAGGGAAAATTCAAACCATAGCAGATGCTGTAGATCTTTCGAATAAAACCAGTCTATATTGACATAAACAGAAGAATGTATCACTTCTGAGGCCATTTCTAAAATAGCCGGCAAAACAACTATTTTAGAGATCTGAGGAGTCTGAGCTTCAACAGTTTGTATCAAAGAGGTGAGCAAAAGAGAATTCAGTGTCCCCAATATGAAAATAAATGGGCATCAGTTCAAAATTGAACACACCTTTAGACCAAGGCGATGTTTGCAGCATAGGAGACATTTGATACACACTTGCTGAAATGCATGAACCACACCAGTATCATCATGTAAAGCACATGTTTCCATGTCTTTCTTCAATGTAATAGAAAATATCCAGGATATATTGCAGCATCACATCCTACAACTGTGTCCCAACCATACATCACTGATTTGTTCAACAAACAAATAGCGTTCAGGCACAATTTTAGGCATGTATATTTTTCAATGGAAGGAGTCTATCAGATGATGCATGTTTCTTTTTCATCTTTTTCTCATGTTTTGGAGTGAATTCCAATATGTGAGATAGGTTCTGTAAGACAGAACATTTTGAAAACTTTGAAATTGTGAAACTCCTATGTTTGTGAATTCAGGAATGGCCTGTGTAACAAATGTGCTTCCAACAGAACCTTCCAACAGAACTCAGTGGATCTGCATATTTGGAGATAACTGACATAAATATATTTCTTCAGTAAGAGGGAAAGATGTCTTAATGAACAAAATATTTGCATTAAAATGAAAACCTACTCCATTCCATGTCAAGTTTCCAGTTAAAAAGCAAATTGCTCTTTATTTTGTTTTCATTGTTTTTATTTCATTTTATTATTTTTGTTTGATTTCATTTTCATTTTGTTCTAAAGTTAGGATATAATTTTTTAAAATTTTGTGAAAAAATATAAATATAAAGAGTCACATATAATAAATAGCTGTTTAACTTATGTGAAACACAGAAAATTAACTGAATGTGACAATTTTAATGAAAACTACAATGTAAGAGTTGGTTTTATTGAAAGGGGAAAAATCTAATATGTCTCGCTATGAAATGTAGCTGTTTTAAAAAACACAATGAAACAATACATAGTAAATAAAATTAGCTTAGTTTCACTGACGGGAAATTCATATTTATGTGGTCTTCCTGTTGTTGAAAAGACTACCCTGCCTGTTGCTTCCATGAACTTGAAGGATGGAACTTAGAAGACACTAGTAGAATTCTTAGAAAGTACTTATACATTTTTATCTCTGGGTAAATTTCAATTAAGTATTTATATTTTATAAGTTTAGTAACTTTGTTTATGATATACAGTTAATTTTTATAAATGTAAAGTTAATATGTAATTATTGTAGAAAAACTGTAAAACTTACACATCAATAAGATAAACTAATTATACCAATACTCAAGAATCACTACTTTAATATTTATTTTAGTTATTTCTCACAAGTACAATAGTGATCTACTACTTTTTAAGTTCACTATGGTGTGCAATTTCCTTCTTTCATCAACAGTCATTAAAATTTGAATTTTTATAATGGGGTTCTGGTCTGGAAATCTATATTACTTCTTTAAAAAAAAAAGTGTATGAAGCCCAGTAGCGTCCATTAGTCATTCTCTCTCAAAACCAGCATGGATGAGGAAGAGGTTAGGGAACCTTGAAAAGGTTGAAGAGAGAAAGTGCTGACGTGTCTGCGTGAGGCCAGCCGGGCTGCTTCATGGATGAGGCTGCCACATTCCTGGTGTGTCTGACCTTGGACTCACTTAACAATATAGTCTGGATTCTATTAAGGGAATTTCGTGTTTTTTCCTTTGCAAGAGTCACCCCCTACCACGACAAATATTTAAAAATGTTTTTTTAAAAAAACTTGGAAAAGCAAACTTTTTCCCAACAGAAATTTATAGTTCAAATTTACACCAAGTTCTTCCTAAATGTAGCAAGCCAGGTTTTCACTAAAGCTTTGACTTTCCTCTGTAAAACATTAGTCACTCCCTAGGAAGAAGCAGTTTTTTTTATAGGCAGTGGGATAAAACAGCCACAGATGTGCATGTAATATGACGGGCTTTAGAATGTACCTGCAAAGTATGTGAGTTCTTTTTTTTTTTTTTTTTTTTTTCAATTTGGAGAGGAAAAAAAAAAGATGAAAGAAAAAAAAAGAGTGAGTTGGGATGCTAAAATAACAGTGATTCAGTATTAAGGAAATGATCAGTTTTTGATCCTTTCAAATAGTGTTTTCTTTCCCCCTTTTTCTTTATTCCCGGGAAGTTCTTGAGGTTGTGCCAAGTCGTTTTCCCTGAATGATTTTTTTTTTTTTTTTTTTTTTACAGATATCCGCTGTTGCCATGTGTGACTGGTTGCTTTTTTGCCTCTGCAGGACTGTCGTGATGCCTGTGGCCAAAGAGTTTGATCCAGACCTGGTCCTAGTTTCCGCTGGATTTGATGCGTTAGAAGGCCACACTCCTCCTCTTGGGGGGTACAAAGTAACAGCAAAGTGTAAGTACTTCCTCCAGACTCGGAAATGCCGTAGGGCTTAATACCGCCAGGGTCTTGAAGATAGACAAGACCCGGTACATAGTCCAGTAAACCTTGGTTGAGTCATTTGAAAATGGTTTGGATGTGTTGCCTGCACTGTCAGATTCCCGTGTGCATTGAAATAGGTCTTTCCAAAGAGTGAAGGTGAATGGATTCCTTTGGTGGCTTCCATGGGGCACGTCAGAACCTTTATGTTTTTCAGGGGTCCCATTTTGCACTTAAATCAAGAAATTATCTAAAATCTGGTTCACAACATGCAGCTCACTGACATGACAAGTCAGGAATCAACCAAAGTCACTGGGCTCTTTGCAGGGAGAGGAAGTTGCAGTTTTGATTTCATTGGACTTGGGGTAAAAAGATGAGGTCACTGTGACCAGTCGGCAGGGAAATGGAGTTAAAAGATAAGCTTATTTGGATGCAAAAAAATTTTCAAACCCATGCATAATGTTTTTCAGAAAATGCTTTTTTCCATTCATATTTTGAAAAGTCCTCATAGCCATATCTCAATAATATTATGCTTTTTTGGGTTTGAATACATAGGTTTTCCCCTTTCTTGGAGACTCTGTACATTTCTCTGAGTAAAGCACAGGGTCTCTATTGCTCTTCTGTTGTGTTGCAAAGGCGAGCTTTTGGGCTGTGATCCTTAGCAGTCACACATCAAATGAAGGAATGAAGTGTGTGTTACTGTACATTTGAATAACATGACAGAGTGCATTTGGGCTAGAGAGAGATGTTCTTGAAGAATAATTTCTTTGCTTTCTAAGAAAGTAAGGCATATGTAGAATCCATGCGTACAAATGTCTGCTGGTGCTATGAATATCTTCAAAAAATAAAAAAATAAAAATAAAAAAGAAGGAAAAAATAAGATTACACAAAGAATAGGTTCCACTGTTGTATATTTTAGGTGGAATTAAAAAAAAAAAAAAAACAAGAAAAACAACCCATATAGTTTTCAGTGGGAGAGATGAGTTTGGAGCAAGTGTGCTGTATTAATTTGGAAAGAACCAAAGAAACAGCATCATGCCAACCTTTGTTTTTTAGTTGGCTTCTCATGTGAGAGCTTTCTAAACTCTAATTATTTCAGTAACATTATTAGGTAGTGGCTATTTTTAACATCTATAATTTACCCAAGATTCTTGGTGCCTTGTTGTCTATTGAAAACATATTAAAACAGACAACTCCACAAAGACCAAAAAAAAAAAAAAAGCATAATCATTCACAATTTTGGAAAAATTGAATAGAGAAGGGTTTGCTTGTGTCAAATGCCTTTATGATTCTTTTCTTTGTGTGTTTGTTTCTTCATGAAACTGCATTTAAATGGAAGTCAGTCCTTCTACTGCAGATAAGACTAGTGAATAGTTTAGTTTGAATTAAAAAAAAAATAAGGTTTGCATCCCCAACTGAAATAAGCCTACAGAACA
This sequence comes from Lepus europaeus, assembly GCF_033115175.1. Taxonomy (NCBI): domain Eukaryota; kingdom Metazoa; phylum Chordata; class Mammalia; order Lagomorpha; family Leporidae; genus Lepus; species Lepus europaeus. The sequence continues at coordinate 23,116,317 of NC_084846.1, forward strand.
CATGGAGAACAAAGGTAGAAATCCACAAAAGATCTTCCTTGCCCTTACATCCGAAATTTCCTTCGGGAAGGAGGAATGTCTATCTTAGATCTTTCTCCTTGCTAATGTTGCAAACTTTAACATGTCCATTTCTCAAAATAATTTGGAAGGGACTAAACTTTTTCTTAATTAATTTGTTCATTGGGGGCCAAACCAAGTTCAAATGTCATCTTGGAAAAGTAGAACAGAAGATAGTAGTAGAGTTTGCGCTTGTGGTCATATATGAAAGAGATATGGGTTCTACCATTTTTAACTTCAATCAAATGCAAGAAAACTGTCAAGTATTTTTATACATTTATATATATTTTCATCCATTTTGAGGGAAACTCCTCTTTGTATCCCGGAATAAGCTTGTCTATAATCTGTGCAATTCCTCACCTCCCACTCCTAGCCTCTGCACGTTTATTTCTTCCCTTGGATATCTTTTCTACTCAAAAGAGAACATGTCCTAAGAAAAGAAAAGAGTTTTAAGTGTTACAAGTTTTAAGTGATACAAGAATCAGTCTTTTGTTTTAATACAGAAAAGATACAGAAAAGATACAGGGAGAGGATCTGTACTTGAGGCTGCCTAAAACAGTTCAGTCACCTCATTGCTGAGGAAAACAACTTCTATAACCATCTGATATAACTGGGGTCAAAGCTAAAGTGCTCATCCTGAATTTGTAGTTAGATGAAATTGCATGAGGCATTCGTTGCAGTTTTTTCTGCTTAAAGAGAAAATTATTCTGCAAAATATGAAAAACACAGAGAGAATTTGTATGCATTCCCTAGAGAAACAAAATTCACCCCCAAACCCGTTTAGCCACACAGTCTGAGATGGACACTGACTAGTCCCAGAACACTGACATAAAAACCAACACAGTCTGGCCTCACATCTCAGCAACTGGATTTATATTTTACATCGGCTATCTGCTAAAGGTGCTGCCACACTAACTGGGTGAAAGCTGGGATTCCTGGACAGCTAGCTTGTTATTCCCAGTGGCTCCACACTGAACCAGCACTGGAACTCTGCTTTCTAACCACTTGGCAGATGGATTCCTACCACTTGGATGTAACGGTTCCAGACACGAGTTAACATGGGCTCCCAATGTCCCATGCCAGAAGACATCTTTCATTTGGGGAAATACCCCAAATACAGTCAGAAGTGAGTTAATGAAGCAAAATTAAGTAGAAGATGCAAAAACAAATTCCACTTCTAATGTTACCCAATTCTGGCAAGATTCATCCTGCTGCAAGTAGAAGATTGGATTATTTTAGAGGGTGATATCCAGGATACTATCATGTCTGAGATGCTAAGATTATGTATTCCATAGCCCATTGAATCAGTCTTTTAAAATAGATATTCTATTGGATACATCTGAAAGGAAAATAGAAATCAGGCCAAAACAACTGGGCTTTTTGTTTCTTTTTAAATAGTTTTATTGATTGATTTTTAAAAATGGTTGATGCTGTGAGTTACGTCTCAAATGTTGAAATGATTTAAAATTGAAAGTGACTCTTGGTTTCTTGACTACTGTATTTGTCTTTCTTCCCCTCATTTCCTTAAATAATGTGTTCTCTGATGTGGAACTATAAAAAAAAATCGGAGTTGGGTTTTGTGCAAGTTTTATATATTTTTAAAGTATGGCAGAGAGAGAGAGAGAGAGAGAGAGAGAGAGAGAGAGAGAGAGAGAATTGTCCGTCTGCTGGTTCACTCCCCAAATGATCTCAATGTCCAGGGCTGCACGAGAACAGGAAGCCCTGAGTGTTTCCCACCTGGATGCAGAGACTCAAGCCTTGGGCCATCCTCTGCTGCCTTCTCAGGCCATTAGTAGGGAGCTGGCTTGGAAGTGGAGTAGCTGGAACACAATTCGGTGCCCATTTGGGGTGCTGGCATCACAGGCAGTGGATTAACCCACTATGCCATAGTGACAGTCCATATGTGCTGATTTTAAATAAATCATCTGCTTTAGACTGTTATGATAAAGTACTATGTTAAAACAATAACACGAATTAACCATACCACAGCATCTCCCAGCTTTATATAGTGTTGTCAGTGTTAGGAAAGAGCTTCTGTAGTGCAGATTGTTTCTACGCTGACTGCGATTTTCTTCCTTTTCAACACCTGTACTCTTCTGTGCTTTCATTGGTGTCACATAGTGAATTCATCTGTCCCAACTGCTTTAATCATGTGAACAGGTTTTATTTCTTTGGAGTCATGCAAAAGTCATTGTGAGATGATAGCCCCCCTTGGTGACATCCTATATTCATATATTCCTTTTATAAACATATAAAATATGGTCCTTGAGCATGCATTTTACAGTCCTCAAGGAGGAACCATGTCCCTCACCAAATATATGTGTGATTCTTGACAAGTCATCATTGGGGGAAAATCCAACAACACTCACAGACTTCAATTACTCTCTTCTTCTCAGTGGAAAGTTTTACTCCCCTTTGGTAATTTTCTCATCCTTTTGTTTCCCCCCTGAATGCCTGTAGGACAGGGAGAGAGCAGTCTTTGGAGTCAAAAACCTGTAAAAATGCATTTATCCATAACTGTGAGTTATCCTTGAGGAAGTACAAAGATTCCTTCATGAGTCCATCTCCCAAAACTAAGTCTTGAAGCAGTTGACTGCTAACTTATGCTGTAATAAGATCCAAGAAGCAAACGAACTTCATTATACATACTGGGCTATGATAGTTTATATCATTATGCTTAATCCTCTATGCCAATACAATAGCATTTTTAAAAGTTCATGGAAATCATAGTGTTAAAAAAAAAGTGTGGATTTCAAAAATTCTTGCGACAAAATAATCTTTTAATTCCATTTTCCACAAACGTTTTGAAGCACTCACAAATCTACAAGGTTAGTTAACAGTGCCACGCACCTGTTCATTTGATTTGTCTATGGAGCTGGCTATAGACTGAGCCAAAACTTCATTGCTATCCTCTCATCGTTTCCACTTCTTTGTAGGCTTTGAATCACAAATATATATTTCATATATTTTAATTTTCATAAATTTCAGGTTCTAAAAATTGTTCCTGATAGTGGCCATTTGTTTAACATTTCCTTTTAATAGAAATATTATGAAACGAATGTAAATGTTAAATGAGAAAGCCATAATTTCTTTTTTTGTTAAAACCATATATTAATTTGTATTATAATACTCTGGGACATTAAAGTTATAATCATATATACTACTGTGTTATTACATCAAAGAGTTGGGGTCACATCAGTACTATTTATTTACTTTTTATTTTTAAAATTTTTTTAACTTTTATTTAATAAATATAAATCTCCAAAGTACAGCTTTTGGATTACAGTGGCTTTTTCCCCCCCATAACTTCCCTCCCACCTACAACCCTCCCATCTCCCGCTCCCCCTCCCATTCCATTCACATCAAGATTCATTTTCAATTCTCTTTATATACAGAAGATCAATTTAGTATATATTAAGTAAAGATTTCAACAGTTTGCACCCACACAGAAACACAAAGTGTAAAGTACTGTTTGAGTACTAGCTATAGCATTAATTCACATTGTACAACACATTAAGGTCAGAGATCCTACAGGGGAGTCAGTGCACAGTGACTCCTGTTATTGACTTAACAATTGACACTCTTGTTCATGGCTTCAGTAATCACTGTAGACTCTTGTCATGAGTTGCCAAGGCTATGGAAGCCTTTTGAGTTCGCCAACTCTGATCTTATTTAGACAAGGTCATAGTCAAAGTGGAAGTTCTCTCCTCCCTTCAGAGAAAGGTACCTCCTTCTTTGATGGCTATTCTTTCCACTGGGATCTCAATTGCAATGATCTTTCATTTAGGTTTTTTTTTTTTTTTTTTTTTTTTTTTTTTTGCCAGAGTGTCTAGAGAAAGCCATAAATTCTTAAAAATAATTTTACCTTATTGGCACAGTTACACAGAAAGAGAGGGAAAGAGAGTTCTTCCATCCGCTGGTTTACTCCTCAAATGGCTGCAACAGCTGGGGCTGGGCCATGCGGAAGCCAGGAGCCAGGAGCTTCATCTGGGTCTCTCACATGGGTGCAGGGGCCCAAGCACTTGGGTCATCTTCTGATGCTTCCCAGGAGCATTAGTAGGGAGTTGGATCTGAAGCAGAGCAGCTGGAACATGAACTGTTTCCCATATGGGATGCAGGCATTGCAAGTGGCAGCTTAATCCGCTATGCCACCATGCCAGCCCTCATGATTTCTTTGTGATAGTGGCCCTTGGGCAAATAGTTCCATCTATTATAAATTCACTCCATTCCTGCTGAGAGAAGCAGGGTGGTGGGTGCTGATTAGATCATTCAGTATTAAACTTGAAATAGATGTGAAGAATTAAGGCACGTGCAGAAGAGACATCTATGTTCAAATTTCAAAATTCGTCCCTCATTAATTTTGTAATTGAGTTTGTTTCTTAGAAACAAAACAATGGAGGGAGAAGTAGGGTGATAAGTCAGTGACAGGAATATTAATAAATGGATTAATTAATTCAATGCCAGGAATAAGTTAATAAACTCCTTCAGTGAAAGGAATAAATGATTAAGTATTATGAGTTAATAATTTTATATTTTACTATTGGTTTCATTTTGTTTTTTTCTTTTTTTTTTCAATTAGACAACTTTCACTAACTGAGAAAACTGCATTTGTGTTGAAACAAAATAGAATTAGAAAAAAAAAAACGACATGCAGTTTAAGGAACCTTTGCACCTTTGCACTGTGCTGAAAATCAAACATGTTGGTTTCATTTTAACAATTCTAAACAGTCAATGAAAATCTTATGAATAGATGGCACATTTGAATGTCTTGGAATTAGATGGCATATTTGAACATAAAATAGACAACACAGAAGCTGCAACTTGGTTGAAGATACTTTAGAGTCTTATTTGAAAAATGGAAAGCGGATGGCCAGAAATCCAGGAGCAATTAGAATAAATGCAATGCTTTAAAAATAAAATAAAGAATTGTTATTTTGTGATGTAGATCCTGCCTACCTTTGGGTTGATCCTGCACCTTGTTTTGATATATGGGGGTGTGATCTGTTCTTGATGTTATTAATATGCTATTGCAGAATAAATTGTCCATTGATGCTTTTTAAACAAATGAACTGTCTGAAACACAGTGTAGAATCAGAAATAAACACAGCTAAGAATGGGGAAAAACAACAACAAAATGCTACCAAACCAAATTCAACAGCATATTAGGACAGTTTTCCATGAATGAATGGGATTTACCCTGGGATGCAAGATGAGTTCAGCATAAGCACATCAATATATCTGATAACCCATATTAACAGAAGAAAGGCCAAGAACCATTTGATCACCTGAACACATAAAAATTTTTTCTTTGACTAAACTTAGCATCTTTTCATGATAACAATTCTCAACAAACTATGTGTAAAAGAAATGTATCTCATCTCAAAAAAGGCAACACATCAGAACCTGTAGCTAGCAATATCAAGGGCCTTCAAAGAGTTCATGGAACATGTGTGTGATGCAAAAATTATGCATGGATTTCTAAAATTTTTTAACCAAAACAATTTTATCTTTAAAATCTAGCTTTCCATGAACTTTGTGAAGTACTCCTGCACTCAAGGGTAAAACGTTGAAAGGACTTTCCTCTAAGATCAGGATTAGGGCAAGGGTATGCCCTCTTTCTCTTTCTATTTAATATAGTACTAGAGGTCCTAGCCAGAGCAGTTGGACAAAAATAAACAAATAAATAGCATCCTAATTGGAAAGGAAGAATTGAAATTGTCTCTGTTTTCAAATAACTTGTTCTTATATACAGAAGACCCTAAAGACTACAGCAACAACCAAAAAAACTGTTAGAACAAATAAATTAATATCATGAAGCTGCAGGATACAATAGCAACATAGAAAAATTCAACAACACTTCTATCTACTCAAAATGAACTCTCTGAAAAATAAATCAAGAAAACAATCCCATTTATGTTATGGAAGAAAGCAAACCTTTCTGAATAAATTTAATGAAGAAGGTGAAAATCTGATCCTGAGAATTGTAAAACAATGATGAAAATTTGATGAAGACACAAAGCAATGACGATCTATACCATGATCCTGGGTTAGGATAGAGATGACATTATTGAAAATCCTTACTAATTTGGCTGGCGCCACGGCTCACTTGTCAAATCCTCTGCCTGCAGTGCCAGTACCCTGAATTCTAGTCCCAGTTGGGGTGCCGAATTCTGTCCCGGTTGCTCCTCTTCCAGTCCAGCTCTCTGCTGTGGCCCGGGAAGGCAGTGGAGGATGGCCCAAGTGCTTGGGCCCTGCACCTGCTTGGGAGACCAGGAGGAAGCACCTGGCTCCTGGCTTCGGATTGGCACAGCACCAGCCGTAGCGGCCATTTGGGGGGGTGAACCAACGGAAAAGGAAGACCTTTATCTCTGTCTCTCTCTCTCAGTGTCTAACTCTACCTGTCAAAAAAAAAAAAAAAAAAAAGAAAAGAAAAAATCCTTACTAATAAAAGCGATATTCACAATGCACTCCCTATCAAATTGTCAATGACTTTCGTCACAGAAGTAGCAAAACCAATCTGAAATTTGTATAGAATTTTAAAAGACTCTAACTAACAAAAGCAATCTTGAACAAGAAGAATAAAGCTTGAGGTATCACACTATCTGATTTAAGAATCTACTACAAAAGCATAGTAACCAAAACAACGTGGCATTCCCCCCCAAAACAAAAACAAAAACAAAAACAAATACAGACCAACAGAAGAAAATAGAGAACCTAAAATAAGTCCAAACACTTATAATCAACAGATTTTCAAGAAAGATTCAAGAACATACAATTGGAAAAAGACATTCTCATCAGTAATTGGTGTTGAGAAAACTGGGTAAATACATGAGGATGAACAAGCTTATACGATCTAACAACATATACAAAAAAAAAAAAAAAAAAAACCAAAAACCAAAAACCAAAAAACAAAAAAAAGTGGGAAAAATCAACACAAAATGAGTTAAAGACCTAAGTGTAAAGCCTGCCTTCCTGCCTTCCTTCCTTCCTTCCTTCCTTCCTTCCTTCCTTCCTTCCTCCTTCCTCCTTCCCTTCCCTTCCCCTCCCCTCCATTCCCTTTCCCTCCCCTCCCCTCCCTTCCATTCTCTTCCCTTCCCTCCCCTCCCCTCCCTCTCCCTTCCCCTCCCCTCCCCTCCCCTTCCCTTCCCTTTATGTTCCTAAACGCCAGGCAACATAAGTAAATGGGATTACATGCACGAAAGAAAGATTCTGCACAACAAAGGAAACCATTAACAAAGTGAGGAGATGTAAAAAATTACTAAGCTTCACATCAAGCATTTTTATATCGATATGTCATCATTGTAGGGAGCAAAAATGGTGCACTCTGGGGATTCACACTACGTATCATACAATATTATTTTAGTGAGTATGGTTTCAATTTACTATATATGGCAAAAAGTAAGAATTGAAGTGCTGTATGTAACTATAGCTTATGAAAGCTGCTTTTTTTTTTTTGCTTTAATATCTTTGGACAGGTACTAGTGAATATTTGTATGTTCTTTAGATTCATGTACAGTAGGCCATTTTATACATATAATACATAGTGTATATGTATTTACATAGTGTATATGTATTATACATATGTATATGTATATATACATATACTATGTATATGTAATACATAGTGTATATGTATTATACATAGTGTATATGTATCCCATATATATATATATATATGTATATGTATCCCATATATCCCATATATCCTCCCATTAATAGACCTTTAAGTTGAATGCAGGTTTTCATTGGGATGGTGAGCAACACTGAAGTGAGTATTCTTTAACAAGTGACCTTTTGTGTGTGTGTTACCATTGCCTTACACTGACTATTTCAGTGACTTGAGGCATCTGTTTCCTTTTCAGTATATGGTACTTAAAAACATGGAGGCAGAGAGCAGCCAGAAAGAGCACCTTTTGCTTCCCTTAACTAGTCCTCGAGCCACAGGGCATAGGCTTGTCTCTCACATTCTCATGCACACAACTACACAAGTCCTCTTTCTTCCTCTCTTTATGCTGTGTGCCTCCTTGATCATACCCTGTGCTTCCAGTTAAAACTGACAGAGAAGACGTTGGAGTATATGAGTATTTTTCAAGTCCGATGCAAACTCTAGGAGGAAAATGTGATAGAGTCCTGTGGTAGATATTTCGAGGTGTTTTTAGGCAGCACTTTTGGGAATTAATAATTGAAATCCAAAAGACGATTTTCTACTCAAAACCAATGTGATTGTCTGTGTTCTCAGTGGCTGTGGAGGGTCCCCTGGTTTTCAGATTGCAAATGCAGTATGGTCGTCCAAGAAGGCACAGTGGTAATTCTGCCTTGGGCCTTTGGGCTGACCACAGAAAGGTCACTCAGCCTCTTGAAGATCAGTTTCTTGACTGGAAAGGAAACATTGACTTCATCTTGGCAGTGTTGTTACTGAGGATAGGAAAAGAATAACCCTGCTGGTGACAATCGAGTATTTATACTGTGCTAAGCACCCTCCTCTTTAATTTTCCACATCATCTAATTCCGTTCTTATGGTTAAGTGAGATTTTATACACACACACACACACACACATACACACATATACACACACAAGATACTTTTATGTTACATTATTATTATATCTTGGATTTCTTTTTATTGCCATGAAATCACTAAAGCTGATTTAATAGCTATTCAAAGTTTTACTTTTAGAAAAAAAAAATGGAAAAAAATTGACTGACTTGTTCAAGTTACAGAGGTTAGAAAATGAGAAGCTGATCTCATGTCTCTTAATCTCCATCTGTATGTACTTCACACTTGCTTTCCAAGGCTCATGAGCAGGGAGCTGCATCAGAAGCAGTGCATCTGGGACTTCAACTGGCATCCCTAAATTTCTTTTTTTTTTTTTTTTTTTTGACAGGCAGAGTGGACAGTGAGAGAGAGACAGAGAGAAAGGTCTTCCTTTTGCCGTTGGTTCACCCTCCAATGGCCGCCGCGGTAGCGCGCTGCGGCCGGCGCACCGCGCTGTTCCGATGGCAGGAGCCAGGTGCCTATCCTGGTCTCCCATGGGGTGCAGGGCCCAAGGACTTGGGCCATCCTCCACTGCACTCCCTGGCCACAGCAGAGAGCTGGCCTGGAAGAGGGGCAACCGGGACAGGATCGGTGCCCCGACCGGGACTAGAACCCGGTGTGCCGGCGCCGCAAGGCGGAGGATTAGCCTGTTGAGCCACGGCGCCGGCCCCCTAAATTTCCATTTTATAGTTCCTTTGCAGGCTTTTAGTGATCGAATAGAAACTTGGAAAGCAAGAGTCAAAATAAACAAATGAAAATTATCACCAGAGAAAAATTTAAAATAATGTAATTTTTACTTTGAGTTTGCTCTTAGCACAGACAAGAATTGTTCTTTCCATGACCATAAATTTTGATCCTTTATTGTATGATTACTGCAAATAAAACAACTGGATTTTGATCCACTTTACAAATCAAATCAGTAAAAAAGTGAGCCAAGCAGTAGATAATCCATCGAGCTGTGTGACTGAACACCATGTGTATCTGAGAAAATAATCAAGCCAATCATGCAGAGTTAAATGGGAGCCTTCCACCTGTAGTAAGGGCTACTCACACAGCACTCCTGGGCTGCAGAGACCGTGGACTAGTCCAGTGATTGCTACACCAGCAGGCCTCATCACTGGAGAACGTTGTGGGGATGCTGGCTCCCAAGCCCAGAATTTCTGATTTAGTAAGTCTGGGGTAGGGTCTGAAGTTTGCAACAAACTCCTGGGTGATGCTGATAGTTCTAGTCTAAGTACAACACTTTAAAAATCCCTGAGTAGTTAGAGAAAGAAGGACAGATTTAGAATCTGCAGTTTGGATCTAATTATCTACCAATTGACTAATTTTTTTCTGTGTCTTCATGTACTTGTTTCTCAGAAATAGTAGATAATTATGTCCGTTTTGATTAGGTTTAGGGCTATTGTGACAATAAAATGTGGCAATGATGTTGAAAAAAGGCTTTTCAAAATGTGAAAAACTACGTATGATAACAATACAATAAACATAAAATTTAAGAACACTTAAAAATTGTTTTCTTTTTTTTTAACTTTTATTTAATGAATATAAATTTCCAAAGTACAGCTTATGGATTACAATGGCTTCCCCCCCATAACTTCCCTCCCACCCGCAACCCTCCCCTTTCCCGCTCCCTCTCCCCTTCCATTCACATCAAGATTCATTTTCAATTCTCTTTATATACAGAAGATCAGTTTAGTATATATTAAGTAAAGATTTCAACAGTTTGCCCCCACATAGCAACACAAAGTGAAAAATGCTGTTGGAGTACTAGTTATAGCATTAAATAACAGTGTACAGCACATTAAAGACAGAGATCCTACATGATATTTTTTAAAAATTAATTTTCTATGCAATTTCCAATTTAACACCAGGTTTTTTTTTTTCATTTTCAATTATCTTTATATACAGAAGATCAATTCAGTATATACTAAGTAAAGATTTCATCAGTTTGCACCCACACAGAAACACAAAGTGTAAAAATACTATTTTAGTACTAGTTATAGCATCACTGCACATTAGACAACACATTAAGGACAGATCCCACATGAGATGTAAGTACATAGTGACTCCTGTTGTTGACTTAACAATTTGACACTCTTGTTTATGGCGTCACTAATCTCCCTAGGCTCTAGTCATGAGTTGCCAAGGCTATGGAAGCCTTTAGGGTTTGCCGACTTTGATCTTATTCCAGTAGGGTCATAGTCAAAGTGGAAGTTCTCTCCTCCCTTCAGAGAAAGGAACCTCCTTCTTTGATGGCCCCGTTCTTTCCACTGGGATCTCACTCGCAGAGATCTTTCATTTAGGTCTTCTTTTTTTTTCCCAAGGTGTCTTGGCTTTCCATGCCTACAATACTCTCATGGGCTCTTCAGCCAGATCCAAATGCCTTAAGGGCTGATTCTGAGGCCAGAGTGCTGTTTAGGCCATCTGCCAGTCTATGATTCTGCTGTGTCTCCTGCTTCCCATGTTGGATCATTCCCTCCTTTTTGATTCTATCAGTTAGTATTAGCAGACACTAGTCTTGTTTGTGTGATCCCTTTGACTCTTAGACCTATCAGAGTCATCAATTGTGAACTGAAATTCATCACTTGGACTAGTGAGATGGCATTGGTACATGCCACCTTGATGGGATTGTATTGGAATCCCTGGCACATTTCTAACTCCACCATTTGGGGCAAGTTCGATTGAGCATGTCCCAAATTGTACATCTCCTCCCTCTCTCTTTCCCACTCTTATATTTAACAGGGATCACCTTTCAGTTAAAATTTAAACACCTAAGAATAATTGTGTGTTAATTACAGAGTTCAACCTCTAGTACTAGAACAACAACAACAAAAAAAATGCTAAAAAGGATAAAGTATTACATTGTACATCAACAGTCAGGACAAGAGCTGATCAGGTCATTGTTTCTTATAGTGTCCATTTCACTTCAACAGGTTTCCCCTTTGGTGCTCAGTTAGTTGTCACCGATCAGGGAAAACAAATGATATTTGTCTCTTTGAGGCTGGCTTAATTCACTCAGCATGATGTTTTCCAGATTCCTCCATCTTGTTGCAAATGACCGGGTTTCATTGTTTTTTACTGCTGTATAGTATTCTATAGAGTACATGTCCCATAATTTCTTTATCCAGTCTACTGTTGATGGGCATTTGGGTTGAGAATACTATTGTTTTCAAACACATAAGCTGTAGTCAGACTTCATACATCAAAGTACTTTTACAACTTGCTATTTGAATTAATACTGAATTATTGACGTTATCAATATATTTAACTCTCTTAAAATATGTTAAGGAGTTTGAATGCTTTAGCCATGTTTGTTCCTTTGTAGAGAGAAATCTGGGGCTCCGCCATATCTCCTCTGTCCACTGTTTCCCCCAGGGAGTTTCAGAACAAGAACTGCTTCCCCTTTCCTTTTGGCCTATGAACTGTGCCCACCCCTTGTAACAGAGCTCTGTAGAAATGACCTTTCTGTTCATTTCAGAATTTGATGCTTTTCAATAAACAATATGAAAAGGGTCGTGGTGGAGAGTGTATACTTTTCTTCCAAGTTTTTGTTAATATGCAGGACTCCCTTTAAAGAAATGTCCTCAGCCCATCCTCCACCACTCCCCTCTCCCCAGATCTTAGTACCAGCTCTTGCTGTAAGCAATTGTGCTGATCCACCAAAGTAGAAGGAATAGAATAGTGATTCCTAGAGGCTGGAAAAGGTAGAGGGGATGGCAGATAGAGGGAGGATAATTGGTACCAATATAAATTTAGAGGAAATAAGGCCTTTAGCACAGTAGTGGTATAGTAGTTTACAGGAAGCTGTTATGTATTTTCTAAGAACCAGAAGACAGGAGCTCAAAGCCTCCAAACATGAGGAAATGGTAAGCAAATGGAAATGCTGGGGTTGGTGCTGTGGCACAGCGGGTGAAGCCACCACCTGCAGTGCCGGCTTTACATATGGGTCCTGGCTGCTCCTCTTCTGATCCAGCTCTCTGCTGTGGCCTGGGAAAGCAGTAGAGGATGGTCCAGGTTCTTGGGCCCCTGCACCTGTGTGGGAGACCAGGAGGAAGCTCCTGGCTCCTGGCTTTGGATTGGCCCAGCTCTTGCCATTGCAGCCAACTGGGGAGTGAACCAGTGGTTGGAAGACCTCTCTCTCTCTCTCTCTCTCTTTCTCTGCCTCTCCTTCTCTCTGTGTAACTCTGCCTTTCAAATAAAATAAATAAATCTTTTAAAAAAAAGAAAATGGAAATGCTAACTGCCCTCATTTGATGATTACACACTATATACATGTATTGAAATACCACATTGTACCCCCATAAATATGTACAATTATTAAATGTTAATTAAAATTTCTAGTCAATAAAAAAGAAATTGTGTTGATTTAGTCAAATTACAAGTTCTCATTTCTCTTCCATTATCTTTTGAAATTGTCAATGTGTAAAATTTTTCAGCCCGAATGAACTCATATGTATTTATTTTAAATTTTTATTTATTTGAAAAACAGATAGAGAAAGATTTTTTTTTTTTGACAGGCAGAGTGGACAGTGAGAGAGAGACAGAGAGAAAGGTCTTCCTTTGCCGTTAGTTCACCCTCCAATGACCGCCACGGCCGGTGCGCTGCTGTCGGCGCACCATGCTGATCCGAAACCAGGAGCCAAGTGCTTCTCCTGGTCTCCCATGGGGTGCAGGGCCCAAGCATTTGAGCCATCCTCCACTGCACTCCCTGGCTGCAGCAGAGAGCTGGACAGGAAAAGGGGCAACCGGGACAGAATCCGGCTCCCCGACCGGGACTAGAACCAGGTGTGCCGGCGCCACAAGGTGGAGGATTAGCCTATTGAGCCGCGGTGCCGGCTGAGGAAGATCTTACATCAACTTGTTCACTCCTCAAATATCCACAACAGTGGGGCTGGGCCAGGTTGAAGTCTAGAAGAGGGAACTCAATCCAGGTCTCCTACATGGGCGGCAGGGACCCAACTACTTGAACCACTTCCTGCTGCCTCCCAGAGTGTGCATTGGCAGGAAGCTGGAACCAAGATGAAGCTGAGACTCAAAGCCAGGCCCTTAAGTATGGTAAACAGGCATCCCAAGCAGCATCTGAGCTGCTGCTCCAAACATTTGCTCCAGATTAGTTATTTTAATGATGGAAATGAAACAGAAATGCTTAGGGTTTTGAATGTGAAGTTGGTAAATCTCGGCTTTGATTATTGCACATTTTTATAATGTTGAGCTTTTTTCTAGGAATGGAATGTGACCATCATTCCCTGCTTTTTTGCTCATTTTCCTACCTTGGTAAAATTGCTTACCACCCAAAAAACACACCCATTTCAGAAATTAGCTTACTATACCATTGAGCATCTCTGACGGACACCCCTCTGCCATCGGCTCTTTTCTGCAACTGCAATACAGTGTTCTCTTCTTACCCTGCAGGTCCTCTCCCTACATTCCACCCCCTGGTCCCCTCTGCCCTCTCCTTGCTCATCAAAGCAAACCTTCCCATTGCTTCCACAGACGAGACTTAGAGCAGGGTCTTTGCACAGGGAGATCCTTTCATCTGCAACTCGCTCTCCCTGACGTAGCTGGCTATTTTCTCAGCTCAGATATCACCTTTCCAGCTCACCTTTCGTGACCAGTGCACCAGTCTCAATTCATCTTCCATCACTTTCCCTAATCTTTCGACTAACTAAAACTGCACCATTGAGTGTTGTTAACCATCATGTATATGCCTAGGGTCAATGCATCACCTAACCCATCAACCAGGATCCAAGTTTACTGACTTTTATTGAATGATTATTCTGTTTAAAAAAAAAATCAAATATTGGGGCCAGGCATTAGGCTTAGTGGTTAAGATGGCTGACTTCTACATCATGCTAACTGACTTTGAGTTTTGGCTTTGACTCTGATTCCAGCTTCTTACTGGTGCAGCAGTGACTCAAGTGGTTGGGTCCCTGGCACCCACATGGAAGACTTGTGTTGAGCTCTTGGCTCCTACCTTCCAGCTTTGGCCTGGCCCAGCCGCAGCGATTGTGGGCATCTGGGGACTGAACCTGGAGATGGAAGATCTTTCAGTCCTTATGCCTGTCTCTGTCTCTCTGTCTCTCAAATTAATGAATAATTTTTAAAAATCAGATGTCCTCGTTTAAAATGCATTTATGCTGTATAACTTAGTCTATCTTTTGCATTTACTTCAAAGACTTAGTGCACACATATGTACATTCAAGGTATTTTCATAAATAGCATCCATAATTGACTGTGTTTTTGTTGTTAGAAAAAGAAAAATTAACTAGTCTGCCAGGACATGCTGGGCAGTGGTTCAGAAAAGCAGGCTCAGCACCACAGCTGCTGAGACCAGCGCTTGATTCTGCCACTTTTCTGATTGTGTGACCTTGGACAACTGACTTAACCTTCTAGTGGGCCTTAATGTGCTCATATGCACAAGAAACTGTTTCCTAGGTTTATGAAGATTCAATAAGACAGCCCATTTAAAATGTCTCAGTCTATAGACTGGCATCTAGCAAGCTCTCAACAAAGGTTAGCCAGTAGGTGATGGTCTTATCATGTTGTTATTTCTCAAAAGTGCTGTAGTTTATGGTAAGTTTAACACTTGAAAGCATGTTGCTCTCATGCTCTAGAGTTGAGTACTTCTCTACCTGTGTCTTAATACAGCACAGGTAGCTATGAAATTTTTACCTATTTTTAAACATTTTTACTGCTTTTTTTTAAAATTAAATTCTGTCCTTTAGGACTTTATAGAGGGAAACAGATTTTTTCAAAAAATATTTTATTTATGAGACAGACACATATGGAAAGGGAGAGGAGGGGAGAGAAAGGGAGAGGGGGACAGAGAGAGAGGAGGAGCTCAGGAGGGAAAAGAGAGAAAAGAAGAGAGAGAGAGAGAGAGGAGAGGAGACAGAGAAGAGGAGAGAGCGAGCACTTCCATCCACTGGTTCACACCCCAATGTCCCAATGACCCCAGACAGGCCTGGACTGAAGGTGAGAACATGGGTGCTCAATCCAGTTCACCCATGTAGGGTCAGGATCCCAATTACTTGAGCCATTATCTGTTGCCTCCCAGGGTTTGCATTACTGGGAATCTGGAATCTGGATCCAGAGCTGATATTGAACCCAGGTACTCTGATGTTTAGAAACTGGGTATCTTAACCAGAATCATAAATGTTAAGCCAAATGCCCTTCTCAGCTATCTGACTTTTAAGTGCATCAAATTGCCTTTTAGATCAAAACTCAAATCATGAACAGCTGTTAGAAGTTTGCAATATATGAGTTGCAGAGTTTGGGAGATTGCATCTGTCATGGGATGAATCTCTCAGACCTTTATGGGACAAGTCAGCATAGATGGCCAAACTCATGTAGAAAGTACAGGCTGATGATATGTGGGACACATTGCAACTTCTTCATTCACTAAGTACTTCCATAAATATCTCAAAGACTCATATATACATGTGTGTGTATGTGTATACATACATATGAAATTTAAATTTATATATATATATATATATATATATAGAGAGAGAGAGAGAGAGAGAGAAGACTTTTCATGTTGCTCAAGATAGAAGAAAGGGACAAAACCAAGGGAACATTTTAACTGGTGATCAGGATCATAGTTCACCCATTCCCCTTTCAAAAGCAGACCTTTTGTTAAACTATAAAATCAGGAACTTTTCTGCAGTCTATATTCACTCGTGTGCCTTAATATGGAAATTTATCATTGATAGAATGATGATATAAATTTCCAAGAAAGAAAAATAGAACGATGGAAGACTAGGTGGAGGTAGTGATGAAAAGACAGAGGTAAGCCCCGAGACAGCAGGCAACCAGGCCAAGGCAGTGCACTGAGGATTTAATTTACTTGGCCGACCCTTACTTAACTCTAACCATGTAGGATATTTTGGCGAGTCTCTCCGAGCGGGGTTTCGTAGCACATATTTGTGCGCTATAAAAAAAAAAAAAATCCAGCCGTCTCATTTAGACTCACTTATCTCAGATTCAAAATGAGTTGCCAGCTCTGTTCATTTATTTGCAGTTTTCTGGATCTACTATAAACAGTTTTCTCGGATGTTGTTATTTTCAGTCAAAGATTTCCCACAGCACTGTCCTTATCCATAATATTTCCTTCCTGTTTGAGGGTAATCATCTAAATAAGACACACATCAGAGTCCCTCAAATCACTTTATTACCCGAGTAGCCAGCAGAGGGAATCGTTTATTAAATGGAGCTGATTTCAGTAACTGACAGGCGTATGAAGTGCCTACAGAAAACAGGAGTGTCAGGCTGCTTGGGATGGTTCCAGGAAGGTCGTCTACTTTAAGAGCTGCATTTTATTAAGGATCCTGATGGTTATTGGAACTTTTCCTGTTTTACTCAGTAGTCTCTAGGGGACTATTTGGCACTAGGGTGCAAAATGAGATCAGCAATTAGGAAAAGACACCACCGCAGGCACTTCAAGAATAAATCATTGAGTGCCAGACTTAATAGCTAATAGGTACCAGGCCAGAGCTATAGGAGGCTGGTGAGTCTGGCTTATTCTTTCCAGTGTGCCTAGGATCCTAGCTCCCTGTGTGACTGCCGGCAGAGGTGGTGTGCAGGTATTCAGCAGGAGGAAAGGTGATTGTAATCAGAGGCTTATGAGTTTGATCATAGACCCCTGTGTTGTCCACATCTATCTCAGGGCAGCCCTAGAGCCACTTTCCACATAGATCAGTGATCCTGGTATCACAACCACCTGACAGGTCTCTGGAAGAATGGAGTTGTTCCCTCCAGGGGTGGTAGAGAACTTGCTGTCGATCCATTTGATGACTCCCATGTAGCTGAAGAAAAGACTTGAAGAACAGAAAAAGAACTTACTTACAACCAAAGCCACACTTTCTTTTTTTCTTTGTAATTTTTCATTTTTTAAAAGAGTTATTGAAAAAGGCATTGAGAGAGAGAGAGAGAGAGAGAGAGAGAGAGAAAGAGAGAGAGAATCTTCCATCTGCTGGTTCATTGTCCAGATTGCTGCAATGGCAGAGCTAGGCCAGAGCCTAGAACTCCGTCTGGGTCTCCCACGTGGGTGGTAGAGGTTCAGGCACTTGGCCTGTCTTCTATTGCTTTCCCATTGCATTAGCAGGGAGCTGGTTCAGAGCCTAGACTTGCACTAGAGTTCATATGGAATGCCACTGTGCCACAATGCTGGCCCCCAAAGCCACACTTTCCACCTCGAATTCTCCTTGCTCTGACATTCCTCTTACTTCCATGTAACAATCAAGGAAAGAATGGAGAGGACTAAGGGGAAATAGTATTAGAATGGTTGGAAGTAGAAGATCTGTGTTCTAATCCTCATTCAGAGACTAAAGATCTACTGCAGGAATGACTATATTCAGTTCTCAGTTGGAAAGTGCAATATCTGGGCCAACTGATGACTGGGTTTAAAATTCTCTAGAGTAACAGAAGCCACAAATACCTATAATGTGCTTCTAATCCTTAGTAAGCACACTACACTTACTACTTTCTCTTTATAACAACACTCTATGACAAGTGATATCACTCTGATCCTCATTTTACAAATGAGTAGAATAAAAAAAAAAAGCAGCCAAATTTATGAAAGTACAGGAACCAGGAACACAGGTGGTCTGACTTCAGAGCTAGCAGAATGTATTTTGTATTTGTTTATAATAGAAATTGACCTTAAAAACAAGAGGAGGCAGTGTTTCTTTAGCTCTGCTATTTGCACTGTTTTTCCTTCTTTTCTGTAAGGTCATGTGCATGAAGACCATAATGCCTGCTCCATGGAGGACTTGTAATGCACAAAGGGGTGAATTTGAGCACCTGTTCTCTTGTGATGTTTTATTCAACAATATTAAATTGCCCACTATGAATTGTGAAAAGGAGAATGATTATACAGAAATAAGAAGGCTAAAGGAGGTGTACTTGATTTTGTCCCAACACTGCTAAATCTTCCCTGTGTAAAACTGATGGAGCATCTTTCTCAATAGCGAATTAAAATTTATATTCTAAGGATAATTACCAGGGAGTTTAAGAGCTTAAAATTATGTCAGATCTTCTTTTTTCCATCTCGGCCTATTACTTGTTGCTTTTCATATTTATTCTTTCTTCTGAAACTGAGCCTGCTCGAAGTTTCAAATAGGTAAAAGGAATAGGGGGAAAAAAGCCAAGAATCCTTTGTCATTAAGACAGTGACAGCGGCCGGCGCCGTGGCTTAACAGGTTAATCCTCCACCTTGCGGCGCCGGCACACCGGGTTCTAGTCCCGGTTGGGGTGCCGGATTCTATCCCGGTTGCCCCTCTTCCAGGCCAGCTCTCTGCTATGGCCCGGGAAGGCAGTGGAGGATGGCCCAAGTCCTTGGGCCCTGCACCCGCATGGGAGACCAGGAGAAGCACCTGGCTCCTGGCTTCGGATCAGCGCGATGCGCCGGCCGCAGTGGCCATTGCAGGGTGAACCAACGGCAAAGGAAGACCTTTCTCTCTGTCTCTCTCTCACTATCCACTCTGCCTGTCGAAAAAAAAAAAAAAAAGACAGTGACAGCACATGGATAGGCAACCACCTCTTTATTCCAGGGCTTTCTCACTGAATCCCTGCTTTTCTTTCCATATTGACAGCAATAGTCGTATCAGAAAGAAGAGCAAAAGCTATAGACTCTAATGAACGGGGTCACTACTTGCAAAACCCAGTCAGGGTCACCACCTGTAGTTCTGTAGTTTGTGCTTTGTACACGGTACAGGCTGCAGGGTGAATGGGAGCTAAAAGGGGACCTTGATCCTTTCACCAACTAAGTACCATGGCCTTGGGCAATGTTCAACCAGAGAAATGACACCAGAATGAAAAGAAAGCGATGAATTCAGTGGACCCCTGCCTGATATTGATGTAGGTGTTGGAGTTATGTCAGTCTGAAAGCAAGAACTGCTTGTTCTCATGCAGTTTCTATCTAAAAGGGTACCTAATGGGTACATACCATTTAGAATAAAAGCTTGAATGAATTTAACCATGTATTTCAAGTGCTTCATAGCTATGCATAGTGAATGGATATCACATTGGACAGTGCTGATGTAGAACATTTGCCTCACTGCAGAAAGTTCTTTTGGAGGCTATTGTCTAATGGTTAAAGTCTAAACCAAACATACAAACACAGGAATATGCTGAGAGTTGATGTCCTATCAATAAAACGAAGGCGGTGAAAGCATCCAATTTTATGCTGAGAAAAGTGAGATTTGCAAGTTTTAAAAGATTGATCACCATTGATGTTACTCAGAAATGACATCTGCAAGAAGACCTGAGGGTGATGAAAGAGCAAACTGTGAAACCATCAAATGAAAGAGCATCCTAGGCACGGGCGATAGCCAGGACAATGGCCCTCAGGTAGGACCATGCCTAGCGGGCTTAAGGAACAGAGAAGCCAGTATTAGGTGGAACGATCAGAAGAAGAGGATGCTAGAAGTGGTATGAAGCAGTTATACTCCGATTTATTTTAAAGATATGTGGACTGAATTTACTGAGACTGGATCTGGAATGAGAGATCTTGGTGGGGAGCATGGGAATAGAATAAAGAATGACTCTGGGGTTTTGGGTCTGGATGCCAGATAGAAAGGAGTTTCTGCTCCTGAGATGTGGGGAGGTGTAGAATCAGGTTCAAGTTGACCATCAGGTATTCAGTGTTGTACGTGTTGAATTTGCAATGTCTCCCAGATATCCAAGTGGAGCCATTGAGAAAGCAACTGAAAACATGCACTTTGAATTCAGGATAGAAGTCAGAGCTAAAGATATCAAAGTAGTTGTGATTCACTTGTAGATGGCATTAGTATCCCCTAAGTCTAGGTGAGATTCCAGAGGGATCCAATGTGGGTAGAGAGGAAATCTGAAGACTGAGGCTTGGGACAGCAGAGTTATCAGAAAGGAGTCATGAAAAGGAGCCACATGAAGCACGGCCTGTCTTCACTAGCGGAGTGAGCTGTCTGGGGTCCCTCTGGACCAACTGGTTCCAAATGGAGGACATAATCAGCTCTTATCAAGCATTGTTGATGGGTCAAGTAAGGTAGGGTAGGAACTGATCACTGGATGCAGTAACATGGAAACCACTGCTGACCTTGACAATAAGGAGTTTAGTGAATTCAAAGCCTTATTGGAAGAAGAATGGTACACTACACGAAGCGACATGGCTCCGCATCTGGGGAATTTCGCTTTAAAGACAGCAGATAAATGGAGCAGTTGGTGGAGGGAGGGGGTCAACTGCATGATTATTAAAAAATACTAATGGTAGAATTAAAGCATTTTTCTGTGATGCTGGTAGTCCAAAAGGAAAATCGATGCTGCTACAGAGAGAGGAGACGAGAGGATTGCTGGAGACATGCACTGAAGTTCATGAAGGGAATAAGCTCTTGTATGCAAGCAGGAGTATAAGGTTTGGTGGTAGATGTAGAATTTATCCACATTGAAAGTATGGATAGCAGAGCACCTGGTCTGTATGCTAGCAGGTGATAGGTATGATGGTGTGAGATACATGGAGTTGTGCTTCTTATTGACTTTTACTTCTGTAAAATAAAAATCAAGGTGATCACGGAGAATTAGAATAGGGATATAATTTTGGAGATTCAAAAGCAGAAGAGATGATATGACATGATGATTTAAGGCAGTGGCAAAGGGAATCTACTAGAGCAAAATGGCTTGGAACAACTTCAAGGGCCCATGAAAGTTTCATGGACATCACCTTGAAGGGAGACCAGTCAACACAGCATATCGTTCTCATCAGCCACATTCAGCCAAGAGTCCGAGTGCCTACTAGGCAAAGCTGGATATCAGCAGAGTTGTTAGAGGTAAAGAGGCAAGGAAGCCCTGATGTACTGTGAAGTTTAAACTGATTAAAAGAGGTAAGTGAGAAAATGAGGGAGATAAAAAGAAACAAATTCATTGGGGGTAGATGCTTGGCCCAGCAGTTAAAACACCTTTGTACTATATCAGAGTGTCTGGGTTTAATTCCTGGCTCCAGCTCCTCACTCCAGTTTCCTGCTAATACAATGGCAATGGATCAAGTAGTTGGGTTCCTGCCGCCTGAATAGGATGCCTGAATTGAGTCCTCAGCTTCTGGATTTAGCCTGACCAAGTTCCAGCCATTATGGTCAATAGGAGAATGAACCAGTGGATGGGAGCTCTTTCTGTCTGCCTCTCTCTCTCTCTCTCTCTCAAACATACATAAAATAAAAATTTTAAAAAATAGAAATGGAAAGATTGCTGCATTGCCAATCCCAGAATTATTGCAGTTGCAGTGCTAGAGGGAGTAAACTGAAACAATAGCAAGAAATAATGAGAGGAGGATGGTTGGAAGGGTTGGAGCAGTTGATGATGAAAATCAGGACATGATCTTAAGAGGGAGTCAGAAGTCCCATTCTCAAGATTAATTCATGAAAGGAGTCATTTTACAATTTCTCAGGTGCACTTTGTCTCAATAAGAATCTTGTCTCTTTATGAAAGATGGAAAATTTTTGATCAATCAATGCCTAAATTTAAAACAAGAAATGGTAGGGCAGTGAGTTCCCTTCAACGCCAGGTAGATCTGTTTGGACTTCTCTTGTGAGGCCAGAGAGCTGCATTTTCCACTTATTCTGAGGGTTAAGGTTCTTTGTTTTGCCCAAGTTCCAAGACTTTCCTGTTTAGGGACTTCAGATACAAACCTAGAGCCAATAATACACTGTGTATTTAATTTTGCTTAGATGCTTTTTTTTATGAATATGTACCCAAGAGAGAAGGGTGACAGTGTGATCATTATGGATTCTATATTCTTTGACTATATGTCCACAAAGAAATCATCAATTTACTTTAATAATCATGAAAATTTCAAAAGGGAGAAGGTATAGATTTCCTTAATGCAAAAGCAAAAAATCAAGGAGATACTTTTGCAGATATATAGGGAATTCTATGTGTATTTTTTATTTTTTAAGAATGCTTTTATTTAATGAATGCTTTTATTTAATGTCATAGGTACAGCTCGAAGAATATAGTGGTTCTTCGCCCCCATACCCGCCCTCCCACCCCCTAATTTGTAAAAGAAGAAAATACTTGATTAAATGCAATTAGTTGATGCTCAAATTTGTTTTGTTCTCAATAAAGTCTTACTTAGGTTTCCAAAATATATAAATGAAAAAATATTTATATATGTTCTTGAGATATAAATGAGGGAAATATTTCTGCCTACTGATTTGAAGATTCAATGACATTTAATAATAAAAAATAAGAAAAGTGAAAATTGCTTTATTTTAAAGAAATTATGTATATTTTCTTTAACTTTATAGTGACTTTGATAAAAACACTCAATTTGGTCCAGCAGGATTCATTCCCCATTACCTTTGAAAGCCTAAGGTAGGAACTTATCTTCATTGAGTGCCACTGAATGTCTGGCACCACATAACTAACCAGAGAATTCAGTAGCTTAAGGTCCATGGGATGCCTCAAGTTCAAAGGGAATAGAGACATCCTGTTTGGTGTTGTGTTTCACTCATGCTGTTAAACTGCCCAGACCCTCTTAAGTGTTCTCTTTCTCATTCTGAGCGTGGTCTTCTTTGTCCTGAATAACACAGGGCATAATAAAACTCAATGTCAGACCAAGTCATTTTCACAATGTGGCATAAGATTTTATTTTGAAGTATAAAGGTCTTCTTTCGTGCAGAAAAGTCATTTTGTTAATGATGGTGAAAACAGGTCACTCGCCACCCCTGAGGACCTGTGACTTGTTAGAGTAGCAAAGAACATTGTCCATACCAAATTCCTTCCAAGTACAAATTCTGTTCTTGAAACTTTTTCTACAAAGGGTGTCTATAGAGAAATAATGAAGATAAAAAATAAGCTCTAACTTGTCCAGGGAGGAAATTTCATTCTGAGATCCTGAGGCCATAAACATGGACAGAGCTCAACTAGGTGTTTTGAATCACCTCTCCATGGGACCTTCTCAAAGATTTAGCAGCATGCAGTGGGGCGTTCAGTTCAGAAAATGCACATACCTATTTTTTTTCTAACTTAAAACCATGACCTATAACTTCCTTGAATTTCCCAAAGCTAGATTCTACTACCATTTTCTTTTTGAAAAAAATCAAATTGTCGAAAAAAATACTGGCTGAACAAAATCTAGCCTGACTGAATCTTTTTCAGAAATTGCTTTAGTGCTATTTTTGACATAACTGTTTATAACAGAGTATGATAAATACATTCGAAAAATATAATACATATCTGATGTAAAGAGAAACTTGGCTGCCATTTGGAGAGAAAATAAGAAAGTCTACCAAATGATCATTTGCTGAGGAATTCCTGAAAATTTAAACGATTCCTAAAGAAATGGGATAATCCATATTTTCTTAAAGCAGCACTTCCTTTATGTGCCTGGAATACAGCTACAAGAGAATGGATAAACACCATGAGAACTCTGACAATCCACTCTTATGGTCTGGTACAAACTGTTTAAAGGGTGCTGTGAGGGCTTCTGAGTCTTACTGTTTAGCCAGCTACCTTTATTGCAGACTGTCAAACAGTAAAACTTGGAGGTCGCCTTCAATTTGACCGTGTTCTACTTGACGAGGTCTGGTTGACCTGCTTGGCTTGGCAACTAACAAGGGAGAAAGATGGACTCTAATTTGCTATATAATATTTTTAGAATTAGCCTCCTTTTAAAATTTTTATTTGCTACTCATTACATGTGTTAAATGGGCATAATCAAATTTTAGAAGTGGTTATAAAAAAAAAGTTATGTTTCCCCATCCCAATGCTCTTTTAAAATTTGGTAATTTTTTTCAATATCCACTCATTCCAGTGAAGGTTCTTTGCCATGAAGGAGCCTTGTACAGACCTAATGCTTTTTAAAGACTGTCCATGTGTGATGTTTCTAGACAGTTTTTTTTTTTTTTTTAAACTAGCATTTACAGTGTAACCCATGAACCCATCCATTTGGGAAAAAAGAATAATAACATGCACATCTTTTGGTAGGTACAGAAATGAGTAAAATAAGTCCTATGCATTCTCTAAGTTGTTTTTTCTAGATACATGTTTACTATTCTTTTTTAGTAGGGAGAGAGAGAACCCATCTGTAGGTCAACTGCCCAAATGTCTGCAACAGCTGGAGCGGGCAGAACTGAAGTTAGGAGTTTGGAACCAAAACCAGGTTCCCCTTAAGAGATAAAGGATCCCAATTGCTTAGACCATCACCTGCTGCCTCCAAGAGTCTGCATTAGGGGAAACTGGAGTCAGGACCAGGCACTCTGAGATGGGATCTGTTGTCCCATCTGGCCTGTTAACTGTTAATCCAGGTGCCTGACCTTACTGTTCTTTTTCTTAAAAGACTCAGTTTACTATTTGAAAGTTAAGAGTCACAGAGAGAGAGGAAGAGAGAGAAGAAAAGAGATCTTCCGTCTGCTGGTTCACTCCCCAGATGGCCACAACAGCCGGGGTAGTGCTATGCTGAAGCCAGGAGCCAGGAGCTTCTTCCATGTGTCTTGTGTGGGTGCAGGGACCCAAGCACTGCTGCTTCTTTCCCAGGCCATTAGCAGACAGCTAGATAGGAAGTGGGGCAGCCAGGACAGGACATTACCCAACTTCCAAATGCGATGCTGATGTTATAGGTGGCAGCATCCCCTGCTATGCCCCAATGCTGGCCCCACTTATTCTTTTTTTTTTTTTAATTTTTTTTTAACTTTTATTTAATGAATATAAATTTCCAGTATACAGCTTATGGATTACAATGGCTTCCCCTTCCCATAATTTCCCCCCCACCCGCAACCCTCCCCTCTCCCGCTCCCTCTCCCCTTCCATTCACATTAAGATTCATTTTCAATTCTCTTTATATACAGAAGATCAATTTAGTATACATTAAGTAAAGATTTCAACAGTTTGCACCCACATAGAAACACAAAGTGAAACATACTGTTTGAGTACTAGTTATAGCATTAAATCAAAATGTACAGTACATTAAGGACAGAGATCCCACATCAGGAGCAAGCGCACAGTGGCTCCTGTTGTTGACCCAACAAATTGACACTCTAGTTTATGGCACCAGTAACCACCCTAGGCTGTCTTCATGAGTTGCCAAGGCTATGGAAGCCTTCCAAGTTCCCCGACTCTGATCATATTTAGACAAGGTCATAAAAGACAGGGTGAGGATAGTAACCAATGATCCTAAGAGTGGCATTTACCAGGTCTGAACAATTATACAGCATTAAGTGGGGAAGAGGACCATCAGTACACACAGGTTGGGAGTAGAGCCATTGGTGGTAGAGTAGAGGTTATGATTACAAAGGAATGAGGCCCAAGTGCACTAGACAGGGTCTAGAACAAAGGACAGAGTCATTATTAGAGGAGCTAAGAAAGGTGCTGTCTAAGCTACAATTAAGTTTTCTGATTGAGAGGCAAATAGAACCTGATAGAAGGGGCTTGATAATAATCTGGTGGGCTTTAGGCCTTGTAAGTTAAGAGGCCCAGACCTATCTATCTCTTCACATGGGGTACATCCTAAGGGAGGTGTGAACCTCCTAGGGGAAGGCACTCTGTTGACTTTCATTACTTGGCTGGGCTGGGAGGAGAGCTGGCCAGGTAAAGGCAGGGGGCATCTCTAACAAGAAATTTACAGTTCTGCCTGCAATGTTGCTGACCCTACTTGACCATCCCCTCAGTTGCAGTGGTCACTTTGGAAGTTGGGCTGAGTGAAGGGCTTTTCAGCTTAGAGCCAATAAGATCTGTGGCTCTGACCTGGGCATCCTTCGACTCCAGGGCAGGTCCATTTCCAGTGATCCAACTCTTGGCAGAGCTGCCAGGGCTCTTCACAAGCTGACTTCTGCTGAAGCCCAGACTTACCCCTTGACTTGCATCCTCTGGTCTGCTTTGGCACAAACCAGGAGGAAAAGAAAGCTAGGCATCAGAAGCAATGGGTGGCAGGCCTATTAATGGCTGATCTGTACAGTGATCTGCCCTCAAGGAGACCCAACAGGCCAGTCCACTGCAGTGGCTTTCAATGTGGCCCCACTTATTCTTACAAGGCAGCCTTTTAGACATTTCTCAGTGGAACTGATTCTTAATTATTGAATCATTCATTGATTCATCTATTCCATTTATTAAGTCTTTAACACTTATTGAATCTTTAGCATATTATAAACAGATATACAACTGTGGCAATATAGATGTAAAATTCTGTTTTTTAAGATTTTTTTAAAATTAAAAGTCAGAGTTAGAGAGAGAGAGTTGGCCAGTTGGCCGCAACAGCCAGAGCTGCTCCTATCCAAACCCAGAAGCCAGGAGCTTCTTCCATGTCTCCCATGTGGGTACAAGGGCCCAAGGACTTGGGCCATCTTCTACGGCTTTCCTAGGCTGTAGCAAAGAGCTGGATTAGAAATGGAGCAACCAGGACTTGAATTGGTGCCAATCTGGGATGCCGGCGCTGCAGGTGATGGCTTTACCTGCTCTGCCATGACGCTGGCTCCATAGATGTAAAATTCTTACAACATCATATGGAAACATAGATAAAGATCAGTTTACCTGGGTGAGGCAAGGTACAACAAAGTCATCCTTGGCCAATTTGAACAGAGAGCTAATGGGATTTCACACAAATGAAAATAATCTAACAGCACATTGTGTTCTCAGAATAGTGAGTGGCATCAAGTGACTCATGTGTGGGGTGTGTGAAGGATAGTGATTACAAACAAGTATTCTGTGGCTGGCATTGTGGTGTGGCATGTAAAGCTGTCACTTACGAGCCCAGCATCCCATATAGATGCTGGCTGATCCACTTCCAGTCCAGCTCCTTGCTAATGTGCCTGGGTAAACAGCAGAAGATGGCCCAAGTGCATGAGTCTCTGCACCCAAGTGTGAGACCTGGAAGAAAACTCCTGGCTCCTGGTTCCTGGTTTCCAACCAACCTGGCTTTGGCCTTTGCAGCCATTTGGAATGGAATCATCTCTCTCTCTTTCTCTGTAAAAAACAAACAAGACAAAAACGAAAACACCCAAGTTTTATTTTTACAGGAGTGTCTTGTGACCACAAAACAAAGTGAGTTTCAGTAAGAAATACAGAAGGAGGTAGCATCCTGGTTCATCTGCTACAGACTCTCAGAAAGGATGGATACCCCATGTCTGTATGCATGTGTATATGTGTGCGTATACCTACCTATCTGCCTCCTACCTGTCTTACCTATGTATCTCTCCATTCAGCCATCCACCTGTCATCAGTCTACTTAAGTTAGAATTCACATTCACAACATTAGACTGGAACAGATGACCAAGACATATACCTGGCAGAAAAATGAGTCTAGTTTAGGTGTTTTGTGTGACAAAGAGAATTGGTATTACCAATTGTACTGTATGGTGAACATTTTCCATAAATTGAATCAATGGAATCCAGGAAATGTATTTATATCATACAACATGCTTAAAAGGACATCCATTAAAGACTCACTCACAAAAACCATGGGCATCCCCATAAAAAATAACAGGAGAATATAGGTTTTTTTTTCCCCAGTGCTGGTAAGATTATGCTACCAAAAACCTATGAAGATTGCTGAGTTAGGAAGTTATTACATAGGGAAAGTTTCCAAAGCATGGCTTAAGTTTTGGAGTCTCCACTAAGCAAACTGTTATTAATGAAAAAGCATGTTTTAATCTTAGGATCTATTTGCTATGGTTTCACTGATTGAAAACATAACTTCTGGATGAGACATTGACTGCTCTCTCCAAATCAAAATGCTAATTGGATGTCACATCTGCAGAGGGGACTTTGTAGTGCTTACATGGAACTGAGCTCTTAAAGTGGCGAATAGCAGTCAGTGTGTCAGGAGTTAGCTGCTGCACTAGTGCCGGCACTGGCACCATTTTTTCTGAAAGCTACCCAGGCTCCTTATGCCTGAGCATGAGCTTCATTTATTTTTCACTGTCTTTACTGAGATTCATGAAGAATCCATGACTAGATTATATTTGAAATATTGACATGCCAGGAAATTGTCAACCAGTAGCAAAGTTCAACTAACTTTCCATGGACTAAATAAAAAATATAGACTCCAGAAGATACAAATTTACATCAATTGATTTAGTTCAGTTCCAAGTAACATTATTTAATTACTTATCTAGAAAACACAGTGACTAACTTACCTTACAAACTAGCATCACTACAATATGTTAATGATATTTAAAATTAGTGTATAATTTTGGAATTTTTCATTGTAATTTGTCATGGTGCAAGTAGTGTGGATGAAGAACATATCTAGCATTTAACTGTGTGAGCTCCATGACCTGGCACATAAAATGTGATTTCATCTTGGGTACAAAAATATTAAGAGGAAAAATTTGAGTTTCTGGTCTGTATTTTCAGATCTCAAAAACTGAGACTGTGTATTTTCCAAGGTTAAGAATTCTTTGAGCTGGCGCCACGGCTCACTAGGCTAATCCTCCACCTGTGGCCCTGGTACTCTGGGTTCTAGTCCTGGTTGGGGCACCGATTCTGTCCTAGTTGCTCCTCTTCCAGTCCAGCTCTCTGCTGTGGCCCGGGAAGGCAATGGAGGATGGCCCAAGTGCTTGGGCCTTGCACCTACATGGGAAACCAGGAGGAAACACCTGGCTCCTGGCTTCGGATTGGCGCAGTGTGCCGGCCATAGCAGCCATTTGGGAGGTGAACTAATGGAAGGAAGACCTTTCTCTCTTTCATTCACTCTCTCTCACTGTCTAACTCTGCCTGTCAAAAAAAAAAAAAAAAAAAAAAAGAGTTCTTTGAGAAAGTTGATAGTACATGCACAACTATTTAAAAGAAGATAAGCAAGGATCTCTCTGTGTATCAGTTTGAAGCAGCAAAGTTCTCTAATTTCCACAAATCTAATCAAAATGCATCAAAGAATCTCATTGCATAGGATCCCAGAGGTTTCTCTCCTGTGCAAAAGATGTATGAATACATCCTGAGCTTTGCTTTGATTGTGAGAGTCATACTTTCATGTCTACCAAAGCAACGCAAATACCCCAACACCAACACATACATCACATCACACATGCATATGTACACTTGCCCATATACACACTATCATTATTTAAGGGATCAAAGGTAAATACATTTGAAATCTATATCCTGAGGATTGAGAAAGCTCTATAGTGCTGACACCGGTATGCATGCTGCTGGAATGGTGTGAAAATGATGAGTTAGCAGACTTGGGAACAGATGGCCCCAATCACCCCATGGGGCTAAACACACAAATGCCCACCTCAGAGACGCCATACCTCTGCCCTGTCTTTCCCCTCTAGGCTGCTTCTGTTATATTAAGGTTATTGCCTTTTTGGCCCTCCCTGCAATTCGCTTTTGAAGTCCATGGCCAAGAAGGCAGTGTGAGAATACCATTATGAGAGAGGTGTTTGCTTAAAGATATGGTCGGGGCCATGATTCCTGGGACCCCTTGATAGTCCAGCAGGGAACCACAAACTCCAGCCAGTATCTTCTAATCCCTGGGCATTCAGAACTGCCCACCATAAAAACGTAATGGGCTGTCGATCTGAACAGCCAGGCGATAACATCTGAGAGTCACAATCTGGGTTATAGGCTGGTGACATGAAGCAGTCGGAAACACACAGACCCTCCCGGCCCTGGGAAAAACACATGTGGACCGCCCAGTGTATAGATACCTCTGGATGCTGCTTTCTCATGCTAATGAGAGCCACAACTTTCCCAACGGTTTTCTGTGAAATAAATTAAATGGACTTGGGAAGAAACGGGTGAACCCCATCCTTGACTCTGTTCGCATGCATTAAAGTCTTTTTGAAGTTTGGGACTATGTTAGGAAATATTCCCACTGGCACAATCAAGTGAATTTTTGTGGCACATTCTGACTTCTTTTCAAAGATTGCTTAAGTTCTGTGACATTAATCATGATTGTCTAATAAAACAGTACAGAAATTCTCAACAAGATGCTTTATTCCCAGGGCTCCAATACTTTTGCAGATCTGACCCTCTGTGTATGTGCATGTGTGTCCATCTAATGTGTGTGTGTCTGTGAGCGTGCGTGTGTGTGTGAATATAAAGTATATTTCATTCTGTGAGTTTTTGACTCTGCTGGGACAGAACTAAAATATCTGAAAGTTAAAAAAAATCCTCCTTTTCCAAATGCCTATTAATTGTTTGCATTGCTAACATTAGGGAAAAGGAAAGTTAGGCTTGCTAGGTAAGCTGTGTCTATTGAACATATAATATGGGGGAGGTTTTACAACTGTTTGTTTCTAGGAGCCTGTTTGTTATTATCAGTGAACTGGGAGAATCCAATGACTTTAGGGGACTTTTTGTCCCCTTTTCTCCCCCACTCCCTGCCCCCAAATAATGAACCTTATGGATAGTGGTCAAATTAACCACCTAAGTGCTAGATTTCTCTTCATTGGATAGTATGGATATTTGAGCATATATGAGTATGGCCATGAACCAACTATTTCTAACTAACCTGGTTCATTTTATCCATTTCCTGAACATTCCATTGGCTTGTTTACATAACCAATCCTATGTAATCACAAAAGTAGGTTCCATGTGCCGGTCCAATATTTTTAATTCAATCGTTTTTATTTTCAGATATGCATATATGCACTTCTAATCCCCTGTATTTAACAAGAAGCCTTCTTTTTCATTTATCCCAGGGGTTTGTCCTATTATTTTATGCCAGATTCAGCAGAGTCACGAGCTTTGCCTGGGCTTACCGACTTTATTTTCTTCTACCCTCTCAATAACCCTGTAAAGTGGCAAGGGAAACATTACATGTCAAACGGCCCTGAAATGGGGAAGAAACATCCCAGGTCACAACGGCACTGTGCTGCGCAATAAAGCTGCCCCGTGGGCACTGCTGCTAGAGGCTGAAGCCCCTGGAACTGATCTCAGGGAGAATCCCTTCTGTCCAATCTGTGCTCCTGGAGGGTGACAGAGAGGTGAGACCCTGGCCCTGCCTGGGAGCCAGCACAAAATGCACTCTTCCTCCTTAGCTTCTCATCCTGAGTCTGTCTGATGGGCTTTAAGAACCTGTTTAATGAAATCCTAGGGCAGGCCCTCCTCACTCTGGGGGCTGTTTAGTAAGACACGGATCAGGGTAAAACCCTGCGGTGTGTCTTTCGGAGGGTCACCGTGATGAGATGCACTGAGGCTTGGATGCCTTCGGCCAAGAAGAGGGAGAAAAATGAGGCTTTGGCAAGGAAAAAACTCGTGTTTGAAACACAAGTATGAAAGCAAAGTATTTCAGTAAAAAGATTTCCCCGAAGATTCATTTGGAATAGAATTTTCAATATAATGAAGATAAAGCACTTTTTTAGAGCCCCTTCTAACAATATTTCATTTCCCGGAGACTTGCCTGTGAGTGACTGGAGCCCTTGACAAGGGGCAGGGGGAATGATGGAATGGACTGCCTCATTGGAAGACGTAAAAATTTGCTCGCCCCACCTGGACTTCTTGCTGGGTTTCCTAGAATATAATTACTTTGCTAAGTAATCACATTACCACATAAACAAAAGGAGCACATTTTTGACTTCAGTATTTAAGGCAAAGGAATGTTGGGGAAAAGGCAATCTCACACCATTTCTGAGTGAGACATTTCTCTGCCTTAAATGTATAAACTTCGAATTCTAGGACTCTTACCAGTCTCATTCCTTTGAAAATTTTCTAGCGAGTGTAATCTTCAACACCACAGTCACAACATTTAGTTACAAAGGGTTGAATGGAAGAAATTGTGCTGGACCTCTTTGTAGGAGAGGTCAGGTTGATATAATAAAACACAATACAGGCAAATAGAAGCAGCCATATTCAGCAATTTTCTTCTATGAGCTATTTACAAATAATTTACAGTTTCAGACCAGGGAATCAGTGTAAGGATCAGAGTAGGGAAAAGGAGATGCATTGAGAACTTATGGAATTTCAACCTGATGGATCACTATAGCAAGGCCGGTGGCACCAGCCTGACCTGCATTTGGGTCCCGACTGGATTGGGCTGCTTATTCAAGACCTGACTTTAGGCAAGTGCTTAATTGTCCTCAAACTCAGTTTTCCCATTTGCGAAACCGCGATCACAGCTGCATTCTATTCGTAGTTCATGAGAAACACTTGCAAGCTTCCCTAAGCGGTGTAGTTGTTAGATCAAAAGTCGTCCATCAGTAATAATTCTTTCAAGTTTTAATCCATTTTCATCCTCCTTCACCTCTTTATTACATTCTTCCTCCTGCCCGTCTTTGCAAGAGACGTCCAGTGGAATTTCCTTCCTTCCGCTTTCTCTGTACATCCGGAGAGTTTCTGTTTTTAGAGTCTTTTTTTTTTTTTTTTTTTACCGTTATCTCATTGGCTGCCAGAATTTGACCATGAAAATGGTGAGGCTTTTGTATATCCTTTTTGCCAGCTATTTCCTCTCATGTCTTCAGTTATCTTCCTGCCAAACACACGTTTTTTTCTCCTGACATCTTAAACGAAGCCCAGAAAAATATGGAGCATCTATTCCATTCCTCACAATCTTCTCTGTTTCATTGTCAGCCACCATTAGTTGAGAATGTACCATTTGGCTCACTCTGGCTCAGGATCTTTGTAGTCAAGCATGCTGGTCCTTCTCTCTATTTTATCAATCTGGAGTCACTTTAATGTTCCAAATGGAATTGGAGCCAGATACCTCATATTCTGTTCACCTCCCCACGACCTCCACAACTGGCAAAGGATGGAGGATGAGAATAATGCTGGCTCTGACTGGGACCAGAGATTCTGCTGCATGCCTGTAGTTTCAATAGTCATAATTACAATAGGCGCAATTCCTATCTTTCCCAAGACACCCAACAATTGGAACAAGTTGTAAGCTTTAAAATGTTATAGATAAAAATACGTATTTTCTCCACTTCTTTTAAGTAGATACAGTTTACTTTCTACTCTAGTGAAAAGTGGGAATTTACTGGAGTGCTTTTATTTTCCACCTTACATTCCTACACAAATATAGTTAGGAAGGCACACTCTTCACGCTCCTAAGAGGAGGAGGAAGAACCAATGTAGCTAACAAGTGAAAGAATCTATGGTGTAGGGGGTGGGTGTTTGGTGCAGTAGGGAAGATGCTATCTGGGATGCCCACATTCCGTATTGGAGTTCCCAGATTTGAGTCCCAGATTTGAGTCCCAGATTCGCTTTTGGTTCCATCATTCTGCTAATGCAGTGACGGCTCAAGTCCTTACGTCCCTGCCACCCACATGAAAGATTTGGATTAAGTTTTGTGCTTCCTGCTTTGGCCTAGCTCAGTCCTGGATGTTTCAGGCATTTGGGGAGTAAGCCAGCAGATGGATGATCTCTCTCCTTCTCGGGTCTTTCTGCCTTTCAAATAAAATAAATAAATAATAAAAAAAAGATGACTGAAATAATATGAAGAATATGAGAAAATATATTAAAGTGATTCATAAATCAGTGTTTTATTGTTTTTTTGTTTTTGTGTTTTTTTTTTTTTTTTTTTTTTTTTTTGGCAGTTAGACAGTGAGAGAGACAGAGAGAAAGGTCTTCCTTCTGTTAGTTCACTCCCCAAGTGGCTGCTACGGCCGGCACACTGCGCCGATCTGAATCCAGGAGCAAGGTGCTTCCTCCTGGTCTCCCATGTGGGTGCAGGGACCCAAGCACTTGGGCCATCCTCTGCTGCCCTCCCGGGCCACAGCAGAGAGCTGGACTGGAAGAGGAGCAACCGGGATAGAACCGGCGCCCCAACCAGGACTAGAACCCGGGTGCCAGTGCCGCAGGTGGAGGATTAGCCAAGTGAGCCATGGCGCCAGCCCACATAAATCAGTGTTTTAAAAATAATTCAATGTAGCTATGATGGTCAGGCCAGTATGTTGCCACTGTGATGAGAACATGTAATTCACCTAAGGCATGATCTTAATCCTCACGGCAGTTAAAATCGATTTGGAGACTAAGCATATGTAGCAGGAATGAACGTACTCCACAACCCTTAAATCCATAATATCAGGTATATTTATTTATTTGTTATCTGAGCTTCCCACTTGCTAAATCCTGCATGTAAATTGATGGGAAGCCCTTTAACCATCTCCACCTGTTGTTAATGAGTCAGAGCCTCCCATTGCTCACCCTGTTTGCATTGTTGGAAGTCTTGCCTTCTCTCTCTCACAGGCCTGCTGGTACTTGGAGGCTTCATGTGGCATTTTACAGAGTAGACGGAGGTATGTTGATACTACCTTGGTCCTTGGAAGCTAGATTAGGTGTATTCAGCACTCCCTGATGTTGGAAATTTGGAGACTCCGTTTATTCTCCCCAAGGTTAGGCCCATGTCTAGGGTGGAGATGGTGGAGATAGTGTGATAGTTTTATTTTATGTGGTAGTGCTGTGCAGCTAAGTACTAATAATAAGCTCACTTTAAAAATTATTGCCACACCTCACTATTGTCATTCTTGTGTAATACCAAACCTAATATGCAATTAAACCCTTCTTTTTAAAAAATGCTCAGAAACAGGCAAATCTGAAAGTTTCTGCATGTGAAAACCTTCATCATATGAAGGGAATTTGAAAAGATTTTATTGCAGATGAGATAGAAATGTAACATTCTAAATTCTAGGAGTATTTCAGCCATCTTTTCACTTTAGGTTACAACCTCATCTCCCATCTTCCTCTTCCCCCATTCTTAAGCTCTGACTGTTTCCTCTCATGGAATTGGAATTGTTTTGCTTCTTCCTCCTCTTCCTCTTGCTTCTGCTTCGTCTCATTAACCATCAGTCTCTGGATCTAATTCTTGTCCCCCAAACACTGTATCAATGTGTTTGTAAAATGAAGAATTCTTGTTGCAATGAATATTTTGAGTCATTAAGATAGTACGGTTTTATATAAGTGTCATCAGGAGAACCCAGCAGTTACTCTTGGTGGGAAAAAAATGAGGGTGAAGAAACTAGAGAGGATGCAAGAGTGACCAAGGACGTCCACTGCATTTGCTTGTTCACAGCTCATAAAAATGTACAAGGATGATTCTTTGGTGTTGCTTGAGGGCCTCCTACTGAAATCTTACAGTTATATTCGAATAACTAGAGCAGTCTTGTATAAAATGCAAATTCCCTGCCTTGACAACCAGAAAATTGCAATCTGTTAACTCTCTGTTTAACATTTACAATAAATTGTGAGGACCACTGATAGAGGAATGGTATGATAACAGTCAGTATGACCACAACCTCACTATACTTTTCTTAAAGTTTTTAATTCTAAGAGAGACTTAATTTGGACCATGGCTTAGAGATAGGACAATTTGAGTGTGAAGTCGGAAAAAAAGAGAGAGCACAAGAAGAAAGGAAGATCTCTCTCTTCATATCAGAAGCACTCTTAAAGAAGAAATCAACTCCATGTGTGTGCAAATGCTTAGGAACCACTAGGAGGCACTGTGCAAGCAATTGTCAATAAAATCCAATGAACCCAGGGGAGGGGAGGCCCTCTCCTGCAGGATATTGTTCCATTCAGAGCCTGGAAAGGCACAAGGTTGTTGTTGTAGTTGTTGTTGTTGTTCTCACTTTGTTTGATCAGGGAAAAAAGTGAATTCAAAGTGGAGGAGGAGGGAGATTCTCACATTAACCACTAGAATACTGTTATGAGGCAAGAGTTTTTTTGTTTGTTTGTTTTCTTTAGGTAAAATAGAATAATGCCCAGAATACCTCTTAAACACATTACTAGATGAGCTACAATGGAAATTTTAAGTTACTTAATTCATAAATGATAAAGTTTTGTTTAAAAAGATTTTTAAAGATGTAGACAAATAGTCCAAAGAGAAAAGCCAAGTTTTTTTGTCAGAGAGGCTTTCCTTCATAGATCTACAAAACTGATTTAGATTTAAGTAAAAGTGAAATACCTTGTCTTCATCGGGACTCAATAATTAATTATTATCACTCTAGCACAGCCACTCATCCAAGAGAGTTTTTAAAGATTCATTTATTTGAAAGTCACAGAGATAGGGAGAGAGAGAGAGAGAGAGAGAGAGAGAGAGAGACCTTTCATCTCATGTGTTGGTGCATTCCCCAGGCCAGGAATACTCAAGAACAAAGCTGGGAGCCTCATTGGGGTTTCCCATGTGGGTGAAGCTGCCCAATCATATGAGCCATCTTCCACTGCTTTTCCCAGGACATTGGCAGGGAGCTGGATAGAAATGGAGCAGCCACGATACAAACCAGTGCCCATAATAGGGATGCCAGTGTCACAGGCAGTGGGTTTACCTGCTACCCCACAATGCCAACCACTAAGGGAGATTTGTTGAGAGGGTCCCATTATGCATGTCAAGATTGTATCATCATGCCTGGTTGGGTCATTTTGCTGGTGTAGGAATTCCCCACAGATTTTGTGATGTTGTAATATTCCACAGGCAAAATTTGATGAAAAGTGGGCTATACCACAACCTGGAAAAGCAAAGCATAAGGTGAGGATGATCCTATGAAGCCATAGCTAGGTAACTTTCTGGGAAAGAGTGGAGGACATTGATCCTCAGTGATACATAATTAATTCTGGAAAGAGAACAAACCTCACCAAGGGAATGCTGATTGTGTGAGGCATTCTTATAGCTAACCTTAGTCTTGGTAGGATGGTGACATCTTGAGAGTAGGTAGTGGAATGTCTGGTCAATTTTAGCATTACCAAGATGCAGAAAAACCTTGTAAGTTAGGGCTCAAGACAACTTCCTTAGCATTAGTTCTGATTAAACTTATGTATCTGATACTCATCATAGGGTAATTTTCTGTGTATACAAAATGTGTATACATGGAATATTTTAGTCAATTTATAATATTTTATCATCATGTATTTTATTCTAAAGAAAAAGACATAACTTATTGTACTACCTCTTATTGTTTGAAGGGTCTTCAAAGAAGTTTGTGGAAAATATATATTATGAAAAAACTGTGCATGAGACTTCAAACATTTTTTGCACTCAAATATAGCTTTCTGAAATACCTTTGTACAGAAGTTATATGGAAACTATTTCTAAGTGATCAATAGAATAAATGATATTTCAAAAATGAGGCATATTCTTAAATATATCAGTATTCTAGAAATACGTATAATGTAGAAGCTAAGAAACACAAATTCCAGTGTATTTACATAGTCAATGATTAATAATTTTTACTGAATATATGACATTGAGTACATTAAGTATTACATTTAGATTCAGAATTAAATGTATTTAAATTCAACTTAGAATTTGTGTGATTTTTGGAAAGTTACTTCCCTCTTCTACTTTTTTTTAAAAAAGATTCATTGGAGCCAGTGCTATGGTGCAGCAGGTTTAAAAAATATATATTTATTTGTTTATTTGAAAGACAGAGTTACAGAGAGAGGCAGAGACAGAGACAGAGAGAGAGAAAGGTCTTCCATCTGCTGGTTCCCTCCCCAAATGGCTGCAATGGCCAGAGATAGGCCTATCTGAAGCCAGGAGTCAGAAGCTTTTCCCGGGTCTCCCACGCAGGTGCAGGGGATCAAGGACTTGAGCCATTCTCTGTTGCTTTCCCAGGCACATTAGCAGGAAGCTGGATGGGAAGTGGAGCAGCCAGGACTCAAACTGGCACCCATATGGGATGCCAGCACTACAGATGGCAGCTTTACCTGCTACACCACAGCGTCGGCTTCTCTCTCTTTTATTCAGTTTTCTCATCGATGAAAGTGAACATAACTTATATACCTATGTGTTTATGAGAAATAATTGAGATACTTTAAGATTTTTTGATAACTACAGAGCTATCTGTTAAATGGAGAAAAGTATTTTTATTCTAAGTTTTTCTTAGTTATAAACAAGTAAGAAATACTTGAAAAATGTTATGCATCCAGTTAACATTCTCTGAGAATTAATCTAACACAATGATTACCAGTTGTAGATGGATTTATACTCCCCAAGGCACTTGGCAATGACTGTAGACACCACGGGTGTCACAAACGGAGAGTTTTACTAGCATCCAGTGGATAGAAAACATGGATGTTGCTAAATATTCTACAGTGCAAAGGAAGTTCCTCACAGCAAAACATCATTTGCCCCAAAAGGTCAATAGTGTGGAAGTTGAGAAATATTGTTCAAATTTTATCTTTTTAAAAAATGAAACTATCGGCTGGCGCCGCGGCTCAATAGGCCAATCCTCTGCCTGTGGCACCGGCACACCGGGTTCTAGTCCAGGTCAGGGCGCCGGATTCTGTCCTGGTCACTCCTCTTCCAGTCCAGCTCTCTGCTGTGGCCCGGGAGTGCAGTGGAGGATGGCCCAAGTGCTTGGGCCCTGCACCCGCATGGGAGACCAGGAGAAGCACCTGGCTCCTGGCTTCAGATCAGCGCTGTGCGCCGGCTGCAGCGCGCTGGCCACGGCAGCCATTGGGGGGTGAACCAACGGCAAAGGAAGACCTTTCTCTCTGTCTCTCTCTCTCACTGTCCACTCTGCCTGTCAAAAAAAAAAAAAGAAGAAGAAACTATTGCACCTGACACAATTTGCAAGACTTTAATGAACATTTCAGTGCTCC
Source organism: Lepus europaeus (assembly GCF_033115175.1). Taxonomy (NCBI): domain Eukaryota; kingdom Metazoa; phylum Chordata; class Mammalia; order Lagomorpha; family Leporidae; genus Lepus; species Lepus europaeus. The sequence continues at coordinate 23,155,351 of NC_084846.1, forward strand.
TCTATTGCCTATAATGTGACGCAAGGCAGGTTTGTATTAAGATTGGGTAGGCTGGAGATGCCAGGTGTTATAGTTTCATCAAGAACACATTCGGGCTCCCTGAACATGATGTCCTAGTTACAAATAACACGAATCTTCACCGCTAGGAAACTTCCTAAAGAGGAGTTTTCAGGAACCATGGCTGTTCAGTTAAGCACGAATGAATATTGTTTCTGCTGAAAATGTATTTCTTTTCTGAGTCTGGGTGTGGGGGGGAATCTAGTATTCTTAAGACTAGACTGAAGGCTGGGCATGTGAATATAAATAATGCAATCTTTTCAACACGTGGCTAATTTCCATGGTCAGACTTTCTCCAGTTCTTATCCAAATCTCTTCCACATCCCTTCTGCAGCCAGAGATCTTAATTTTTTATGTCTGAAATCTGTTTGTATTCAACAAGTTATTTATATCAGAATAATATAATTTAAGTTACTTGACACAGAAATGCTTTCTGTTTGCAGAGAGAGTTGTCAGCGTAGAATGAGAGGAAGTTTGGCCATCCACTTAATGGTTATTTCATACTTAAGGGATTAAGGTACTTGACATACTAGGTGCCTTTCTTCAAGATACTTACAACTCCAAAGTCTAAGAAAATGACATGAAAATGCGCAGTTTGCCTCTCCCCCACCTTTGATAAAAGTACATATAATTTTCTTTCTGTTCCCTTTGGACCACATGTGCTTGATCCCAACCCAGAAAATAGAAGGACTCTTATCCTGGCCTTCTTAATTACTCTCGATGACATAGAGTGTGTACAAGGTCATTAATGCTGAGAGAGGTGATTCAGTAATTGTGAACGTGCTATTTGATTCCAGGCAGAAGAGAAAGTGAAATCCCAGAAGATGAAATTGTCAAAGGAAAATAAGTACATTGACAGTCAATGAAGAGATCACTCATAGCATGAAATTATGGAAGTAAGAGCAGTTTCAGATGGCAAGAAAATAACTATGTTTCCATATATTCTAATCCTCCCTTTAAATTTTCCCAAAATGGAAGAGTGACAAAAATAAACTCCAACTTCCAATTCTTAATTGAAAATTCCAAGATAAAATGACCACTGTAAATAGTAAATTAGTCCTTTCAAATAATTCAGGTAGAAAAAAAATGGTAAATACATGTAGCCCTGCAGGTAAATGTTTAAAAAGTAACTCTCCCAACTACAAGAAACAAACAAAACATCCTTCAGTGCTATGGTCTGAATGTCTAACCCAGTCACCGATGTGATGATGGAATTTGGACCCATGGGAGATGTTTTGGTCATGAGGGTAGCAACCCCCACAAGAATGGGATGAGTGCCCTCATAAGAGGATCCCCAGAGAGTTGCCTTGCCCCCTGCACCATGTGAGAACATGGTGTGAGGGTGCCATGTCGAGACCAGGAAGCAAACCCTTATCAGACATAGAATCTGTTCGCATCTTTACCTTCAACTTCCAGCCACCAGAACTGAGGCAAATAAATTTCTGCTATTTCTAAGCTACTTGGTTTATAGTGTATAACAGTGATGAGGGCAATGACTTTACTAATTCAGACTCTTGTCTCCCACAGATAAAAGTACTAAGCAGAAATTGGCATTGTGTACATATAACAACAGTCTAATTGAGAGAATAAACATACACACATACATGAGTGTGGACTGCCCTACACAGAGAAAAACACAACACAGATGGGCCAAAGAATTGCCCATTAACTGGGGGTTCAGGGCGGGGCATCTTCTCTGCTCAGAGTTTCTGGATATAACAGTTGCATCATGGGAAAGTGTATGTTTTTGATTGACAATGCCGGGGACAGGCACTTGTAACTTCCAGCTCTGCAGACCCAACTAGTTGCTTGCCTATTTATGGCTTGCCAGAACCGAGTTAGTTGCCTGACTATTTGTCCCACAACAGCAACAGATCAGGTAAAATGATTCATAAGTTTCAAGTTTGGAGTGTCTGATACCTTTGTTTTTAACATAATTTTTAAATTGTGATTTTATATAATTTAATATTTAATAATGGATATACCTATACCAGGATCACAGCTTCCTGAAAATTTAATAAGATGTTCCCAAAAACCAATCTGAGCTGACCTCAGTATATCACTGACTGAGGCAGTTGTTTCAAATTCCCCCTTCGTATTCCTTGACACAACAAGACAAGGAGTCACTGTAGGCATATTGAAAGTCAAGACTTAGGATAAAAAGTATGATTCAAAGTTTTTTGATCGTAAAGATATAGCAGAGAAAAAATCATGGAACAGAATTTTGACTTATAAAAATGGGAAGAGAATAAACTAGAGCATATTTTCAAAAATATTAATATTGGAATACTTTGTGTTTTTTTAAGATTTACTTATTTACTTGAGAGGCAGAGTGAGAAACAGAGAGCGAGGTCTTCCATCTGCTGGTTCACTCCCCAAATGGCTGCAATGGATGAAGCTGGGCCAATCTGGAGCCAGGAGCCAGGAGCTTCTTCCAGGTCTCCTACATGGGTACAGGGGCCCAAGTACTTGGGCCATTTTTGACTGCTTTCCCAGGCCATCAGCAGGGAGCTGGATTGGAAGTGCAGCAGTCAGGACTCAAACCGGCGCCCATAAGAAATCCCAGCACATCAGGCAGATGTTTAACCTACTATGCCACAGCAGAGGCCCCTATTTTTTAAGATAAAAGCAAGATGAGAGTATAGGAAAAATATACAAAAGATGAACTAAGAACCTTTTGGTCTATTATAGTCTAGTCTAACTTTAAAAAGGTTGTTGGATTATGAAATTCTTGTGTATCTTGTTCAAAGAAGTAGGTATGTCTACTGATTAACAACATTAAATCAGTTTGTATGCACTTGTTCATGTGTATGTTGGAGTGTGGGGGAGGGTATTTACAAATATGACAACTGTCAGGCTGAATTTACAATTCAATTTTTATTAAGAATCCTTCAAATCTTTTGTAAGGATATTTTGTAATGAAAGCATGAAAACCAAGTAGATTTTTCTTTGGACTGCCTGAAAATTTAAGGTACATTTCTTTTTGTCTTCATGCCAAGAGAATTGGGTAGTTTAAGAGCTAAACCCTATATTGCTATGGCTTTTATCAAAAAGATTCCATTTAGTATATTGCTCTGGATTTTCCCATTTCTTTCTTGTCTTCAGAAAACCACAATAAACTATTTTTTAGTTGAATAAAATAAAAGTAGAATGCCTTCCTTTGGAGACTAAATGAATAGCTGAAGATTGGGCTTAAAGGGAAAAAAAATTACAAAAAGTTATGTGCCACAATGAAGCTTTGAAAATGAAGCCTGAAAAAAAAAAAAATGAAGGAATGACAATTTGTAAATCAGGGTTCCAGAAGTTCTGTTTTATGATTATGTTGCAGTTTAATTCCTTTATATCTTTCTGCCATTGTTAAAAAAAAAAAAGCGACCAGAACTTCAAAGTGTTCCCGCATGTGTTCCAAATCAGGACTTCAGAGTTGATGTCTGACAGCCCAGAAATTAAAACGAAATAAATGTGCTGTTTAAACTCCCATTTTTTTCCAATAACAACAACAACAACAAAATCACTTCTTCTGTATTTAGGATTTTTGTTGTTGTTGTTTCACTATAAAATCCTGTTCCCTGTGATATTTCACCCTTTGCCACTAATGGGCCTGGGCAAATGAGGAAGCTATAGGACTTCAGGGGGGAATTTCAGACAAGGAGAGCGGATGTCAAGTCTTTGGGATCAGCCTTTGTGACTTTTTCTGTACGTTAAAACAGATTCCCCCCTCAAAGAAAGCAAAAAGAAAAAGAAAGAAAGAGAGAGAGAGGGAGAGAGAGAGAAGGGAAGCAGGACAAAGAACCTTAGTTGTTAGGCCATGCCCAAACACCTGTGTTTGACTGCTCTCGCATTCTCTTTGGATGACGGAAAAAAGACATCTCTGAAGAACAAAGACCGGCGCGGGGATGGTTTGTGTTTGAAAGTGCACGAGCGTGAATATGAAACGTCAGTCACTAGCCAGAAATTTGGCAGCCATTTCTTGGAGCATTGAAGAGAATAATTAGAGTTTGACCCAAGAGTTCTGTTATGTGGGGGTGCAGATGGGTCCCGGACTGGGATAGAATCGCTGAGGCCAAAGGACTTTGATGTCATCTGCAGCAATTCCATCGTTGGACAGATGAGGAAGAGAAAACGCCGCATCTCGGAGTAGCAACCAGATAACACACCTAACAAAGGAGTGGAACATTTTGGCGACTTCTCTGATGTAGCTGCAGAAGCCAAGGGGTTCCAGTCTTAGAGCAACAGACATATAAATGCTTTAAGGTTTAGGCAACCTTCTCCCTGCCTGTGGGAGCCATTCCTCTCAAACCCTTGCCTTCCTCATTGTGTGTAGATTAGGAAACAAGCAGAAAGTGTGGACAAATAGCAACCAGGCAAAAAGGACTTCTCGCCACGTCTTTGCAAAGGAAAGCAGGAAAAAAAGCGAGCCGCTCTGGGGATATCCTAAGTTTACTGGGCTCTGGTTCATTCTCTTCTCTCCCACAATGCCATCTTGCAGTCTGCACATCTGGCCTGCAGAGAATCCCAGAATGATTATTTCCGGACCCTGAGAGACTTTCTGAGCATTGCTGGAGTAGATCCGTGTTTTGTCCATGTGAAGTGACGTTCTGAGAGAAGACCATGCCCACGTGGCAAGGATCTGCGTTGGTTTTCGATTTCTCGTAAGAGTTCACTGATCATGCCTGTTGGGAGGAGCTAGCGAGTTAAAGAGCTGCAGTGCTTTCACAAATGTGCAGTCTTCATACATTCCTGCAGAAGAAGCAAGGGGAATGCCAAACCCCGATCTCCCTGCTCCCACACTGGCGCTGTGTCCACAGGCAGTCACGAGGCAGGACTCAGGTTCAAGCGCGGGCACTGTGCAATCTACATGTCCCTCTGGGGATGCTGGGAGGAAAGCTGGCATTGTAACTTTTCAGTAAATGGGACTGGGTTGGTTCGCTGGCTTATGTGCTAAGAGTGGGGATGTTGAACTACTTACTACTCTTTCAGAATATGACAATTAAATTGAAAAACAACAAAAAAGAGACGTATTTGTGAGAAAAGACAGTTTCTAATTAAGTGAATTCTGCGAGCAAACTGTATAGGGATCAGAGAATATTCTCTGACTGTAGTGTTGGGGACAACAGAACAGGCTCTTGCATGACACTAAGGCATGGATAGGAGAAGGAGGGAGAGCAAATGGAAAGAATGACACAAACAGATGTCTCACATTAGTCCCCCAGCAACCATTTGCTGGTCCTTCCGGAGCTCTTCCGTTGGCCAAAGTGAATATGTGCTTGTCCTCATGTATTCAACCTCAGGTGTTCATATCCCTAGTTTACAGAAGAAGAAAAAATGGAGACTCAGGGAGATGAAAGAGTGTCTGAGATGACCCCAACGACAGTGAGAGAGATGGGGTGCAAACTACAAAATCAAGAGCGCCGCCCAGAAAGCCTATTCAGAAATATCAATGTGATCATAATAGCACCTTAGGGCCTTGGTTACCAAGACAAGTAGTTTGGGCTTCTTTGTCATCAAGGGCTTCTTGGGTTCATTTGTCATTATCGCTGGTGCATGCTAAGGTTCCAGAATCTAGATGATCGATTGGCCAAAGTCAGAACATCAGGAGGAGAAATGGAGGGTGAGCAGAGATTGTCTAGGTAAATCTAGACAAATTTAATTAGAGTTAGTAGGTGTGCCCAGAAAAGCCCCACTGGCAATTTCTGTTTGAAGATTGCAGAAGAAGGTCGGAAGAAATGGAGAGTTCAGCCTTCGGCTTAGTAATGCCAGGACCATTTGCTGATGGGCAACCCTTGCAGTGGGAGAGTGGAGAGCTAAGGACAGAATCTCAGCAGTAGCCACATATTTCATGTGGTAGATACTGGAGAAGCCAGTACCTGGGCATGGAAGAGAAAGAGCAGAGGAGGAAAGCTGAGAGTGTTACAACACAAGCCCAGTGGAGGAAATCTTTCAGAAAGCAAGGGAGATCAAAATGCTAATAACGAGAGTGTTACGCAGGATATATGCTATGGTTTAATGTACTTAAACAAGATTTGTAATAGTCATCTACAGTTTTTCCTACTAATGCTAACAAGAGTTCCAGATATTTTATAAGGTGGTGATGAAAAATGCTCCTAAATTAACTCACCACATTACCAATGCTCTTACTGCCTTTTCATGTCCACTGTCTGGCTCTCCCCCACTAACGGGTTAGTATATTCTTGGGTAATGTGTTCCCATACAACTACTATGACCACATATCCCTGCAAATTCTGTTACCTCCATGGTTTTTACTAGAAGCAAAACTATTGTGGATTCTCTGATTTGATTGAGTTATTTAATTAAAAGGATGAAGTGTCCCAAGAACCTAATTTTACTTACATGCTAATTAATGGTAGTTGGGAACAAACACAATTCTATGGTCAATAGTTTTGTTTTGGACTCAAGAGTCTGAAAAGTTGTTCTCTGTTGAAATTCATGTCCTGTCATCTTTAGTTCTCTGATTGGTGCAACATAGCCCAAGTCTTTTTTGTGTATGTGTGTGTGTGTGTGTGTGTTTTAATAATCTTATACGTCTCTGATTCTCCACTAAAATGAAGCCTTTACTCTTTAAGTAACCTTTCCTCAGTAATAAGCCACGATTAACATAAAGGCCAAACCATGAAGAAAACACAGTGGCATAAAGGAGGATTCATGATTTTGGCAATGTGATGTCAGAAGAACATTTACCTAACATTCTGAAATTATTGTTTTCAAAGAAGTATCCACTGCATGATATCCTAATATATTTATTTATCATCAGTGGACAATCTTCTTCAAGTTAGCCTCTTATTCTTTAAAAACTCATCAAAAGACTAACCCAATATGGTAACCAAGGCTGGTCTTAAGTAGGGGTCAATAGTTTCCTTTAAGACTGTATTTTGTGAGAGCCACAATAGAGTTGAGAAATCTTCCTAGTAGAAGCAAAAGCCTTTTATTATTCCAGAATGAGCAAGCAGATCCATAACTCTTACAGATGGTCAGGAAATTCCCTTAGAGTTTTACAAACAAGAACATTCAAAGATTGAAATGAAGCTCCCAAATCTAAAGCTACCTAGTAAAGACAACCATTGACACAAATTCACTTCATCAGAGCCCTTCCTGAGGACTGATCTCATGGGCACCAGGAAGAAGAAGAAGACAGGAAGATCGAGATGCAGTTCAGAATAGGGGAGAGGTGAATGGTCAGGTTGAAATGTCACCTCCATACACCTGGAGTTCATTCTGTTATTTTTATTTTCATGACTGTTTATCTTATTCAGAAATAAAACAAAAGATAATCTGACTTTCTTAGTAGTCTATCATTGTTGACTACTACAAAGTTATAAAAGATCAAAGGATCAACCCAAAGGTAGATCTGGAAGATGCCTTCAAGACTTCGTAATCAGATGGATCTCAGTCCTCCATGCAGGTAGAAGGGTCTCAATAGAGAGACACAAACCTCAGTGAGAAGGAAATCCATTTATCTTAAAGGCCGAAACTCAGTTCAGCAAGAGGTTTAGATTCAAAGTTGATCCAGGATAAGGCACAGAAATCTAGGTTTTAACAAACACCAATGAGCCAGAGGTTAGCTTCACATCTGGAAACACTGATTTCGTCCAACACCTGTATTTGGCCCTTGGAGAAACAAAATCTTGGAGATGGGAATTGGCTGGTTCAGTTATCCACTAGATCACAAAACCTGAACGAGAATTTAGGTGATAATTCCCTTGTAACCGTTGACTAATGGTATCCAAAATTAGAATCAGTAGTGCCAGCCTGGTGCAATCACTGATGTTTGTCAAGGCAAACCAGGTAATCTTTTCTAGCAGTTAACATTTTTTAAGCATTAAGAATCGACGAATTCCTTAGAAGGATTTAAGGAGAGGGAGGAGAACATCTGGGTGTCTTTTATGAGAAGTCATTTCTCTCTAATGAATTTGTCTGAGGATGAAAATCATGATGATGAGTTACACAACTCTTCTGAGACATAGTGGTTATGATAAAAGCCATATTCCTTGAACAGTCACTTTGAATTTCTTTTGTCATCTATGATTAATTAGATGTTTCTGAATACTCAGTTGCATTGTTTTCTGAAGCTGTAACACTTATGGTTGGGATAGCAAAAATAGTGATGGTCATACCTTAACAAAATTGTTCTATTTTTTCATCTTATGGGTCTACCCGCTAAAAGCCCGAACCTGAAATTTTAACTAGTTTTGGAAAGATCTGAACTGACACTCCAAAGAGGGAGCAATAGACTGCACAGCTGCACATCCCTTGTGTATTCTAGTTTGACTCACAGCCTAGTGCATCTGTGAGCATCTTTCGTCTGAAACTCGGTTGCCTAACCTCATTACAGATTCTTGTTGAAAGATGTCCATGACCTCCTAGTTCTAATGACTCTAGAACAGCCAGCAAAGTGCGCTTCCCCATTTATTCCAGGACATACCCAGGCAGTCCCAACAGTCCTGGCAGCACCATTCTGCTTTGATCTACCCATCCTCAATCTGGACGCTGCTCACTGCACTCTCTCAACATTCAACCCCAGTCTTGTCGTCTTTCAGTTCCTCTACATGTCCTGAAGTGTCTGGCCTAAAATGCCACTAGCCTCCCTGAAACACCCTTCCCCTTGCCATTAGGAAGGCTGTACAGTATTTTATATAAAGCAAGGGTGAGTTGGCTATGGGAGCCTCATTCATAAGGAGGAAAAGCTCCCTTTTCATACTGCACACCTCCCATTTGGGAAAGCCAGAAAAACAATGCCAGGTAAAAAACCATGGTGCAATATCCTCTGAAACAGTTCACCTCCTTTCCCAGAGGTTGTGTTGGGTCCTGGCCATGCTGGCACTGCAAGTTTTCTGCCAAGATGTTGGACATTGGGCTGCCTTCCTTTCCTTCCTTCCTTCTTTCCTTCCTTCCTTCCTTCCTTCCTTCCTTCCTTCCTTCCTTCCTTCCTTCCTTCCTTTCTTTCTTCCTTCCTCCCTCCCTCCCTTCCTCTCTCTCTTTCTTTCTTTTTCTTCCCTGGTTTGTATATTAGATTCTCATGAGCTTTGCTAAATGCTGTGCTTTACTTTGCAAATGTTCTTTAAGGATTTCAATTAAATGGTGATTTATTTTAAACATCAGCAATAACTAATGTGTAATAGAAGCCTATGTATTACAGAATTCTTAATCTTTAACAAACACATTTAGAGCCATTTTGTATTTATTTAACATACAATTGCTGTCTAATTTAATCTAAATTAAATGGTTGCTTGAAATCTATAATTTTGAGGGTTCCTGAGTCTCTTTTTATGGCAGGAAAAATAAGAAATCATCAGTTTTACCCAGAGGGTAGATAGTTATCTTTTAAAATCAAGTATTTGAATCTTGAAATTAAAAACCTAGGTCATTTTGGAAAGCAGTTCCCAGGAATGTTGTTGGCAGTGAGGCGTATGTCTCCATTTCCCTTTGAAAGGAATAATTTCTTTTTCTGCCACTCAACAAACCTTTATAATTTAGCCTATACTTACCCAGAATGTAAAATATGACTTATCACCTGTTTATGAGTACACACATTGAGAGAAGCAATAGGTTTTTGTTTGTTTGCTTGCTTTGTTTTTAAAAAGAAAATACCAGGTAATTTTGGATTTTACATGTCAAATATTGTAGTAGTTGAAAATATCATTTTTTAATAAAAAGGAAGTGGTTCTTAAGTAACTCTGACAATGAGAAAGGCAAACTAGTGGTAAGCTTTTTGGCAGCGGTCAATTATAAATGTTACCATGATCACTATCATCTGAGCTGAATTTGGGGAATATTGCCTTGAATTAAATCCCTGTGGATGTTGAAATGCAAGCTTAGATCCAAGGATTAGTTTGAAAAGGAAGTAAGAGGTTTTTGAGGAGAGAAAAGGGAGCAGTTTGTTGTCTTTTCACACTGAAAAAATATCAAAAGAATCAAAGTGGGTATCTCTGTGAAGATCAGTTTTTACTCAGCTAGTGAGTGCTTACGTAAGAAGACTGAACTGCCGTCATTACATTTGAGGATTATAATTCAGATGAGATTGGCACAGTGAGGGTAGCATCAATGCCATGTTGTATTAATACCAGGGTGCTGCAGTGTCATTTGGAGTTGACCACAGTTAGGTGGAGTCAACCTGTCCATCTTCCTATCCCAGCTGTGTCCCTAATCGACCTTGTTGCTGGGCAAATAAATTTCCTTATTACTCCTTCTCCCACTTGGGCAGTTGTGTGATGGTTATTTCAAATAATGCATGCCAAACCCTCTGCATGTTGCGTGGTCGTGTTAGCTCTCACTGACATTCCTCTGTAAAAGATGTAAGGGTAGAAAGCACCTTTGCCTCATGGGCCAGTATCATTCCCAGGTCGCATGGGAACCTCTCAACAAATGTCTGTTAGATGAATGGACCTGCTAGTGTGATATCACTGGGTCCTCTTGAAGACACGGTGCCTTGCTTTGCCTTAAACTTAAATCAGTGGAATTCCCCATAACTTTTGTAGACCTGTGAAGGGAAGAGTCTATGACCAAAAGGGACTTGACTTTTCTCCATGGCGTATTTATCTGGGTTTGAACATTTTCCCAGACACCCCTTATGCTCCAGCCCCACTTTCAGACCTTGAAAAACATTTTATCCTTCAGTTGTCCACAGTATCTTTTCTAAGTCATTCTTAAAGGAAGGAAATGTATCTTTTGTATATACCTTATAAGAGCATGTTATTTTGGGGAACCAGTGCTGTGGTGCAGCAGGTTAAAGCCCTGGTCTGCAGTGCTGGAATCCTATATAGGCACTGGCTGGAGTCGTGGCTGCCGTACTTCTGATCCAACTCCCTGCTAATGTGCCTGGGAAAGCAGCAGTGGATGGCCCAAGTCCTTGGGCTCTTGCACCCATGTGGGAGACCTGGAGGAAGCTCCTGGCTCCTAGCTTCAAATCTGCTCAGCTCTGGCTAATGCAGCCTTTTGGGGAGTGAGATAGCAGAATGAAGACCTCTGTGTGTGTGCCTCTACCTCCCTCTTTCAAGTAAATAAAGTAAATCTTAAAAAAAAGAGAAAAAATTCTTCTCAAGGCTAGAAACCATGGCTTTTATATCTTTGATATTCTCACAGCAAATAACAGGCACCAAAAAAAAAATCTTTGTTGTATTAATGTAAAAAAATAAAAAATAAAAAGAGCATATTATTTTTATGTTTGCTTTCTCTGAAAATTTCTATTATAAATAAGGGTCCTGCATGTAAAAAGTTGGTTATTGTGGTTAAGAACCTTGATTTCAGAAGGAAAGATTTAAAATGCTACCTCTGCTGGTTGAACTTGGATGATGCACTTCACTTCTTTGTGTTTGTCTGAGGAGAGAATCGTGGTAAAACCTCATTCCTATTTTCTTGAGAATTAAATAAAGTGTACAGGATTTTGCGCAGAACTTACCCCATAGTGACCTCCATATAAACTTTAGCTATTTTCACGCCTTTAGCCAGGTCCACAAAGTCTACTTCAACCTTCTCAGCCATTTCTACATCGGTAATTCAATTAACATTTGTCGAGCTTGCCCTGTGTTAGGCACCGGATGTAAACAGTCAGCTAAGATGACATCCTAGTTCTGTAGCAAACAACTAGTAGTGTGGATGGACACATTAAGAACTATAGAGTACAAACGGGTGTGCAGAGGGCACATTGGACAACAGGTGCATTGTGTGGGACATTGAGTATGTTGCTTTCACTGAGTTTAAAACAAGAGTAAGGGACAGGAATTTGACCCAGTAATTAAGACATCAGTTAAGAGCCCACATCCTATTTCAGAGTGCTGAGTTTGATTCTAGGTTCTGGTTCCCAGTTCCAGCTTTCTGCTAATACAGGCCCTGGTAGGCAGCTTGTGATGGCTGAAGTAGTTGGATCCCCAGCACCCACGGGGAGGACTTGCGTTATTTCATGGCTCTTGGCCTTCCTGACCCAGCCCTGGCCATGGTGGGCATACTGGGAATGAACCAACAGATGAAGGCATGCTCTCTCTCTCTTTCTGTTTTTCTCTCTCTCTCTCTCTCTCTCAATGTGAATTTAATCCTAAAAAATGTGAGAAGCAATGGCTTATGGATAGGTTGTTTGTGTGTTGGGCTTGCTGCTCTATGCTAATGAGCCTAGAGTTTCTAGCTACCCTGCTTGTCCATGTCATTGTTCTGTCCTACTTTGAACATTTTTTCAGTCATCTAAGTCCTTTTAGCATTCCTTAAGCACAGTGTAAGTACATTTAAAAAGCCTTGTAGTGTCCAAGGCTGTGGCAAGTGCTGTCTCTTTAACAGAGCCCTTGGTTCATAGCTCCATGGGTCTTGTACTTGCAGATGGTGGCCTTGTCATCATGAACCCTTGCTCCTCCAGCAGTGTAATTCTCCTGTTTTGCAAAGAGTGGCCCACAGATTTTTAGCTTCACTCCAGGGTCATCAAGAACCCAAAAGCACTGACTGTATTTGCATTCTCTTATCATGGTTGAAAACTCATCGCAATCTTAATTTCTTCCCCTAAACCAACATACACTTTGTTCCACTTTGTCAAGGTGCCCATATTATATTTTCTTTTTATTTGAAGTGAAGGAGAGGGAGAGGGAGAGAGAGAGGGAGAGGGAGTCTCCCATCTGCTGGTTCATTCCCCAAATGCCTACAACAGCCAAAGCTGGGCAAGGCTGAAGAACATGAGCTGAGAAATCATCCAGGTCTCCAATGTGGGTGTCAGGGACCCAACCACTTGAGCCATCACCTTCTGCCTCCTCGTTAGGATGCTGAAATCAGCAGTGGAGCTGAAACTTGAACGTTAGGCACTTTGATAAGGATGCAGGATCCCAAGTGTGCCAGATGCCACCCACATACCCTTCATTTCTGGTATAAACTAGAATTATAATATAATTATAATACTGATTATAATATAATTATAATACTGATTTTTCTTAGCCCTGTAATGTGAGGCAGTTTTTGAACAGCTTTTATATAAATGGGATTAGAATTTAATAAATTATAATTTAATAAATCACTTGGAGGTTCTGTGGGTCACAGGTCTAGGAGACTTCACTGGATGCTCAGCTTCTGGCTGGATCTTTAACCCTGATGGCTCTGGGGAGGAATCCTCTTTCAGCCCCGTCAGGTTGCTGGCTGAAATTCAGGCCTTGTGCTTGTCAAACAGAGATTCTCAGGAAGTCCTTCCTACTTTCAAATGAAGAAGGAAGCTTCAAATGGCTCTTCCACTTCAAACCTCTCTCACTTCCTCTCCTGTGACTGGTTGGAGAAAGCTTTGCCTTCACAGCACTCTTGAGATACTCTTAGATCCTTTTCTCTGACCTCATCAGTGTCCCTAATTCCTCTTTTGATTTACTCAAAGTCAACTGGAAAATCCTTTTGCCACAACTCTAAAGAGAGGTGATTAGGGGATGGGCCGTTTGACCCAACAGCTAAGACACCCACATCCCATATGTGAGTGCAAAAGTCTGTGTTCTGGCTCCACTTCTGATCACATCTTCCTGCTGATAAGCTCCCTGTGGGGTGGTGGTGGCTCAGGTAGTGGACTCTGCCACCCATGAGGGAAACTCAGATTGAATTTCCAGCTCCCGATTCTAGTCTGGCCCACCCCTGACCGTTTGGGCCATTTGGGAAGTGAACCAGTAGGATAGGAATCCTCTCTGTCTGTCACTCTTTTATTATCTCAAATAAATAAAATGAACAACAGATTTGTTTTAAAAACTGGGCAGTTGTGCTAAGCTAAAGGTCACTGGAGGTCATTCTGAGAATCCTGCCTCCCACAATATCTAATTGAAACAGAGTCAAGTATACTTGTAGAGAATAAGTTAACTTCAAATTCACTAATTCTTTCAAAGAACATGTGCTAAGCATTTACTCTGTACCCAATTCTATGCTAGATTTGAAAGTAATAAGTCTTGGCAATTTTTCCTTGTCAAATGAAGTTTAAAGAGCAGGATTGTCTAGAAATATAGGTTCCTGTTCACCAACCTTTTTTTTTTTTTCCATTCTATGTTTCACCCTTTTTAGAACTTCGAATTATGTGATCCCACACTGACGTAATCAAGTGATTCTAGAACTGGATTTACTAATAGAAAAACTAAGTGAAAGAAGAGAATGATACCATCTAGGAGATAGTTATCCAGTTGAGCTTTGAAATTAAGAACAGGATTAATGGGCTGGGAAGAATACAGTGTAGATATCTTATTTCACTTAAACTAACCAGCAGGATTATTATTTCACTTAAACTAACCAGCAGAATTATTCCTATGTCAGAATTGGGAAGCGGAGACAACAGTTTGCAAATGGATAACCCTGCAAGCATTTACATGTCTGTCCTCAGTTATCTTCCGGGTCTCCTCTAATCAGATGCACATCCTCTCTATTAAGCTTTATCCAGCTTGCCTTCTAACAATGATCTTTCTCTTTGTTAAAGTATACTTACCTGTGTACATGCCCCTTTCATTTTAGTTCCTTGGAAGCCAGCATTACGAGTAAATCTTATTCATCCATGTATTTTCCTAGCTATCATTAGGGTATGTGTGCAGTAAATGCTGGATGAATCTGAGTAGGACAAACCACTGCAATGGGATCCTCATTGCTTAGCAGGAGCCCGACCTGCTTTCATTCCATCCTCCTTGCCCAATTATGCAGGAACATCCATGAGAGAATAGATCCCATGTGTCTGACGCATTATTGAAAACAGCAGTAAAAACTAGTGATTCACAAATCAAGTTGCAGTTGGGGTTTGGCAAAAACTGATTTTTGTGGAAGGGTGGAAGAGAAAGGCCCTGGGATGTCCAACATATTTTCTAGGGATTATTCTTTTTCCTCACTGCTTTTATACTTGTGTATTTTAAGGGAAATTTAATTCATATGCTGATGGTTTGTTTACACTTAACACATTAAAGCCATGATTTGGAAAAAATCATTTGGTGTCTAGGAACTCTTTCTAAAGTCGTTTCTTTTGAACTGGAGATCCTATCTGAAAATATGGCCAGTGTTGATATCTGTAAGTTGGCACAGCAATAAACTGGGAAATGCACTCAGAAAGATTTTACTTTTAACTTCAACTTTCTTGTTAACTATTTGCCTCTATAATTCAACTTTCTGCATCTTAGTTTCCTCATCCTTAAAATGAAACAAATGAAATATATGCTTGTTCTAGAAATTCATTTTTAGATATAAAATTCTAGGAGTAATGGCATTATTAAAAATCAAAGGCAAAGCACCTGCTGTAAACTACGTTATACCCACTGTATTTCATTCATCATTTTAGGTGACTTTTAGTAATGAGATATTAATTTTAAATCGATGATGTAGAATAAATAATATTTAGTGATATCTGTAGGTGAGAAAACGGAGGTTTGTGTTGTCACATATCTATCTGATGTATCATATTTATATATAAATTATGGTGCCCTGTACATATTTAGTAAATGATGATTGCTAGGTGCATCATACATTGATAGACTTATGGATAGTAAAGAAATCAGTCAAGTTTTCTTGTCATTTTTATTCCCTTGAGTTCCTGAGGATAAATTCCATTTTTCTGAAATAATGGCATTGAACGATTCCATTGTCTCAGACTTTGTTTAGGATATAAAGTATTTCTTTGCTTTCAAAAGGTGCTGAGAATACAAAGTCACTCCGGAGGCATTACTGACTGAAAAAGGAGTTTTTATTGTGGTTGGAAGTACCGTCTTTAAAGCATATGCAGTATTTATGGGGCTGCTTGGAACACACCAACTGAAAGATTTAATTATAATAATCTCCATATTTCTTCTAAAATTGATTTCCGGTTTCAATGAACTTGGAAGGAGTCCTGGGACATCAAATAAGTAAAGATCTTAACATGAAATGAATCTTAAGAATATGTTCATAAATTTACATTTTAAACATGACCAGAAAATACATATCTTAGCCCATTATTAAGGTGATACTTTAATGAAAATTTTTCATTTGCATGAAATAAACCTTTTTGGCTACAGATGAAAGGATTTTATGGTAGCGACAATGGTTTTGTGAGTGAAATGATCCCAGCATCATCAGGAATGAATCACAAGTGCCTACCATATGAATTACAGCACGAGGAGTCTTAAAAAGGTATTTTTGTGGAAAGCATGTCTCCCATCTGCAACAATCAGATTCGGCTTTGAAGTCTTGCTGGCAAGGCTCAGGATGCACGAGACTGCCACATGCTACCTAAATGTCTCTCCTAACTTGACGTGGACTGCCTTTTCCTAAGGAATAACACAGGAACTTAACGACAAGGGGTGTTTAGACAAGGAAATGGTTACAGTTTTTGTAATTGGACCTCACTGTACCTGCATTCTTCAGTGAGCCTCTCCGGGTATAACTACAGAAAATGCACCAGGTGGACATGCAGCATTAAACTTAAAATTAAAACGGGACAAAGATGTGCGGCTCCTTTGATCCCTACTATATTGAATGTGGAATGAAGGTTTCATGAACAGTGCAGGCCCTAATGAAACTAACCTGCTAATAAATAAGGAAATTGACATTGAGGCTTTTTAATCACAGAAGAAAGTCTTACAAAAGTGATACAAGTCATCACAACACATTAGGACACAGTATTTCATGAGACCTTTAGTTCTGCCGACTTTCAGCAATGGCAGCCTGGGGTGGTGGGATTCTAATATCGGTTTTGATTTTTCCTTAAGACTTTCCTCAAAAATGCACAAAACGATAGCGGAAGGCGTATAAGGAATAGAAGGCTGACATCAATTAAGTTGGGAGATTTATACTAGGAGTAAAATGACTTGTCCCATCAATCACTGCCTGTCACTATTTCTTGATTAACCAAATGAATCAAGACTCAGCTACCTTCCTCTGAGAGTTGGTTCCTGGCTCTGGAATCTGGTCCTGTCTCATACAGGATAGCAGGAATCGCTACACTGTAGGGTGGAGAGAACTCCCTTGTTCATCTACAGCAGGAGTCGCTCTGTTTTGGTTTCCATGGAAACTTTCAATACTGTTTGCAACTTCATAACAGAAACTGACTTTCTGGGAGTCTCCCATTTCTCTCAACCTGGATAAAAATATTTGACTTATCCTCAGCAAGTGTGGCTGAACTTATATAGGTTATGGGTGAATCAGTGTATAAAGTGCTGACTGCACTTTACGTGCTTTACTGTTGATGTTCTGGCTAGAAAAAGAGAAGTTAGCATTAAAAAGAGCAGGCCTCTTTCCATTCTTAAATAATAGTACAAGAATCAGATGAATACTAGTATATATTGGTCATTTTGATCACATGCAGGGATATTTTCTGCAGTCATATATAAAACAAAACAGAATACCATATTTAAATATCTAAAAACAGAATTGCTTGGTACATTGACATATTTAAAATTGTAATGGATATGAAAAATGCTCCTATTGACATTTTTAAATTTGTTAAAAATTTACATGAATCTCTTTTACTTAGAAAACACATACAAACACATGTATGGAATACACAAAAGGAGAATTGGTTGTTTCTGGTTGATAGAATTTTGAATTTGTTATTATAAATAATTGTATGACTTTGTTTATTGAACAGAGAGCAACGTTCAACAATGTTTATTGAACAATAAATAATATATATATATATATATGTTATTCAAGGGATCTTCAAAAGGTTCATGGAAAATATCTATTATGAAAAAAACTATACATGAATTTCAAAATTTTTTGCACTAAAATAAGCTTCTCTTTCATTTCCAACTTTCTATAAACTTTAAAAAGTATTCTTGAATATTATATTGTTCATTTTTGTCAGTATTCTCTATCATTTTGCAAACTTTCTGTGACAAACTTCTAAATTTTGGTTTGTAATAGTTTTAAGGAAAATTAAAATCAATTAAGGGGCCGGCGCCGTGGCTCACTTAGTTAATCCTCTGCCTGTGGCACCGGCACCCCATATGGGCACTGGGTTCTAAGTCCCGGTTGCCCCTCTTCCAGTCCAGCTCTCTGCTGTGGCCCCGGGAAAGCAGTGGTGGAGGATGGCCCAGGTGCTTGAGCTCTTGCACCCGCATAGGAAACCAGGAAGAAGCACCTGGCTCCTGGCTTCAGATCGGCGCAGCGCCAGCCATAGCGGCCATTTGGGGAGTGATCCAAAGGAAGGAAGACCTTTCTCTCTATCTCTCTCTCTCACTCTCTCACTGTCTATAACTCTACCTGTCAAATTAAAAAAAAAAATAATTAAGGTTTTTTTTTTCCCCCTTTTCACTACCACTGTTCTCAGGGAACTATCTTGGAATGTTAGAAGCATTTGAAACATGCCATTTGAAAGGATGGGTTCTTTATTGTCCTGTGACTTGGCTATTCAATGCTTAGCTAAGGTTTAACCTTTGAGTCTTGGAGCAGTATTTCATTTTCAGGCAACTTTTCTGGAATAGTAAAAATGCTGACATAATACAACATTTTAGGCAGAAGCAAACCCCACAGAGTATCAGGAAATCAACTTGAAATTCATAACTTGAAATCACTCCCAAAGTCACAGCTTATTTAATACTCTTTTCAGAAGCAACAAAATTGAATTTGCTTCTAATAAATTAATGGAACCAGCAGATTGCAAACTAAAAATGTGCTGCCAATCCCTTTGCTCAGCAGTGTCTGGGTGTTGGTAGCCATCCGTTCAGCTGTGTTTGGTTATCAAAAGAAATGACTTGCTATAGAGTAGCTTCCCTCTCATGCTTATGATTTTATGCTGAGCAGACTTTTTTAAACAGCCAGGCTGTATGTAGGATTCTTTAGCAGTGGGAGTGAAACTGGTAGTGCTTGAATTTTATTAATGCCTCATTCTAGAAGATTTCCACAAAAGAGTTTAATGTGCTAAATCTGTCTGAGCAAACGTATTTTTTTTAAAGATTTATTTATTTGTTTGAAAGGCAGAGTTAAAGAGAGGGAGAAAGAGAGAAAGAAAGAGTGAGAGAGAGAAATCTTCCATCCATTGGTTCACTCCCTACCCAAATGACCACAACAGCTGGGGCTGGGCCAGCCAGCCAGGCTGAAGCCAGAAGCTTAATCAGGGTCTCCCACGTGGGTGGCAGGGGCCCAAATACTTGAGTCACCTTCTGTTGCCTTCCCAGGAACATTAGCAGAGAGCTGGACCGGAAGTGGGGCAGCCAGGATTCAAACTGGTGCTCACACAGGGAAGCTGGTGTCACAGCCAACAGTTTGATCTGCTGTACCACAATGCCAGCCTCTGAATAGTAGTATTTCTTAAAGAATTCTTTATGTCTAGGCAGGTAAGAAGCACCCCTGTCAAGGCTGAACTCCAGCCAGTGTTGACCAATACCGGTCATTAACCTGGGTTTGCACTTGTGGCTGCTCCAGCACCTCCCTGCTGCAAACGAGCTCTGCACTCCCATCTCCCAAATCCCCAAACTCAGCAAGTTGAGAACCCAGGCCCTTCTCCATGCCCAGGGATTTCTTGCACCCGGCATGCACTAGGAATATGGAAGTGTCTTTTCGCTCCATCACTCATACCCAGGAAGATGGAAGCTGCTGTCTCCTATAATTTTTCAACTCTGAAGGTTAAGTTTGATAGGTAGGATGAGCTTTTGTGTCTTTTGAGAATCTAAAACCAAGTACGTGTCCGTGAACCTTATTATCATGTCTGTTAAAAATATGTGACAAATGGCCGGTGCAGTGGCTCAATAGGCTAATCCTCCGCCTGCTGCACCAGCACCCTGGGTTCTAGTCCCGGTCAGGGCGCCGGATTCTGTCCCGGTTGCCCCTCTTCCAGTCCAGCTCTCTGCTGTGGCCTGGGAGTGCAGTAAAGGATGGCCCAAGTGCTTGGGCCCTGCACCTGCATGGGAGTCCAGGAGAAGCACCTGGCTCCTGGCTTCGGATCAGCGTAGTACGCCGGCCGCAGCGGCCATTGTGGGGGGGGGGGGTGAGCCACTGGAAAAGGAAGACCTTTCTCTCTGTCTCTATCTCTCTCACTGTCCACTGTGTCAAAAAAAATAAAAAATAAACGTGATAAAAACTTCTATTCACTCATACACACACACACAGAGAGAGAGAGAGAGAGAGAGCCATGAAACTCTTTGTCTCTTGAATCCTGAAAAAATAGTGCCTTGACATCCGTAGCCACACTCAACTGACTTTTCCATTGTTTCTAATATGCCCAACAGCAATGAACACAACAGAACTCAGGGTAATAACACTAAATAATTATTCCTGAATTGTTTATTTGGATTGGGAAAGAGGGCGTGTGCCCTGTAGAATTGCGTTTCTTTACTTCACTTGAATGTTTCATGCATGCAGTCCTGGGAGCTCAGCTTCCTCAATCTCTGACTCCAGAGATCACATGGGAAACATGTGAATGGAAATAAACCCTGTAGGTAAAAGAAAGAGGAATTTGGATAGAGATCAAACATAAGCTTCATTCCACATTTTCCTTCCACTTTTTACTATCCCATCTAAATTTGGTATTTTATGAGACCTTTTTTCATTCCCAGAGGAACGAGTGAACTTAAATCAGATTTGGGGCTTTCTCTTTCTCTCTCTTTTTTGTAATCCATGTGATTTGATTTGCTCAGTAGTAACTTTAGATAATTGAATTCTCGATTTCTAGGAATTTTCAGTATGAAAGATATGGTGTACTGGATTTGATTTAATTTTATTTCTTTAAAAATTATCACTGTAGCCCTGGTGTGGCTTATACAGAAAGAGCTGTCCAAAATATTTAAGTGTAATTAGCAGAAATGTGTGCCTGCCTATAAGTATTTTAAAACATTTTTTGAAGTGGAACTAATTGTTGTGTGCTATTAATTTAGACTTAGACAAAGAACAGTTCCAAGCATTGGAGCTCTAAAACCCTGCATCACATATTTTCTGAATACTCACACTTCTTTTTATAGTCATTTGGTAAATAAGGTGGAGTTTAGTGTGGTCAGCTTCATTCCGATGTGGTCTGCATAAAAGATTCTTATTGGCACCATCACGAGGTACATAGGAAGTGAAAGATATGAAATTCCTGAAAACAGCTTTTAACCTGATTTAAACATTCTTTTTAGGATATGTTTTTGTCATGTATTTAAAAACATGGGATAATTGTAAAGTGACTCTTGTTGCTTCCACCTAAAAAGTAGTTAAGTGGTTAAAATCAACATTGCAGCGCTTCAAGATAGCGGGCAGCTGACTCATCCTGTTCATGACTAACTGTGAATGGTGGATCAGAATTGGACATCTGGGCCGTTGTTGCTCCTGGGTGGATATCTTAATGCGTTCCAAGGATTAAGATGATAATATTTCGTTGATCCAAAATGGAAGCAACTTTGCTGAATTTGGAGTTCTTCTTGTTGGACAGTTTCATAGGCTTTCATTTAGTTCTGCCAGCTATGTTCCAAGGATTTCTGCTTTTTGCAAACAAAGTACTACGATATCTGAGAAGAGCAGAGATCGGGCCTCACAGCAGCCTGGTGAGGGTTGTGGAACATGCAACTCCACATGTGTAATTCTTCCAGGCTTTCATGGTGTAGGGATAAGGGTGTAAATAAATATCTTGTGAATATTCTACCTGTTACATAAATGGAGGGAGATGAAATCGCATCTTTTCTAATTTGAAAAGGATAATTCTCCTTACTGTAAACATTTTAAAAATGAATACCAAAAGTATAGAGACAAAAGAGATCATCTGTTGCCAAGAAATGTGGGCAGAAGGGAAGGATGAATTAGTGGAGCTCTAGGCATCTTTTAGGGCAGTAAAACTGTTCTGTATTATTTCATAATGATGGGTACTTAACGTTAGAACTTAACAATATGAACTGTGAATCCTAACTATGGACTTTGGTTAAAAATAATGTATTCTTGGGTGCCGGTTCAAATCCCAGCTGCTCCACTTCAGATCCAGCTCCCAGATAATGCACCTGGGAAAGCACTGGAGGATGATCTAAGAGCTTGGAACCCTGTACCCACATGGGGGACTCAGAAGAAGCTCCAGGCTCCTGGCTTCCGCCTGGCCCAGGCCTGGCTGTTGTGGTCATTTGGGGAGTGAACCCAGCACATGAACATCTCTCCCTCTTTCCCACCCACCCCTTCTCTGCCTGTGTCTACCTCTCTGTAACTCTGCCCATCAGACAAATAAATATTTAAAGAAAAAATAATGTATTCCTATAAATTCTAACAAATGAAATGTGCTAATGCAAGATGTTAGCAATGGGAAAAGGAGGGAGGATGTATATGGGAACTCTAGACTTTCTGTTCAGTTTTTCTGTAAACGTCAACTTTGTCTAAAACAATAAAGACTTAATTATAAGATATGTAATTAATTTAAAAATAAACATTCATTCCTCTTGAATCTATAAAGCTTTAAAAATGGAGCTCTGTATTGAAATACATTTGATTTATTTCCATTTATACTATTTGTTCACAATTGTCCCTGAAACTGCACATATTGGATGCAATGCTAAATTTTTTTAATGTTGAATAAGAAACATTCAAATTTGGCAATATGAGAGATTACATGTCCTGAAACACTCCTACATGAAAATGGCTCAAAATGCTGAATTTCATATAAAAACCACCCATTTAAGCTTATGGATGACTTCCAAACAGATAAAGGAGAGTGAATGTGGAAACAGTTCATTGCTCTGTGGACATCTATCCCAAAATCTCCAGATGGTCAGAGCTTGAACATTCACAGTCTTCTGTATATGGAAAAAAAGAATTATATCCTGGGCCTATCAAGGGAAGGGAATCAAAAAGAGTCAACTATAAGAAAAAAGGATTCATAGAAGAAAAGAAAATAGTGCTGAATAAAACAGCATCCATCTCAGCTATCCTTACCAATAGAGCAAATTTCAACAAGAAAGAGGAGGAAGACAATGAAGAATGAGAAGGAGGAAAGAAAGAAAAAAGGAAAAGACTACCCTTATTCTTCATGCAAATTTATAAAACAAGTCCTGCAATCTAAGAAATTAAAATGTTATACCAGATAGTAGTGTCCCATCCATCCATTGCTGCAAACAAAAGTCACAGTTGACATGAGCTTCATGATATCACACTCAACATTAATATCACATTCAACCCAGATGTTTTCAGTGGGTTTGGGGTGTTGCAACGAAATATCATAGATTGGTCACTTGTAAACAATAGAAATTAATTTCTCACAATTCTGGAGGCTGCAATTCTGAGATCAGGGTGCCAGCACAGGCCAGTCCTCATGAGGACTTTTTTCTGAATTGCATGCAGTTGACTTCTTGAGTCTTTACATCATGGTCAGAGGGCTAGAGAACTTTCTGAGCTTAGCTTTAAAAGGGCACCAATCCCATTCATGAGGATTCCACATAATTACCTAAAGGGCCACTTCCTTAAAGGTTAAGAAGCCAACAAATGAAATTTGGAGGCACACAAACATTCAAGCTCTGATACCAAGCTTCAAACATATGTCACATGTAAAGTTGCAATGAATATGAGGTCCAAATACAAAAACAAAATAATGATAATATAAAAGCAGATTATTGAGGCTGGCACTGTGACTTAGAAAGTAAAGCAACTGCCTGCAGCACCAGCATTCCATATGGGTACCAGTTCAATTTCTGGCTGCTCCATTTCTGATCCAGCTCTCTGCTATGGTCTGAGAAAGCAGTAAAAAATAACCCAAGTGCTTGGACCCCTGCACCTGCTTGGGAGATCCGGAAGAAGCTCCTAGCTCCTGGCTCCTGGCTTCAGATCAGCTCAGCTCTAGCCATTGGGGCCATCTGGGGAGTGAACCAGCAGATGTAAGACTTCTCTCTCTTCTGCTTCTTTATAACTCTGCCTTTCAAGGAGATAAATAAATCTTTTTAAAAAGCAGATTATTAAGGAACCATGAAGATGAATCAGCTGAAACAGCAAATCACAAAGTAATCTAAAAATTTCAATGTCTGATACAAGAATATAAAATAAGGAAGGAAAATATGAGCAAGGAGTAAGAAATTATAAAAAATATCTTGGAAGTTATTAAATGTAATCAAATAGAGATTCTAGAATTAAACAATACAAGAACTGAAAAGAAAATTCTGTAAAGGTGTTAAAGAACATATTATAAACATCTGAGGAGAGAAAGTCTTGGAGATAGATTTGAATAAAATTATATGTGATGGAGGACAGAAAGATATATGGGAAGTATGAAAGGGGAACTTAGAGACAGTGGTGAGTTATAATGCGTACACACATCTAATTAGAGTTAAATCAAAAGAACAATTCCTAGAAAAATACAACCCAAGAAGACATAGTTGTAGTATAGTCATATAATCTCTAAAAATTCAATCAATAGTTTAAAGTTTCTCTCAAAGAGAACACAAACCAAAAAAATTTTTTTAAATATTTTTATTTATTATTTATTTATTTGAAAGTCAGAGTTATGCAGAGAGAGAAGGAGAGGCAGAGAGAGAGAGAGGTCTTCCATCTGCTGGTTTACTCCCTAGTTGGCCACAATGGCTGGAGCTGCACTGATTTGAAGCCAGGAGCTTCTTCTGGGTCTCCCACACGGGTGCAGGGCCCATGGACTTGGGCCATCTTCTACTGCTTTCCCAGGCTATACCAGAGGGCTGGATTGGAAATGAAACAGCCGAGGTTTGAACCAACGCCCATATGGGATGCCGTCACTGCAGGCAGCAGCTTTACCCACTACGCCACAGTGCCGGCCCTCATGGTTTTATAGGAATTTTTTCCCAATATTATGGGAATATTATGGGGTCAGATAATGAAAAAATGGGTCCCGAACATATCAAAATTCAACATGGTTAATTCAAGGATAAAGATGACAAATTAACCCCATCCATGAAGAAATGTGAAAAAAATCCTAAACAAAGCATTAAGAAAACAAATTCAGGTCTGTATTAAGAAGATAATATGTTACAATGAGGCTTATTTTATTCCATAAATGCATTGATGAGTTAATATTAAAAATATTAACTAATGCAACCCCCAAGATGCCCAAATTATACTTAAAACCTATCAGTGCAGAAAATAATTGTATTAAATTTTACCTCCATTCATAATAAAAACTCTAATTCAAACTAGAATTAGCTTTCTTCTTCTACTAAATGAAAACATAATAAGACATTATTCACCCACCTACTTGGCAAATCACACTGAATGTTGGCAAGGATGTGACTCTGCTGGAATTCTTATAATTTTGAGGGTGGGGGTTGGTAAAAGCCCTTTGGAAATAATCTGATATTACTCCAGTCTTGCATATGTGAACCAAAAGGCTGATCCAACAACATTCATGGCAACATTGCTTATAAGAACAAAAACCTGGAGTTTTATAATAACAAAAATGCCAAATATCAGTCACTAGAAGATGGGAAATAAATTCTATAGACATAAAGTGGCCTGCTAGACAGCAAGAAACTAGTCACTTGCCTCAACAGGGATGAACTAACAAAATGCATGAACAGACCAAGTATCAAAGATTTAAAACCATTTGGATAAAGTTGTAAAAAAACAAGTTAAACAATGGAAATCAATAAAATTATAAACACAAAATCAGGATTTTGATTTCCACGTGATGGAAAATATAATCAGGGAGAGGCACACAAAGGGCTTCAAAAGTGTTGCTAATATTATGTACTTTAAGTTGTACAGTGAATGAATAGGTGTTTGTTATTGTCATTTTACCTTATCAGATCTATGGGTTCTATTTATACTTTTTGCGTTTATCAAATATTTCATAATAAAAAAATCTATAGAATCTAACATGATAGTAGTTAGAGGAAATATATAGAAAACTCCTTTTTGAAATAAAATTATAGCAGATAATATAGACAGGAAGCATATGGCGAACAAATGGGATGGTCTACCCTATTAACACTGACTGAATGACATTCAAGTTTTTCACACAGATACATACAGAATATGTTATGAAAGGTAGTTCTATGTACCGGTAAGGAGCCAGACTGACTGGCACAAGTCTTGGTCATGATATTTCCTAGCTGTGGGATCTTGGGCTTTGACTCTATCATTAGTAAAATAGAGATAGTAATAGGACCTAACCCATGAAAGTTATGATGAGTGTTACCTGAGTTAGCATATAGAAGTTCAGAGAAACCACTTGTGTAGAATAAACGCTCCATCAGTGTTATAGCCTGGTGGTACTTTTTACTTGGTTTAATAATTTGAAACATTTTGTTTGTATTATGGTAGGCTTTGGTCATTTGACGAAACAGTTGATGACACTGGCTGATGGACGTGTAGTGTTGGCTCTAGAAGGGGGACATGATCTCACAGCCATCTGTGACGCATCAGAAGCCTGTGTAAACGCCCTTCTAGGAAATGAGGTAAGAATCCAAAAGAGCAAGGGCGAAGGGTCAGGGGTGCATGCATGCATATTGTTAATTTTTTTATGTGATAGACTCAGAAAGTGCAATGTTGCTTTAACCGTAAGAAAGCAGGTGGTCCTTAAGTTTAGATCTGCTACAACGTTTTCCCAGGTGTAGAGGCTTCATCAGGTTATTCCCAGTACTCAAAAATGAATAAAGGTAACCATTAAAAGAACCATGTTGTTTCTGCTGACCCAACCAAGGAGCACTGAAAATTTAATAAGAAATAAAACTAAAAATAATTGTCTCTTGAGATTTCCTGTAGGATTATGTTAGTTCGGGGGGAAGGAAAGAGCTTTTTGAGAACATTTTTGTCATCACTTAAAAATCTCTATGCTAAGCAGTAGATATTATTTTCATTTTACATATAGCAGTAATGAGTCTCAAAAAGGTAGATAAATCACGCAAAGTCATGCAGCCAGAATGTATCAGATCGGTGAGTTCAGCTTGAATCAAAATGGTCAAAGGTCACTCTTTTCATTTTTATATCACACAATTAAATTTTAGCATATTTTTCTGACCACTCTCAGACTTGAGATCAAATTGCTCTGCAGTTCAGTTCCAGGTCATTGCAAATTTTGGGACCAATTCATTGTAGTTCAGCAAGTATTTAAGGTTTGTATGTGTTCATTAATGTTATAAATTCACTTATTTTTCAATGAATACATGGCTGTATATGACTATCACATATTTTGCCATTCTTTTGCAAACTGAAAATATGGCTTAGATTATTAAATAACCAGGTATAATATCTTTTTAAAAATTTGCTATTTCTACCATTTTTAACAGATATCTTGCTTATAGTATTTAAGAGAAAAAAATGCCTTTTCTTCTGCACATTGACCATACTCTGTTACCATTGTTTTACAAACCCAAAATGCTTCAATATGATTATTTTACCACATGATTAATGTTAAGGAATTGGGAGAGAAAACTTGAGCATTGCTCAAGTCTTTTACTCTGCTGTGTGATTTTGAACAACACAACAAACCAAAGGATGCAATGAACTAATGAATTGTAGCAACCACTGACTGTTGTTTCAGATCATGCATGATTTAAGATTGCTGTGATTTTCTAAAATGTCAGAATCTTTCTGAGATTCCTGTGGGCTGGAAGGTCAAACTAAATGTTCTCTGTGTATGGCAATATAGGAGTGCAAAGAACAAATGATATTTCTATTTTTTAAGTTAATGTGGGGCCATATTGCTTGTCTACAAGATGAGACTTTTTGCATGGTCACCTATATTCTCAAATCATTTTTTTGATCTTATAAATTTTACTAATTTATTTTTTTAATTTGAAAGGGGACAGAGAGAGACAGAGAGAGAGGTCTTTCATGTGCTGATTTACTCCCATAACAACCAGGGCTGGAAACAGTCCAAAGGCAGGAGCCCAGTACTCAGGCTGGATCTCCCATGTGGATGACAGTAACCCAAGCACTTGATTCATCACCTGCTGGCTCCTAGGATGACCATTCGCAGGAAGCTAGAATCAGAAGTAGAGGCAGGACTTCAACCCAAGCACCCATATATGAGATGTGGGTGTTCCCAAAAGGTCTTAACCACAGCACCTAACTCCTGCTCTGCCTTACTTGATTTTAAACATAGAAACATTTCTGCAAGGCAGACTGGTTTTAATATTTGCACTATAAAGGCTTGCACCAGATGTGTAGAAAATCACAGTAGATTATGGATTGCAGCTCCAGGCTGATTGACCTGTCTAGAAAGAAATGCTACCCATCTGCAAGAACCAGTGGCCTTTTGATTCTGTGGGAGGAAATGACAGATTTCAGTGGCTGTTCATAGGCAATTCTATGTCTCTGCTCTTGTCACCTATGCATGGGACAGAATTCTGTTCTTCCAACAGAGCATTTCTAGTGAGGATGGAGTCATATATCCTGTGATCACTTTCTTTAAGAAGTAGTCGTGTTTCAGAAAAGATAGAGTTGTTTAAAGTTAAATGTTTTTTTTTCACAATGTATCTAACATTTACTTAAAAAGCAAAATGAGTGTGTTGTGTATCTTCCTGCCCCTGGTTGCCATCTTGACTGGGAGATCTGTAATTATCATCATACAGGTGCTTTTCTTGTACATCCAATATACTGTTTTCATAGAGAAAACTACTGACATGAGAAGGATGTCATGTGATTTAAAGTTTGAGATCTGCACTTTTTCCCCATGTTTAGAAAGATGGGACCTGAGATGGAGGAGGAGATAAAAGTATTGTTGGCCACTGTTGTTGTTGTTTTTATTATTCATTTGAGAGGGAGAGAGATCTTCCGAACATTGATTCACTCCCCAGATGCTCAGAGTAGCCTGTGCTGGGAAGAGGACAAAGCTGGCAGCTGGGAACTCAGATCAGATATCCCAAATGGGTGACAGGAACCCAATTACTTGAGCCATCACTGCTGACTCCCAGCATGCATAATAATTGGAAGCTGGAGTCACGAGCAGGAGGTGGGTTTTGAACCGAGATACTCTGATTTGGATGTAGGCTCCTTAATCTCTGGGCCAAAAACCTGCCCCATCATTGGCCTAACTTAAATCTTCCCATATTGGTGTAGTGATTGCTAACATCTCCAATAAGTAATAATTGAAATGATCATTTTGACTATATTAACTACGAATTTGACTTTGACTATCTGAATCCCTTACGGTAACCTTGACTTACTTATTATAATACCCTAAATACCATCTTGTCATTATGCATCTTCAATAGCATAAGCACAATCTAAAATTTACTCATTGTACATTCAAGGAAGGGAAGTTTGAATGATCTGTGTCTTTCTCTATTTTTTTTTTCCAGCAAGTTTTCTTGGGGACTCAAACAAGAATAAATATTTTTCACAAGGTACTTCAAGAACATAATAAATGGATTTAGTGTGCTGAACAGTGAAAAGTAAATTTTGTTGTATCAGGTATATCAGTACACAGGAAAACAAAGCTAAGGGAGAGAACAATTTTTATAGTGAAAAATGTAAGAAACACATGAGTGTGTTGTACATTATAATTCATTTGGAAAAAGGAAATGAAAAGGTAATACTTGAAGCAAGTCAAGAAACAAAGAGTTCTTCTCACTTTCATTGACAATATAATTTATAATCCAAGGCCTGGTTTTCTGTATTTTTTCCAGGTCAGAGGTCATTATGTCTACATTGAAGTTTAAAATTTCATTCCTTTTGAAAAAATAATACAGGAGGCATATTGCATGTGCCTCACCATTAAAAAAGTGCATGTGTGCACTTTTCACAGTAGTTTTATGTGGTAAATTCTAAGTAAGAAAATCAAAAAGGATGTCTTTCAGTTACCAATTATTGCAATTTCAAGTCCCAGTTTCCCTCCCAACTCTCTTTTCAAGTGATTAATAGAGCAATTATAACTTATTATCTGGGATTTCACTTTTACAAATAACAAAATGCTGTAAAGCTTAAGCTTAAAACACTGGCAGAACCGACTTTGGCTTCTCAACACTGAACATGCAATTGAACTCAAATTAGAAAGGTCAAAAAGGCCTCTGTGAGGGACTCTGCACTTTGTCAGATATATTTATTCATGTGCAGAGGATTAGGATTCATAAACATTTTGCCAGTTTTTTAAATGCTATTTCGTTTCCATGTTGTTCTTGGCCAGGCCATGTCAATACGGCAAAATGCTGCTTCTTATGGCTTATTATCAGTAAAATAATATGCATTACATAACCCAAAGGAATTGTAAAGTCAGCAGGAACATTGGCTCTGCATCTCAGTGCAGACACATCAAGGGTACCAAAAAGCTTGATTCTTAAAAAAAAAAAAAAAAAAAAAAAAAAAGATTAAGTTATCTGAGTATTGTACCGCAAACAGGCATTTTCTTCTTTTTACATACTTTTATCATGAATGTGATCTACTTAGCAAAACATCCCTTAACTATTCTTTTAGAAATGTGTACAAGATCAGTCAAAACAATATACTATTGGATTAAAACTAATTTGAGCATGGTACAGGAAATTCCTAGAGGCAACTGATTTTGAAGACATACCAGAAGTCCATTTTTAAAATTTGTCTTGGCAAAGTTTACAACTAGATTTATCAGTTCAATCAATGTCTGATGAATATTTTTGAACTTCTTCAATGAAGCACTTCGACATACCAACTTGGAGTTCGAAAGAAATTGAAGTGGCTGTCTAAATGAGAAGAGCCATTAGGTTGCTTGGAAAAGGCAGCAGGTCTTCTTATGTGAACAGCCACATGTTTGCAGAACCAGTAATGGACACACCAGTGGGGTGCCCAGGAATCTGAGTTTTGGTCCTAGGTACTGGAGCCTGTTGCCAAACAGCTTCACAGTTGCTTTAAGACCAAATTTGCCTACTGTTATGCAAAACCAATTAGTGGCACCCTAGGTTGCCGCCTCGGAAAGAAATTCTCCCAAGAGGTGAGAAGAGCTTTAAGCAGTTGCCACTGCTATGGAATCTGAATGAAAACACTGGAAACCTTCAAGTGAACCAAGGCAAGGAGAGGACATGTAGCAGTAGAAGCCTTGGTATAGAGTTGAGAACGTGGCCATTAAAAGACCACCTGTCAAAACAGAATAAACAGGGAAATAGTAATTACCCGGATTTGCTCAGTATGCATTGTGTGCATCTATTGAATTATCTCTCTGTACCCCCTAAAGATGTACAACTATTGTTAAGCAAAAAAGTGTTTAAAAATCTTCAAAGCATTGGAAATGTTAATTGACTTGATGTCCTCATCTGCTTGTACTTCATAAATATGCAGCATTAAAATAATAATAAACAGAATAATGACAGTATTAAGCTTGTTGGAGAAAAACAAGTTGTCCCAGGCCTTGAAAACTGTTTAATTGTTGCTACATCCTCAAGTATCAAAAAAGTCAACACTTATACCTGATTGGAGAATGTAGCATGTTTTCTACTGATCTCCTTCACTCTCTTTACAGTTTGGCTTTTGATTTCTTTTTCCTTTCTTTCCTTTCCTTCTCTTTCCTTTTCCCTTCCTCTCTCTCTTTCCTTCTCTCTGCCTCCCCCTTTGCTTTTCAATAGCTGCTGTCCCCCTGTTGAGAATGCTCACTGCTTTCATTTGACTTGGATTTCACAAACAGTGGCCAGCCTTGCTGATTGTGTTTGTGGATAATCTTTTTAAGATGACTTTTTGCTCCAAAGCTGTGGAAAAACTCTCTTGAATTGACTCTAGTAAGTGTTGACAACCACCCCTGAGGTGAACCCTTGAGATGGTGTTGTCCCAGATGCTCCTCAGGGGTTTGTTTGCATTGGATTTGGAATAGGAAAGTTGTTTTGCCATCTTTTTCATTCTCTAGATTATGTATGCTGAGGTTTAGTCCATTGGGAAATGGGTGTGAATCTGGGAAAGCTTACAAGCTCCTAAGTAGTTGCAATTCATGAAGAGAAGAAGGGAGAACTGAATATTGGGAAAATGCATGCTCTGCCAGAATAATGTTTTTCCAGAGTCTTCTTTAAGCCTTGCCACATTGAAAGAGAATGTGTGGACAATCTAAAGAGAGTAAAAGTATTTTCACAAAATATTTTTTGAGATGCATTCAGGTGTAGATAGGGCGTAGGATGTTTCATTTCTTATATTCAACAAATCTTAGGAGAAACATAGCCCCAAAGTGATTGTGGATGTTTAAAATTTGTTTCAGTAAATGCCACATGATGTGGAAGTTATCCAGACAATTCAAAACTCCATTATGCAGACCTTCTGTATGGTTTGTCTTTAGGTTTTTCAGAGGGTGGGGTGGGAATCTGAACAATTCATAGGTTATGGTTATCAATAAAAGAAACATTCTCCTTCCATGAAAAAGCAAACATGTTAAACATGTTCCGACATTTGCTTATCTGTCCATCCCTTAAATAGCCTTTTCTTGGGCATGCTTTTGTGCCCCAAAGTTCTAATACAGTGAAATAAAAGGAATAAAATCAAAGTGCTTTGGGAATATATTATAGAACTGCACTTAGTGGAAGTCAGGAGCCAAGAATTCAATCCTGGTCCCCCACATGGGTGGTAGGAAGCTGGAATTGCTGCTTCCCAGGGTCTACCTTAGCAGGAAGCTGGAATCAGGGTTGCAGCTTGAGATAGAACCCAGGTGCTCCCATATGAGATGTGAGCATCTTAACTGGCATGTTATTCCTAGGTCAGTCATCTGTCAAAGGATGGTTTTTAACTATTGGGATGGAGGAAAAATTTAATAGGGGAAGTAACATTTGACTTAAGTCTTTAGAAAATGAAACTGGTCAGCTAAATTCTAATAAAGATTTATTACATATTAGAAAATCATCAAGACATTAAGTCTTGGAATTATAGATGGCTATGTTTTGGTTTGTCTGTTTTGTAATTGGTAGAAAAGAAGTTATGTTGGGCAGGATAAATGTAGATAATAAGGCTAGATCAGTGAAAAGGAATATCACAAGGAGTTAGAAAATCTGTGGAAAAATATGGGCGCTTCAAACAAATGACTTCATGATTTGGAGGTAAAAAATAACCACAACATCACCAAAAAAAGAACAAAACCAGATAATACATGATTTTGTGAGACAGTGGAAGCTCATACAAGAAAGAACGTATTGAGGAAATATTACTAGAAACTACTTCCCCCAGATAATCAATAAACAAAATTACAATCTATCAATGATATACTGGAACTGGCTCTTAATGGCTTGTGAAAGTCAGTGGTGCATGTCCCTGTTTGAATCTGAGTTTAGTGACATCACAATGGGAGCTCTAAAGGGCCTAGACTACCCTGGGAGGATTAACACCATGGAAATCAGTAGAACCTAAAACCTAAAATTAGAGTACCACTGCTACATGATGTAGGAAAAAAAATCTTCTTAGCAGGAGACTCAACATTTGAAAAAAGAATACTTTAAAATATCTTTGTTTAAAAATAAGGAAAAGACTTAAAAACCTGAAATTAGCGTATGAAAGGGAGAGAAAGTAAGAGCAAAGGAGGGGCAGAGTACCATGAACCAAAGAAAATGAAACTTGAGGACTTACCGAGTATACTGTCAAATTTAGACTTATTTGTAAAAGCAGGAGCAAGTCAACACTTTCTGTATAAGATATTGGTGTCCAAACTAAGGATAATATATTGGTAAGCTTTATAGAAAACATTGAGCAAACTTCCATTCAATGTTATTGAAACTTTAGTTTGACCTGCAGGTGTGATCTAAACTTTTTTTCTCAGTATATTATACAAGGGTTCCTCAGAAAGTTAGTGGAAAATGGAATTAAAAGATAAGTTTATTTTGGTGAAAAAAAAATTTCTTGAAATCCATGGATAGCTTTTTCATAATTTGTACTCTCCATGACACTTCAAGGACTTCTTGTCTATCTGAAATTTTATTCATTAATCAAACACCTATATTGACAGTCTGAATCATGCACCAATTTTGCATTCAGGGCAGGAGTTGTGATTCAATGGCTTAAGCCACTGCTTGGAACACCATCGTCCCATGTCTGACTGCCCAGTTGGGGTCCAGACTACTCTGTGATTCTGATCCAGTTTCCTACTAATGCCCACCCTGGGAGGCAGCAAATGCGGCTCAAGCTCTCACCCATGTGAGAGACCCAGATGGAGTTCCTGATTCCTGGCTTCAGCGTAACCCAGCCTCAGCTGTTGGGAGCATTTGAGGAGTAAACCAGCAGATGGATGATCTCTCTGTTTCTCTCTCTCTCTCTCTCTCTCTTCTCTCTCTCTCTGTCATTCTACCTTTAGGATAAATAAATAAATCTTAAAAATGAAAAAAATTACATTCATTATCCTCCTTCTACTCATGCTTGATTTAATATTTATTTATTTCCAGTTGAAGCAGACATTTTAGTGCAGCCCTTTAAAACAAAACTTTAAACTTTCTATTTTCTTATTTTATTTATTTTTACACAGCTAATTTTTACCATAGGTGTTTAAATATTTCATGGTGTACAAACTCTTCAAGGCTGATTATCTTGAAAACAGTGAGATATTATTTGGAATTCATAGGGTTCAAAGTCTTCCTACTTTAATTAATTGGCTGATATATTGTGTAACCTACATTTCTTCAAGCCATGGTTGTTT
Source organism: Lepus europaeus (assembly GCF_033115175.1). NCBI lineage: Eukaryota > Metazoa > Chordata > Mammalia > Lagomorpha > Leporidae > Lepus > Lepus europaeus. The sequence goes on from NC_084846.1 coordinate 23,189,777, forward strand.
TTGATAAAATTCAATTAACCAAACAGTAAGCACAGTAATGCTGGTCCCTCTGTCTCATTCAAGGAGTTCCTTCAGTGTCTCATGTGAGTTGATTGACTATGACAGGTCATTCTGCCTCTTGGTCCTCTTGTTACCTTTGTAGACTTTGTAGGCTTATATAACTCCTGCTGATCAGAGTGGTGATGTCACCCTTCTTCATCCACAAGTAGGCAGGATGCAAGCAGATCCAACCTGAATTATCTCCACAGTCTGTCCCTGTAGTGACTTGATTGTAGAGGAATACACTCTGTTTTCATTGCTTTGCTCTAGTCTGTTTGGGCAGGGATCTTCATGACTTCAAACAAATAAAAGAGGCTATTTTGAGAATGACTCATGAGTCACAATATGGATAAAATTATAACCAGATTTGCTTATGCAATCAAATTAAACATATACAACTAATTGCAGACTTCTCTAAGATAATTATTTAAATGAGAGTTGAATTTTAACCACCAATCCCTCCTCACCAGGGAATTGATAATAGTTCATCTGCATGGAGGCTCTCTCAGATCTTTATCACCATCTCCTCCCCTTGTCTGCTTGGTCTTGCTCATCACAGTATTCCAAAGCTCCACATCATCTTTGATCCCAACAGCTGAGCCCTTCCTGCATTTTGTGTGAGTTGGTTTGCACGTTGCAGGGGAACCGTCAGCTCCCTTTGAAGTGAATTATCATTGTATGGAAGAATATGTATGTTGCTCTTGTTTCAAACATAGTAGTCTTATTTTAGTTCTCAATAGGGTGGAAAGAACATGGACTAAAGATCCAGACCTTGTTTCTTGTTCTTTTATGTGAGACAGCTTATTTTTATCATTTTGAAAATTTCCATCTTCCCATCCTTTGAGACTGAAGGTGATTGCTTAAGTAGCTGTGTCCCTGCCATCCCCATGGGAGATCAAGGTTAGAGTCCAGGCTCTTGGCTTTGTTCCAGAGGATTGAAGATCTGTTTCTCTGTCCTCACATTTCAAGTAAAAGTAAAAGCAAAAATAGTGTTTTTTTTTAAGTTTTTTGGGGAAAATGGAATTAAAAGGTTAGTTCAAGAAATTTGAAATCCATGCATGTGAGAAAGTCTTCCAGAAGTTCACACACAATGCATCTTATGAAAAGATGGCATAGATTTCATAACTTTTTACACCAAACAGAAATAAGCATCATTTTGTGCCCCTCAGAAAAGAACTTTTGAAAGTTTATTTACTTTAAAATGTAATACATAAAAATGTATAAAATATGAATGAGTAGCTCAATGAAACGTCAGAAAAAGATCACAGCCGTCATCCCAGGTCAAGAGAAATACTAATCTTTGTACCTGAAAACCCTCTTTTCCCCTTTTCAATCACTTTTGCTTTCCTTAAAGTAACCAGTTTTCTGATTTCTAACACTAGAATTGCCAGTTTTTAAACTTTACATACGTGAAATTATACCATATATATTCCTTTGAATCTAGAATCTTTTGCTAAGTATTGGTTGTTAGATCCCTCTTGTTTTCTCAGCTAGCCATAGTTTATTCATTTTCATTCTTACGTAGTACTTCATTCTGTGAAAATAATTTTTTTTTGGAAAATACTACATTTTATGTAGATATTCTACTTTTGATGGACATGGGAAAATATTCCAGTTTGATATCTTTTATGTACAATATTGTGATGGGCTTATATACACATTTCTTGGCACTTTTGTTCCCACATTTCTGGTGGATATGTGTCTTCAAATTATATGCATGGGTTTAACCTCTGTCAATAACAACAACCCTTTGCATAATGATCGCTGAAGTTTAGTATACTCCCAGCAACATGTGACTGTTTCCATGTTCTCATAGCCTTTCCATGCTAAGTAATGTCAAACTTAACATTTCAGCCATTCTCTTGGATGTGTAATGGTATATCATCATGGGTTTCATTCGTGAGAATATTTATAAGGTAAATAAGTTCAATGGATCATGTGTGTATACCATTTTTAAAGTACCCATTCATTCTTTAGTTCACTTTTAGACTTTTTCCTTGCTGATTTGAAGAGTTCTGTATAGGAATTATTATTGTTGGTTTAAGATACTGAACTGACTTTTCTTTTTCAGTATCTTAATGGTAACTTTTGATAAATAAAAATAACACTTTAATGCAGTACAACATTTTCCTTTGTTGTTACTTCTAATTGTTTCCCAATTCCCAATGTCATAAAGAGATCCTCTGAAATCTTTCCTCCACCTTTTCTAAAACTTTTACCTTTGACTTCAACATTTAGAGGCACAGTTTACTCAGAGTAGAATTTGTGTAGGACATGAGATAGAGGTAAAATTTGTTGGTTGTCAATGTGAAGAGACAATTTATCCAGTACCACTTATTGAAAGGTCATCCATTCCTGGCCGGCACCGCGGCTCAATAGGCTAATCCTCCGCCTTGCGGCGCTGGCACACCGGGTTCTAGTCCCAGTCGAGGCACCGGATTCTGTCCTGGTTGCCCCTCTGCCAGTCCAGCTCTCTGCTGTGGCCCAGGAGTGCAGTGGAGGATGGCCCAAGTGCTTGAGCCCTGCACCCCATGGGAGACCAAGAAGAAGCACCTGGCTCCTGCCTTCGGATCAGCGCGGTGCGCTGGCTGCAGCACGCCGGCTGTGGTGGCCATTGGAGGGTGAACCAATGGAAAAGGAAGACCTTTCTCTCTGTCTCTCTCTCTCATTGTCCACTCTGCCTGTCAAAAAAAAAAAAAAAAAAAAGGGTCATCCATTCCTTATGGATCAACAGTGTTAACTTTGTTGTATAGATCTTGACACTGTATTTCATCCCATAGGTCCTTTTGTCGGTTCTTGTGATTTTATTGAGCTGCCTTAAGTACTATACTCTTATAAAAAGTCTTAATTTCTGGTAGAACAAATCTTCTAGTTTAGTTTTATTCTTAAGGGCAGACCTGGCTACTTTTGTTCCTGCTGTATTTGCATATAATAGTTTAGAATCAGCTTGGAATATACTTATAAAGAATGTATTATGGTAAAAAATGAAAATAATAACTATCTGATCCAATTGAAGTAAAGCTTGTGTCATTATAATAATATCAGATAAAGTTGATATTAAGGCAGAAAAGAGGAAATATGAGATAAGGAGGAATATGTCATCATAATAAAATATCCACTGAGAAGAAAAAACATTCACAATTTCCGTATTAATATAACTTCAACCCATGTGAAGCGACAATCAGAAAATCCAAATGGAAAAATAAGCAAAACCATGACAGTAACAGATTTTAACACATGGTTCTCAGTTACTGATTTAACGGAAAATATTGATGGATGAATGGATAAGAACAATGTTGTTACAGATGTGATATGGAATACTGTTCAGCTATGAAAAAGACTGAAACCCTATCATTCATTACAACATGTGTAATCCTGGAGAATTAACTGTGCACAGATATCACCCATATGTGGAATCGTAAAAGTTGATCTTTGCTCTTTTTGCTGCCTGACCGCTGCCATCCCTAGTCCCACACAGGCTCTTGGGGAGGGCTGTCCCAGTCGGCTCTGCCCTACGGCCGTAGCGTCCCCACCAGGCTGAAGCTGATGCCTGAGGACCTGAAGGAACAGATTTACAGACTGGACAGAAAGGGCCTGACCCCCTCACCCATTGCTGTGATCCTGAGAGACTTCTTCTGAAATGAGCAATGAAATTGGTAGAGCTCTAGCAAAACTGGTCAATAAGCAAAGGTGTGAAAAAGGATTTTACCACTTACTTTAATGGTATTAAAAGTATTAGATGAGAATATTAAAAACTGTGTATCAGGATTTTGGAAACATCTTAAAATGGAAAGATTTTTTTACAAAGCTGAATAAGGAAGACAGAAAATGTGAGTGGATCTATAATCATTAGCAAAATTGGGTATGATTTTTTTGAGAGGCAGAGATAGAAAGAGGGGCAGAGAGAAAGACAGACAGACAGAGACCCACAAAGAGAGCTCCTGTCTGCTGATTTGCTCCTCAGTCCTCGTTGTGACAAGAACAGGGGCTGGGCCAGGCTGAAGCCCACAGACAGGAGCTGGACCCAGGTCTCCATCACGGATGGCAGGAAACAAATTACTTGAGCAGTCACTGCTGGACCCCAGGGTCTGTGTTGGCAGGAGGCTGGAGTCCAGCTCTGGAGGCAGGTTTTGATCTTGGGTAACTCCAGGATGAAAGGTAAGCATTCTAACCTGAGTCTTAAATCAGTAGACTAAATACTGCCAGAGAATTTAATCTCTAATACTAAATTTAAACACTAGACCAGTGTAGCTTCACCTGTGAATTATACCAAGAATTTACGGAAGAAAATATAATCTCTGTTTAATAACAAAGACAAAGAGAAGAGGGAAGAACATTTCACAACTGATCTTTTGAGACCTTTATGATATTCCTTCCAAAATTTCCAAAGAACCTTATAAGAAAGAAATATTATGGGAAATATTGTTCATAAATATAGTAAGTAAAACCCTAAATAAGTTATTAAATATCTTAAGTGCCCATAACAAAATTGATTTATCTCACAAATGTAGCATTAACTTTCCAAAATGTCATTGTTATTTGCCACATTAAGAGAATAAAGAAATGAGACATAACTATTTAAACTGGTATCTTGTTTTGTTTTGGCAAACAAGGAATAAAAGGAAAAATTAACTTCATGAAGTTTATCTACAGTATATTCTATAGTATACATCAGATTTGAAGGTGAATTACGGAAACTCTATTGAAATAAAAATAAGACAACTATACTTATCAATTCAAGATCTCACTGTGGATTCTGGACAGTGCAGTAGGATAAGAAAAAGAAATGAAAAGTATCTAGATTAGAGAGGAACAAATAAATCTCTCATTAATCACAACTGATATATGATTATATATGTGGAAAAATCTTTAAAAATATTTTCATTTCGGGGCCAGTGTCATGGCATAGTGGATAAAGCTGCCACCTGCAATGCTGGCATCCCATATGGTCATTTGTTCATGTCCCAGCTGCTCTATTTCTGATCCAGCCCCTGCTAATGGCCTGAGAAGCAGCAAAATATGGCCCAAGTATTTGGGTCCCTGCACTTGCATGGGAGACCAGGAGAAAGCTTCTGGCTCTTGGCTTCAAATCAGCACAGCTTTGGCCGTTGTGGCCATCTGGGGAGTGAACCAGTGGATAGAAGACTTCTCTCTTTCTCTCTCTGCCTCTGCCTCTCTGTAACTCTGCCTTTTAATTAAATAAATAAATAAATAAATAAATAAATCTTTAGAATTAAGAGAAACAAGGTAAAGAGTATGTGGTTTACAGAATTCTGTACTATCTTTGAGACTCTGTAGAACTAGAATTCACTTAATAATGCTTTTAAAATACAATGAGGTGTGGCTCCTGGCTTCGGATCGGTGCAGCGCGCCAGCCATAGTGGCCACTTGGGGGGTGAACCAATGGAAAAAGGAAGACCTTTCTCTCTGTCTCTTTCTCTCTCTCACTGTCTAAATCTGCCTGTTAAAAAAATACAATTAGGTGTTAAAAAGAAGAATAAGCAAAGTGTCTAGCATAAATATGTTAAAAAATAGATCGCATACATTATGTTGTAAAATATTTTTGGAGAGGTTATAGATATACAAGTGAATCTCCATATATATAATGAATGCTGATTAGAAGACCAGATATTGTAAAGGTCTCAGTTTGCCTCATATTGGACAAAAGATTAATTTCAACTCCTTTCAAAATCTCATTCCACTTTATCTTCATGCCATTGCATTGTCATCGTGTTCTATTTGAGAGTGGGTTTTGTTTTACTCATTGGCATTGCTGATCTGCCTTTGCTTGTCCTGGTTCCTTGTTTCTTTTCCATTTATTGGCATTTCTGACTTGTGGAAAGATCTGTCTACATGCCAGGCAACTTGTCAGTGTGTATTAAGAAAGAAGTGTCAGGAAGCTTCTCAGAAGCCTTTGAGGTGGAAGCAGTTTGCTCTATCAGAGATTTTGAGGAGCAGGCAGTGTTTGTGTTGGTTTTTGAATGATCAGTGAGGTCCCACCTATTCAAAGAAGGGTGGAGAAAATCGAAGTCAGAGGGAAGAGTTTACATAAGGCCAAAGATGGAGAGAAATACTTGCATGTTAGGGAAACGTGGAAACTTACATAAAAGCTAACAAGAGTATTTAGTAGATTCTGTACATGCTCTATTATCATGTTCCAGCTGTTTTTGCAAGAGCTCTGTTTAGTTTCTTTTGTGTTCTGTTCTGAATCATGAAAATAATAGCTGATTTTTGTGTCTCATGAATACAGAGTGAGTTTTAAAAACACTCTTAATCAAGAGTTACTTCAAGGATATTCCTTGACTCTTTGCCTTGATGGATCTCAGCCAACTAAACTGATTTTTGGTGATTCAAATGGTCTGATTTTAAAGAACCTGGAAATCACTCCTTTACAACATGATAGGACCATACTTTTTTTAGTGTTTTAAAATAGCATTAGTACTTACAAACCACATGTTATGTTCAACTTTACCAGCATCTGAATTGTGTCAATGCAGTATCATAACTTTCTGTAAAAAATGTAAAACAATTAATTTCCCTGTCACCCAGCCCAAAAATTTGTATAAAGTGTTTCTGTAAGCAATGGTAGTGATTAAGCTTTAGATAGAACAAAACTGGATGCAAGTTTCATGTGTCTAGAGATTCTGTTAAAATTACCTAACATATCTTATAATTCCATTACAATTATTACTTAATGGAATTGCTCAACAAAAATGCAATGAAGGATATGTAGTATTATTTATGTCTGCATCTGCCTTATCTTTCTGGAAATTTTTGCATGCAGAAGTTCTCTTGTTTACATAAATTATGTCCTCGTTTATCTTTTAATAATTTTTACTAATGCTGTTAACCTAATAGTCAATGTTTTTGCTCCATCTTATTGGCCAAACTAAGCAAAAAAGAGTTTGCTGCATATTCTTATTTTTTGCTCCAAGTGTATAAAAAGTGCCTATTTATTTAATATTATTTCATTGTTCAGTTATTAGATTATAAATAATGACCAATACTCATAAATACTTATCAAATGGATGCTTCAATCAAATGGTTTTAGTGCTTATAATGGTGAGTGATTAAATCAACAAACTCTTAAAAGACACTACTCAATTCTGTGGTCCCTCCACACAAGATCTTAACTTTATGAAAACAGACTCTCCATGCTGCCTGCCTTCTTGCCAGCCGAGAGAGTACTACCTACTGCCTTCTCTGAAGAACTACCAAAGAAAAAATAGAGGACCTATACTGAGACGTTTCTGAATTCAGCTCGGTGTGTATACACTCAAAATGAAACAAATTGGGGCAATTTACTGAAGGCTAAATCCTCTAAATGACACTCACCTAAAACACTCAGGGAAATGGTTTGAGAAGCTTAAATGATCAACTTAATTGCCTTAATTCCCTGGGTTGCTTTTAGAAGCAGACAAAACTCTATCGTATCTGAATGAAGATTCCAAATTGGGGGTTTAAGGGTGTTTGTGCTTTTGCTCTCAACACCCTGAATCATGTTTATCTTCCATATAACTCACGTCCTAAGAACAGCCCAGACACCTCCATGTGTGAGGGTTCTAGAAGGGAAGCTTCTAAATTCGTGATCTGCCTGTAGCTTTGTTTCCAGTAGCTGCACCTTTCAATTTGTCAGCATTTTCGCCCTGACATCACAGGGGAAGTTTGTGAAGCATTAAGTATACTGACATAAACTTGTGCTTTTGTTCTCCAAGTTCGCACATCTTGTGATGTTTCAAAACGTTTTATTAGTAAAAGCTGCCTGATTTCTATTGAAAATTATTTTTTCTAAGCTCTGAAAAGGAAATGAAAGGCAACACCATGGAGAAAAATGGCTCACTCAACCCTAATTCTTGACTACAGATTTTCCTAGTAAACTTCATTTTATGATTCAGTAGTTCCTCTGAGTTAAGAGGGTGTTACTAGGATAACATATTCTTGAAGATATGATCTGAAATACAAGATTTTTTCAAAAAAATGATTTTAACAAATTTTAAGAGTTTAGGATTTCAGGAATGCTCACTGACACCCAGTGGCTCTAGTGCTGCTTTTTTTTTCTCCTCTCACCCAACTGCATTGCAAATAAACCTTTTGATGTTTTAAAGGTTTTTCTTTGGCAGCTAAGAAAAACACTCTGGAAAGTTATATTTAGTGAATTTGCCCGTGTATAAATATCCCAGAGCTAGTCTGTTATCCTATGGCATCTGGAAGAAAGGTGCTATTGTTTTAGATTCCATGATTGAAGTACAGAATAATCAACTCAGAGAGAGCCTGGGGGGAAGATTCACTCACATATGCCGTGGAAACGCATAATCCCTGGGTATTTTTTTCTCAGTCTTTCCTACAAATGAAGAGACATAGCTGAGTCCAAACTTTGTTACGTCTAGTAGTTCCTGTTCATGCCACATCCTAAGGATACTCAAAAAGTTCATGGAAAAAAAAATGGAATTAAAATTTGAGTTTTAGTATAAAAGAAATTTGGAATGTATGCACAGTTTTTTCACAACACACATTTGCAGTGAATGTTTTGAAGAGCCCTCAAATGCATGGATTTCTGAATGTTTTGCATCAAAATGAGCTTATCTCCATGTCTCATTTTCTAAAAACCTTTGAAGAGTTCTATAACCTGTGCCAATTTTCATTTGAGACTTTTAGCTTCATTTTTTTTTTTTAGGACAATGGCTTTTGATTGATGCTTTTTGTTTTTCCTATTACTTTTCTTGCTTTCTGGGTTACAATAACGGAGAGACTCTGCTTGCAAGACTCAGGCGATACATTTTCAGCTGTAAAATGCCAAGTTCATCTCCAAGTCCTTCCCAGGGATGCATCATCAGACTAGTTCTGACAAATATGGGTCATAAATTCTTTAAAGCCCCTCTTCATTCCAGGCAAAGCAACGTTTGCTGGGTTTCTCCATGAAAAATTGGTGTAATTCCAGAAGACTGTGATAGATGTGCAAGAAAGGAATTTCTCCTTTGCGTTCACACAGACTATATCCTAGTTATAAATAAAGTCGAAGTCAGATGAATCAGTTATTTTACCTTTGGTTTCACTTGAACATTTTCTCTACTACTTGATCCAGTGGCAATTGAGTAAGAGCAGTTTTCTCTTGGCTTTTCACTGTGGAGTGTTTGAATGAGTGTGTGTATGGTGCTTACATGTAAAAACACTGCAGAAGTATGGGTGAGAGATTGCCTACTTTCTGTACAGGGCAGCATCCTTAAGGTTTCATTTGCACAATGCAGCTGCATAGACAGACAAGATGGAATTTGGTTTGTGATGACCCTACAAAAATCACACAAATAACTCAGATGTTTAATGAATAATACACACAGGCACGCACCTGCTTCAGGGACTTCATAGATTAATCTTGTGACCAATAGAAAAGCCCCTTGGAATGTAATGACATGGATGCAAAACAGAAAATAAAGCTGGCTACAGTTTTAGAACCGATATCAGCAAAATATTAACTGGTTCTTGGAGCAAGCTTTTCCCGAGGGTTAGGTTGGTTCCATTTGCTTTGATTGTGAAAGACTCACTGTGGAGTCATAATCTTCTGCTCATGTTCTTATCTGTTATTCCTGCAGCTGGAGCCACTTTCTGAAGATGTGCTTCACCAAACTCCGAACGTCAATGCTGTTATTTCTTTGCAGAAGATCATTGAAATTCAAAGTATGTCTTTCAAGTTTTTTTTTTAAATTCTTGTCTGGTAAAATGAGTTAAAATTTTATTGAGACTTAGAGCACAAAGAATCAAACTCAGAGTTATGATAATTTGCACATATGTTCTTACCTAAGTGTCTTATTGCATTATTCTTAATATGGCTATCTTATCTTCAGTGTTGACACACTCAGAGAGTCTAGATTTACTATCTGTGTTTCTCATATTTTGCAAGCACTTGGATTTTTCTTTACAATACTAAGCATTTATCCAGAACGATGAAATAAATATAGAGATTATGACTGTGTAGTCCAGTCACACCTAACGGCGAGTTATTTCCTAATGATGTTGGTATTCAGGAATCAGTTACTGGTTTTAGGTTTTCCAAGAAAGGAAAATGTTATGGGAAAATTCAACTCCCAAAACAGGGTAAATCAGAGATTCAATATTTTAAAAATTTAATTTATTTCTTTGAAGAGTGTGTGTGTGTGTGTGAGAGAGAGAGAGAGAGAGAGAGAGAGAGGGATATGCAGGGCTGGACAAAGCTGAAGCCAGGGCCAAGAACTCTATCCATATCTCTCATGTGAGTGGCAGGGACATGATTCCTTGAGCCATCACCTGCCTCCTCCCAGGGTGCACACTACCAGGGAGCTGTGTCAGAAGCACAGTAGTCAGGCACTCTGATATGAAATGCAGGCATTCTAAGCAGTGGTTTAACTGCTGCACTATAATGCCTGCCCCAATTCAGGCACTGTTTTTTATTATCCATTTCCCTTCTCTCTCTCTCTTTCTCTCTCTCTCTCTCTCTCTCTCTCTCTCACACACACACACACACATGCACACATGCACACACACATTCAGAGAGAAAGCGAGAAATCAAGCACATATTAACATGAAGGTTATTGTGAAGAAAAAACCAAATGGCGGGCGGCATGGCACAGTAGGTTAATCCTCTGCTTGCGGGGCCAACATCCCATATGGCCATCGGTTCTAGTCCCGGCTGCTCCAATCCAGCTCTCTGCTATGGCCTGAAAGCAATAGAAGATGGCCCAAGTGCTTGTGCCCCTGCACCCACGCAGGAGACCTGGAAGTATCTCCTGGCTCCTGGCTTCGGATTGGCACAGCTCCAGCCGTTGTGGCCATTTGGGGAGTGAACCAATGGAAGGAAGACCTTTCTCTCTGTCTCTCCCTCTTGCTGTGTTTAACTCTACCTCTCAAATAAATAAATAAAATCTTTGAAAAAAATTTAAAAAAAACAAATGGCAAGATTAAATTTTAAAATTTTGCTCCTGTCCTGTAGAAGCATTCATAGTTACTACTGAGAAAACCCTCTTCCAGCCATCTCTAAGTCACTGTCTTTGTTTGATCAGTAGTCATTTGGAGGTATGGGTGTGACTGGAGTTACAAGTTGATGCAAAATATTTTTTCAAAATCCATGCATAGTTTTTTTCATAATACACATTTTCAATAAACTTTTGAAGACCCCCATACATACCCAATAAATGTTTATATTTTTAAAAAATCTATTGATTTATTTAAAAAGCAGAGTTATAGAGAGAAGAAGAGAAAGAGAGAGAGACAGAGAGAGAAAAAGAGATCTTCCATCTGCTGGTTCACTCCCCAAATAGCTGCAATGGCCGGAACTGGGCTGATCTGAACTCAGGAGCCAGGAGCCTCCTCTGGGTCTTCTATGTTGGTGCAGGGAACAAAACACTGGCCCATCCTCTGCTGCTTTTCCAGGTTCATTAGCAGGAAGCTGGAATGGAAGTGGAGCAGCTGGAAATTGAACCAGTGCCCATATGGGATGATGGCTGCCTATTAGGACACAACACAGGCCCCCCCAAATAAATATTCAAATGCTGGATCAAAGTCTCTGAGGTACATCTAAGGTGAAGGAACTGACACAGAGACAAGAAAGGGAAGGATAGAGATTATTTCAAAAAGTACAGTAAAAAATACTGTCCTCATCTTGACTTGTTTTCCACTATGCGTAGGTTAACAGTGTCAATATATTGCATGTGGGCAAGAATCTTGAAATGATCCTTGACAGAATTATGTTCCTATTCACCCCTATCCTACTCACTGTCCTCTTTCAGATCACTGACATATAACAATATCTCATTCGTACATAATATCATCTTTTATTCTGAGCATCTTTTGCTGTTATAGATGTAGAGTATTAAGAAGTGTTGTTCCTAAGTATTTTTAGCACAACATGCTAACAAACACTTTTTGAGTATTTACCCATTACATGTTGATCTTTCCAGAAGTTTATAGCCCAATAAACAAGAGACAACAAAGTGATATGAAAATAGGGATCACTGAGATCATGAGAAAGGAAGATCCCTACCTTTGGTCCCTTTCAGCTGGGGACAAAAGGTTCTGGAGAATGAGGAAGCTTTTGGAAAGTTGTTTTGGCAATGATAGGGCCTGAGTTTGATCCTACGGTCTGAACAGGATTTCAAGAAGCTGAAGAAAGTGTGAAAGTGCTTTGGAAGGAAGAACTAGAAACCAAGAACTCTGTTGTCACACAAGTACCAGTGTGACAAATGTGAAAATTGTAATGTGTGTCCTTTTCTAGAAATTCTAAATTTGCCTTTTGTATTGAATTTAACTTTCTAGTACTGACTTTCTGTTGTATCTATAGTGTTTGCCTTTAACCAGTGATAGTTTCAGGTGACATGGGGCGTCTCCTCTCGCCAAACAAACCTTCTTGACTCTTGAAAAGGACTCACTCTACTATCAAAACTTGCTACATGGGAATCATGCCACTGAGGTTTGGGAAATCCCATCTTCTGCTCCAAGCTGTTTTTCACACCATCCAGTGCTGACCACTGTTGCTCAGATTATCTTCCTTTGATGCAAGCTTTGATTCTTCATGGTCTTAAAGACTTAGTCAGCTCCCACCTACTGAGGTCTAAGTATTCTCAACTTCCAGGTTCCCATATACCTCAAATATCCTCCCTGTTGCTAAGTCTTCCTGTAGGGAAATCCAGACCTGAAAACATATGATTCCTGTCTTCTTGCTAATTATCAAATGATTAAGCAATGAGGATTAGCAGATATTAAATAAAGAAGAGCTCCTCTTTCTGAATCAAGGCTATATATAATGTAGTGGGCACTGCTGCTGGTCTACCCTGCATCCATGCCCTCTTCCCATCTACTCTGAAAGAGTCTGGTCTTACTCATAAATCCTTGTCCCAGATACCATACAGCTCAGGGGAAGATGAACTTATCTTCAGATCCAGCAGGCTGTTCTTAATCTGCAGATGTTGAGTCAGTCAACCTTCTGAACAGTGATTGGGTAAGAAATGGATACATGGCTCACTTCTGGCCAATGGGAAGCAGGGTTTGCTTCATGGGTTTCACCCAGTGTAGTCACATAGATCCTGTACCTACAAGGGCCTCATGCTTGATTTATTGTTCTTGCTTTAAAATCATCACTATGTTTCAAACAAGGAGCCTCCATTCTCATTGTGCACTGGTTCATTTAAATTATAGAGCCAGCCTTTATGAAAACCAAATTACTGGTGATACCAAAAAAAAAAAAGAGAAAAATTATCAAGAAAGAATGAGACACGTATCACCTTTGAGAGGGACTGAGGTGGTAGAGAGAGAGAGAGACAAACACAAATTGGGAAAGTGGTCTGACGCCGTTTGGGTGAGAATCAGTACTGAGAGGTGGTTCAGTGCTGCAGCCCCGACCACTCTTTCATCTCCATGTGGTTCTAAGTGTGTGCTTTGGGCTACTCTTCCAAACTATAAACACAGAAGAGAGGTGTGGAATATGCCCAGAGCAAGGAAACAGGTGGACCTTTCAAGTCTCCAACATCATAATGTCTGGGGAAGTTAAAACCAAGGGCCTTTGGCTTTGCACACAGTGCTTGATTTCTTTACAAAGTATAAAAAGCATGCTTGCTTCTACGTTCCCCTGTTTCACACCCCACTCTTCCATTTCAAGTGCTCCTATAGGATTCTAGGCCCTTGAGTGGGATCCACACTCCCATTCAGTGAAGAAAGCAGTCAGACTGGCCGCATAATTTGAAGGTCCCAGGGGAAAATGAAAACGTGTGGCCCCCCCTCCCTTGTTAAAGTGTTATGAATAATTTTGAGACACTGCCAGGAGAGCGCTGAGCCAAGCATGTGGCCCTTCTGTTCACGGTGTCTTCGGCCACTGCACGGGGTGCCTGTTTTGACACTGGCCCTGAGGTTGTGTTTGTTTATCAGGAGAGCCTCCTCTTCACGTTTGTCTCAGAGTCACGTCGGTGCCTCCTTTCCACCTGGGGGAGCATTCAGGCTTCAGTCCACCTCCTAGCCTGGGTTCTGAAGGCTTCTTTTGTGCTGCAGTTGGGACTACAGGATGGGAAAAATATGTCAGTGTTGGGAAGTGAGCCTTGCAGCATGTGGGAAACATTCAGGCATGTTCCTAGATAGTCTCGTCCCAAGGCACACGGCAAGGTGCTGACAGGCTTTCTGGGAGTTTGTCTTTGAGAACGGAGCCCCCCAGCTGAGGGTATGCAGGTGCGGGAGGCAGTGATGAGCATTGGCCCCTTGCCTGGCCACATGTATGTGAGTATTTTGTAGCAGGATCATCCCTGTTGTCCTGTCCTTGTTTGTGTTACTCGGTGAGCTGAGGAAGAAAGGCCTTCCAAGGCTGCAGCCAGGCAGGCTTTCTCCTGGCAGGTGAAGACTCCACCTGATAGGTCAAGGACTGGCTCCGTCTTAAGATGATGGATGGCATATGAGGTTCAACTGTCTTGGGGATGACAAAAGGGTTGCCTGGTTTAAAAAAATAAGCTTCATGCTTTTCATAAAAAAATAAATAAATAAAAAATTGCACTGCCCTATGATTCAGAGATCCCACTTCTGGGGCTTTCTCTAAAAGAACTGAAGGCTGGGCTGGATCTCAAGACACTCCCACGTGCACCGTAATGCTGATCACAATAGCCAAAGCATGGGAGCTCCCTAAATGTTCTTCAGTGCATGAATGGGTAGAGAAAATGTGGTCTCGATCCATGTGCAGTGGAGTAAAATTATTTTTCCTTAAAGAGAAGAGACCTACAGTATGTGATGATTTAACATACTATCCTTTGATAGCACAGGTTGTTTGTGCCAGTGTTCTTGTTTGTTTGCTTGCTTTTGATTGGCATGTCGTTTGCACAGTGTCTGCTGTGGAGTTGCTTTGAAAATGTCCGTTGAATGAATGACTCAGTCGGTTTGTCCATGTTGGCCATAGTTTTTGTTTTTTCTTTAACCCCAGATTGATTTTTCAACTTATCTAAAATATGGATACTCGTAGGCCAGCAATGCATAATGAGTGATTAGGAAGAGCAGGCAAAATATACAAGATTCCATTTCTTCTCCCTACTTCACAAACCGCAAGAATGAATCATTTCTAAGTGAGGAGGAACACGGAACATGAAGTGCTTTGTGAGTTGCCTTTTCCTTGGTTGGCGGTGACCATGTTCAGTTGGATGATTGGCAGTGATGGCAGGAAGGGTCAGGCAAGAGGAGGACAAAGGACTCTCCTGTGGTTGTTTCCCTTCCTGCCAGCCATCCTAACACCATACGGAGTCCATGCAGTATTGAATTCTTCCACTTTCTGCATGGCACAGTGAGAAGCAGGTTCTCAAATTCCACTCTTTATATCAGTGCTGGTCTAGGATGACATTTTCACTGATTTCGGAGGGAAGGAATTATGAAGTGAGTTTTCCATAAAACTAAATTTATTTAGTTTGAAAGACTATAATTTTAAGTTCTAAGAATATATAATGAATGATACTGATATTGAACTGTGAAACCCCAAAATATGTGAACCACAAGGAGAGAGCCATGATTTCCTTTTCTTTATTTGAAATTTTTCATAGCAAGAGAACTCGTTTAAAGTGTCAACCAGTTAAGCAGACTTCATGCATGATAACAGCAATAATCATAGTATCATTTGATTTGTGGATCAAGGAAATATATATGTACACAAGGATTTGAGGATACTCTTAACATTTTATTGCATCCCACGCAGTGGTTTGCAGCTGATAAGTTGAAAAACACTGGTATAAAGAATTTTTAAATGATATGAACTCCATAGAGTCCTTTCTCCCATTTACCAGCCATGCGACGATGAAGAAGTTTCTTCTCCGAGCAGTTCAAGAGGAATGAATGACCTGTGACACCCTGCTGCTTTTCTAACTTGGTGCATAGGAAGCAGAATCAGAAAAGAGACGTAGGAATTTTCTCCCTCAGTTCCCACTTCCATCTTCCTCCCACTCTGGTCATTCTCACTTTTTTAATGGATTGAGACCTTTTTAGAATTCCTTGTTGTGCCAATCAAGATAGAATGGAGACACAAGTCAGAGAGAGGAAGGGACAATATTTACAATTACAACACATGGTGCTGTCTCAGATTTTCAGAAATGAGAAGCAACTTCCATGTCTCTTATATATAAAATTTGTCACACTCACACACATACACACACACTCACACACAGTATTATTTAGGGCAATGAGAAGTGAATGTTTAGTCCTCTGAATGTATGGACCTTCTTGAGTAAAATTTGAAAAGGGATATAATTTCTTTGGTTGCTGGAGAATGTTGCAAATAACTATGGTACTGACTAAAGGGTCGTCATCATCCTGGGGACTCCAGTACCCACAATACTCAGCACGTACTCTCACACCTTCCAGAAAAGTCAGGGTGAAATCAGATTTTCCCCGGGAGAACTATTTGACACCTACTCCATGTCAAGACTGTGCTGTATTTATGTTTTCTGTATGTGCTAGTGGCTAAATGACTTTCTCTCCTCTTCCTTATTATTGTTATCTTTTATTCTGACTCCTTCTCCTCCTCCTTTGCTTCTTTTCATTTCTTCAGTTCAAGAAACTATCCATAAAAGTAACATCTGATGCTTGGGAAGAACATAGAATCCTAATTTTAATAATTTCATTTTATTCTTTTTCTATCGGGAGATAACTAGTTGGTGAAATAAAATACTAAATATACACGGTTAATGTATTAGCATGGATAGTTCAAGTGTATGCTGTTTAATTCTCTTGGCAATTAAAGGATCTGGATACTCATTAATGAAAAGAACAATTAAGATAACACTTGCTCTAAAAGGTAACAGTCACAGCCTTCTGTATCTGAAATGCCATTCCTAGCCATTACTCTTATGGTTATAATGCAATAATCTACCTACCCCTTCCCCAGGGAGAAAGGGCATTTACATCAGACAATCCAGGAGAAAATCCAGATTGTTTCTAAGCTGAAAGGAATTTGTATACATCTCATGTTGTGGGGGAAGTTGTCCAATATTTTAACCTCATGGGGCCATGCACACATTTGAAAGGGCTGTTTCCCCAGATTGCAACATGTGCTGCATAAATCATCTCACAGCCTGGACTGGCTTCTTCACTCCACACCCACAGGCTAACCCTAACTCGTTTGCTTCTCTCTTTTTGTCCCTTCCTATTTCATTGAGGTTTTCTGCTTTTCTGAGTTATCTCCCTTCTCTTCTCACTTCCATTGCTATCCCGGGAGATGCAAGGCAGAAAGGGCGGGAGGGTGTCTCCAGTGTCAGAAAGGGGCTTTGAATTAGAAGGTCTTGAGATTTTGTTTGTTTGTTTTGCAAGCAGCAAGGGAGAGCTATTGAACCTGCATTTCAGGTGATCACTATGCCTTCACTAGGGATATGAGTGTGGCAGGGCTTATTTTTAACATCTTGTAAGATTTATTTATTTACTTGAGAGACAGAGTTACAGACAGGCAGAAGGAGAGACAGAGAGATGTTTTCCATCCGCTGGTTCACTCCCCAAATGGCCACATCTGGCTGGAGCTGAGCCAATCTGAAGCCAGGTGCCAGGAGCTCCTTCCGTGTCTCCCACATAGGTGCAAGGGTCCAAGCGCTTGGGCCATCTTCCACTGCTTTCCCAGACCATAGCAGAAAGCTGAGTCAAAGTGGGGCAGCCAGGCCCCAAACCGGTACCCAAATGGGATGCTGTCCCTACAGGTGGAGAGTTAACCTGCTGTGCCACAGCACCAGCTCCAGGGATTATTGTTAGATGGAAATGAAAAGTTTAATTCAGAAATAGAAGTGGTGTAAGGTGAGAATTCACTGGCATGGAGCAGACGAATATTTTGTATGTTTCCCGGCTTGGAAAATACATAAGGTAGTGATAGTCAATGACTACAGCAGGAAACCGTGGCGAAAGGAAAGGTTTGAAGACATAGAAGAACACTGGCATCCAGATAAAGAAACTTGGCTGATGCAGAGTCTTGAAGTGCAAGGGAAAGGCAGCATTGTCTGAGGGGACATCAATTTTTTGCTACACAGAAGCAATGAAGGGTCACTGGGTGGCAAGCATTATTCTTAACATTCCTGCTACCATTAATTAACTCATTTAATCATCTCAACAACCCTAAGGGGAAGGTGTTCCTTTCATTCCCAACTTTTACAGCCTAGGAAACTGAGGCACAACAAGGCTAATTGACTTATCCAAGGTCACACAGCCACGGAGTAGGCAGAAGCATGATCTTAAACCAAGCAGTCTAGTCCCAGGGCATTGTCTCTTCAGCTACTCTATTACAATATCTCACAAATTCATTCTTTTTTGAAATATGTGTTTTCCTATTCCCTCCAATAATGACACTTTTAGAAAAAACAATGATTTAACTCAGTATTTTGGAGTTTCTAGCTAATTGAGGTTTTAGCCATAGTCGGTTCTGAAAGTTCAGTGCCAAATGACAAGGAATCAAGAAGCTATGAATCCACTTTGGAGCCACTTGTAAACTTGCAAAGTACATCTAATCAGAAAAAAATGCAAGGATTGGCAGGATTTCAAATCCCTGCCCTGTTGAGTTTAAAACTCTGAGCGTTGTCAGGTGTGAGCTGCTATTTGTCATATAGTCTTTGACTTTAGACAGAGGCCCTGAAGTTGGAGCCCAGGGCCAGGCAGAGCTTCATGAAGAAAGCAGCATTAGGCATTTTCCCACTATTAACCTTGCTGACCCTCATGTGTATCAGAGCCAGGTCAAACTTGTGCACATGGCTTTTGCAAGGTTGATTTTGAACTTCTAATTAGCTATTCTCCTAAAACATAAAAACTCTGGTTATTGTGTGGTGGAGCCTTAATACCTGAATCAAAAAGGAAAATCTGACATCTGGTTAGAGACTTAACTTGTCCCGGTAATTTTTCTTTCTTCCAACTGCATCTGCAATTATGAGGTTTTTTTTCATTTTTACTCGCATTTCTACTACAGCAAAACTAATCAAAGCAAGAGAATAAATAAAACTAGGTATGTTTCTGCAGCTGCAATCTTTGCAAGAAAAGGAGTGCATTGTGATTATGTTCTTAGCTCTTGCTGTTCATATGAGCTATACACACACACACACACACACCATTCATTGAAAGAGGGCACATAGGAGGTCAGATTTGAGTGAGGATCATTTGCTGGGTATTTACAAATATTATGTCTAGTCCGTAAACAATTCTGCAATGCATAGTTCTTTTCCTCATAAATAAACTGTGGATTAATAAATTTAGGTAGCTCATTGAAGGACTTCTCACCAGTACCCAGTAAACCCAAGATTTTACTCCTTTTCTGGCTGTGATGTCAAGGTCCCTTTCTTTCTATTAAAGAAAGTGGGTGTTGAGGCTGCCATTTAGAATGCCCGCGCTCCAATTCAGTGTGCCGGTTTGAGTCTCCTGGCTCCACTGCTTCTGATCCAGCTCCCTGCTAGTGTGCCTGGGAAGGCAGTGGATGATGACCTAAGTGCTTGGGCCCCTGCACCCATGTGGGAGACCCGGAGGAAGCTGCTGGCTCCTGGCTTCGGATGCGGCCAATTGGGGAGTGAACCATCGGATGGAAGACACCTCTCTCTCTCTCCCACTCTCTCTCTCTCTCTCGCTCTGCCTCTCCTTCTCTCTCTGTGTAACTCTGACTTTCAAGTAAATAAATAAATCTGTTTTAAAAAAACAAACTATTCGGCTGGCACCGTGGCTCAATAGGCTAATCCTCCGCCTTGTGGCGCCGGCACACCCGGTTCTAGTCCCAGTCGGGGCGCCGGTTGCCCCTCTTCCAGGACAGCTCTCTGCTGTGGCCCAGGAGTGCAGTGGAGGATGGCCTAAGTCCTTGGGCCCTGCACCCCATGGGAGACCAGGATAAGCACCTGGCTCTTGGCTTCAGATCAGCGTGGTGCGCCGGCCGCAGCACGCCGGTCGTGGTGGCCATTGGAGGGTGAACCAATGGCAAAAAGGAAGACCTTTCTCTCTGTCTCTCTCTCACTGTCCACTCTGCCTGTCAAAAAAAAAAAAACAACTATTTTAATATTCCACTGGGCTTGCTAGTAAGGGAAATGAGATATGGAAAATAAACTGAATTTTAATAAATAGTAATGCAAAATAAGGTGTGTGCTTAGGACAAAAGATGATATATCAGTGCTGCAGCACAAAAAAGACTGAGATCTTCATCAATATTGGAATATGAATTTGCTGGATCCTAAAAAGATTTCATCTTGGCCTACTCCTGGGTTCTTGAGGCAACCAATGAAAATTCCTTTCTGGAGGAGAGTAGCACTAATTTTACACACTCAGTATATGCAGAGAGTAAGCCCAACAAAAGAGAAGTTCAAATAAATGCATGTAAATAAAATAAATAAAATGCAGAGAAACAAAAACTACTGAGGGGACTCAGTAGAAATAATGGAAACACCTAGAATAAGCCTTATCTGAAAGAGGGGAACTATATTTGAATAATGATGATAAATGGAGAATAATCATGTATTTTCAATCCTCTGTGAAACTCCATTCAAATAAAAAGAGTATTTTTAAAAGAAATGCACTCACAGGGCCCACACTGTGGCATAGTGGATAAAACCGACGCCTGCGGAGGCAGCCTCCCATATGGGTGCCGGTTTGGTTCAAATCCCGGCTGTTCCACTTCCCATCCAGCTCTCTGCTATGGCCTGGGAAAGCAGTAGGAGATGGCCCAAGTCCTTGGGCCCCTGCACCAAAGTAGGAGACCCAGAAGAAACTCCAGGGTCCTGGCTTCAGATCGGCGCAGCTCCGGCCTTTGCGGCCAATTGGGGAGTGAACCAGCTGATAGAAGACCTCTCTCTCTCTCTGCCTCTCCTTCTTCTCTCTCTGTGAAACTCTTTCAAATAAATAAATAAATCTTTAAAAATAAAAGAAATACACTCACAGGAATAAAGAATAAGAAAGAAAATAATAGCAACATGGGAAGCAGATCTTTAACTGTGTTAAAAGACCTGAGAGATACTGAATCCTAAGCCAGCGTGGAACATCCAAGAACACATTCGTTAGGGTATTGGACCCATACACCATGCAATTCTTGACTTAGGCATCCAAGAATCCACTTAATTTCCTCATTTTGCAAGCTTCATTTCTAATTCATTAACCCTTCCCTTTTCCCACTTACTTCTAATGTGCATCTTAAAAATGGTAAGACTTAAATTCATCTGCTTCTTTTCACTATTTGCTCTTTTGGTGAATAGTTGTATGGATTTGGAAAAAAATGTATAGAATCTTGCATTTATCACCGCAGTTTTGATATAGCTCATTGCCTCCCAAAATCTCTTCTGCCGTCACCTACTCCCTCACTACCACTCCCAGTGGTAACCATTACCTTGTTTTCTCCTCTGTTGTTTTGCTTTATGCAAAATATCATACACCGATAATCATAAAATATGTAGACTTTGAGTCTGGATGCTTTCTCCTAGCAAAATACACTTGGGCTCCATCCATGTAGATTTGACTACACCAATACTCATTTTCTTTTAGTTGAAGAGTACCAGTCTATGCATGAATATACTACAGTTTGTTTTTCTGCTTACCTATTGAAAGACATCATGGTTATATCTAGCTGTGGATGACAATGAATAAAGCTGATAGAAATATTCACATACAGATTTTTGTGTAATCATAAACTTTCATTTCTCTTGGGTAAATACCTGGGAGTTAAAATTGCTGGATCATACGGAATATTTGTTGTAAATTTAGGAAATGTTACTTATAATTTTAATTTTGCATATTTATAGATTCAGTATGATAAATCAACACACAAATTCAAAGTGTGATGATAAGAAATTGCCAAATTCCTCAGCTTCTGTGCCTTTGCTTTTCCTCCAGCTGAAAGAACTGCAGTTGTTCTATATACACAGTGTGCTTGGTGTTACAGTTTTTTTAGTCATCCAAAAAGATAGACAGTGATATCTCACCTTGGTTTTGATCTCCATTTCCTTGATGATTTTTGAGACTCTTTTCATATACTACTTGGATTCTATATTCTCCTTTGTTGAAATACTTCTTTAAGTCTTCAACCCAGTTAAAAACTTGGAGCTCTTATTTTCTTTTTTCTTTTTTTTTTTTTTTAGAATTTAGAAAGTACTTTATATATTTTGGAAACAGAAAATTTGTCCAATAAATGGTTTTAATTTCCCATTTTGTTTAATCCCTTATAGCATTTGATGCTATTGAATACTTCTTCTTTTTTGAAACACCGTTCCCCTTCCTTTTCTCTATTCCTTGTTTTCTTTCCAACACTCGTTTCTTCTATCCTGAGTCCTTTCCACACTGTATGCTTTTCCTAAGTGTGCAACATGGATGTGTTATGTAAATCTTTTTACATTAGATTTCTCGTCTGCAAAATAAGAAATATGAAAAAATCTATCTCACAAGGTGGTTTTGAGATTACATTAAATTACATGTAAAGTGAATTTTATAGGCATTCAATAAATATTTTTTATTGTTTTGCTTATTGTACCTTTTGGCCCAGACCACTGATTCAATTGTTGTCTGTCTCTACAAACACAGCTGCAAAAAGTTAAATGGGTTTAGCACTTGGATCTCAGTTGCAGACATTTATTTTTTTTTTAGATTTATTTATTTATTTATTTGAAAATCAGAGTTACACAGAGAGAGGAGAGGCAGAGAGAGAGAGAGAGAGAGAGAACCATCCGATGGTTCGCTCCCCAATTGGCTGCAACGGCCGGAGCTGCCCCGGTCCAAAGCCAGGAGCCAGGAGCTTCTTCTGGGTCTCCCATGTGGGTGCAGGGACCCAAGGACTTGGGCCATCTTCTACTGCTTTCCCAGGCCATAGCAGAGAGCTGGATTGGAAGTGGAGCAGCTGGGTCTTGAACCGGCGTCCATATGGGATGCTGGCGCTTCAGGCCAGGGCGTTAACCTGCTGTGCCATAGTGCTGGCCCAGCAGACGTTTATTAAATTGCTAGCTCAACATCCTTCCCTAATCAAAGACTCCTCTAGTCAACGACCATTATCACCATTTTTACACCAAACCTTAGATTCTTCCAGAACTTTTTTTTTTAATTGTTATTTATTTGAGAGATAGAGTTACAGACAGAGAGACAGAGAGGTGTTCCATCCGCTAGTTCACTTCCCAAATGGCCACAATGGCAGGAGCTGGGCAGGTCCGAAGCCAGGAGCCAGGAGCTTCTTCTGGGTCTCCTATATCAGTGCAGGGGCCCAAGCACTTGGGCCATCCTCCATTGCTTTCCCAGGCCATAGCAAAGAGCTGGATCTGAAGAAGAGCAGCCAGGACCACAACCCACACCCACATGGGATGCTGGCACAGCAGGCGGAGGCTTAGCCTATTACACCTCAGCACTAGTCCCTTTCCAGATCTCTTGATCCAAGTAAATGGCACATTTGTCCTCCCAGTTTTGCTAGACTGGAATTTAGGAATTATTCTTCCTATTGTCCTTCCTACAACTGTCCACAATCCATTGCTGCGTCTTGTCTGTTGTACACTGGGAATGTGCCATCCATCCATCCATCCACTTATCTATTCCCATGGACTACTCTCCCACATCAGGCTTGTATCATCTTTCCCCTGGATCATTTTTGGATATTATTCATCTTCCCACATGCACTCTTGCTTTTACCAATTTATTATCTAAAGTGCTGACAGCATGATCTTTTGAAAAACAAGGCATGTTAGCCATACATGTCCATGCTTTAAACCAGAGATCTGGGAATAGGTGTTTTGCCTAGCTGTTCTGATACGAGTTAAGATGTTCATGTCTCACATCAGAGTACCTCGGTTCCATTCCAATCTCTGGGTCCTGACTCTAGCTTCCTAAGGCAGACCCTGAAAGGTAGTGGTAACAGCTCAAGTAGTAGTTCCTGTAACCTCTGTGGGACCACTGGACTGTACTCCTGGCTCCTGGCTTTGGTTCCCCCAGCTCCAGCTGTTGAGGGCATTTGAGGAGGGAACCAGTAGCGCTCTCTCTCTCTCTTCCTGTCTCTCTGATGAGATACATTTCTTATACCAGCATCACCACGAACACATGAGTAATACATTGCCCTATGATGGCTAAGATGTCACTAGATGATATGGCATCACTAGGTGATGTGACATTACTAGGTTCCATTATAAACTTACAAGGATTCTCATTGAATAGGTGATCCATTCATTGAAAAGTCATTACAAATCACATGACTAATTTTTAAAGATTTATTTGTTTATTTATTTGAAAGGCAGAGTTACACAGAGAGAAAAGGAGAGGCAGAGAGAGAGAGAGAGAGAGAGTGAGAGATCTTCCATCTGCTGGTTCACGCCCCAATTGGCCGCAACGGCCGGAGCTGCGCCAATCCGAAGCCAGGAGCCAGGCTCTTCTTCTGGGTCCTCCCATGTGGTTGCAGGGTCTAAGGACTTGGGCCATCTTCCACTGCTTTTCCTGGCCATAGCAGAGAGCTGGATGGGAAGTGGAGCAGCCAGGACTTGAACCGGCATCCATATGGGATGTCGGTACTGCAGGTGGCAGCTTTACCTGCTACCCCACAGCGCTGGCCCCATGACTGTATTTTATAAATGATACTTCTGAATGGTGATTAATTTTTCCTAATTAGTTGGAAATCACTAATTAAAGTGTTCAATAAATGGATCTATAATCTCATAGTAAAAGAGTACCTGTGGAAGGAAATAATGTTTGTTTAGAAAGAAGAAATCATAATATACATGTAAGGATGCATGTAATTCTGGCCTATGTTTTCATAGGGAAACAAATAAGGGATGAGAAAATGAATAAAATGAGTTCTGCAATTGCACAAAATCGCTGACTAGAGGACATTTCCAAGCTGGGAAATCGAGGGAAAGAACCCAGATAGGACCCAGAGTTGTGTTGTTGTGTTGAGGATAAAGTGTCCAATGACTGGGCAGACAGAAGTGGCTAGAATTTGTAATACAAAATATGGAACATTCAGGTTCTAAACACACACACACATACACACACACAGAGTGTGAGAGAGAGGGAGAGAGAGAGAGGGAATGAGGGAGGGAGGGAGGGAGGGAGGGAGAAGACAGAGAAGTTCCATGTATAGGAGTTTTCTTGGTGTTCCATCTGAATACTGACCTTTTTTAAAATTTTATTTAAGTTATACAAGTTTCATGTATTTCATATATACAGATTTAGGAACATAGTGATACTTCCCATTCTACCCTTCCTCTTACTGACACTCTAATCCCTCTTCCTCCTCCCTGTCCCATTCCCACTCTTAATTTTTACAAAGATCTATTTTCAGTTTACTTAATGATCATAAAGTTAACCCTACTCTAAGTAAAAGAGTTCCACAAATAATGTGAAGAAAAAAAAAACCACACTGTTCCTAAATGGAAGAGATAAGGGCTATAAACAATCATCGGATCTCAAAACGTCCATTTCAATCCAATATATCACATTATAGGTGCTCTATTAGTTACTGAAGATCAGGGAAAACATATGCTATCTGTCTTTTGGGGTCTGGCTTATTTCACTAAGTTTGATGGTTTCCAGTGGCATCCATCTTGTTGCAAAAGACACGATTTAATTTTTTTTTTTTTACAATTGAGTAGTACTCGATATTGTATATACCATAATTTCTTCATCCAGCCAACAGTTGATGGACATCTGGGTTGATTCTGTATCTTAGCTATGGTGAATTGTGCTGCAAGGAACAAGGAGGTATGGATCACTCGTTCATATGCTGATTCCTTTTGGTTTGGGTAAATTCCAGGAGAGGAATGGCTGGATCTTATGATAGGTTTACATTCAATTTCTGAGGTATCTTCATACTGCATGATGTGAAAATTCACAAGAATGGGGAAATAACCAATACAAATCAATATGTAAAACAATTCAAGGAGTTAACAACAGAACTGCGGATACTTTTGCTCCCATTAGCCAGAAGGGAGAGACTTGGTAATACCAATAAAAGACAAATAAAAATAGTGTATAAGTGATTTGTAGGACATCAGTCAGTGTAACATCCCAGAAAAAGTGTATGGAGGGAAATATCTGAAGAAATAATAGAAAAGAGTTTTACAAATCTAGTGAAACATGGAAGTCCACAGGACCCAGAAATGCAATGGATCTCAAGAAGGCTAAATGTGATTAAAACCACACTGAGGAACAACATAATCAAATCTTAAAAGATGGCAGAGAAAGAAAAATGCAATTCATACAAAGAAACAAAGGCAGAGGGGATAGTGATAAGATAAATCTTTGGAATCACAAACATATTATGTTAAGTGAAGGAAGCCAGATATTACAGATATACTACACACTATACAATTATACAGTTTTAGAAAATTGAAAACTGCATGGTGCAATTTCAGTGGCTGGTGAGGACCAAGAAAAATGGCAGTTAATTGACTCCAAAGGGCCAAAGAAACATTATTGGTGGATGAGAAAATTCTGTAATTTTATTGTTGCACCAGTTATGTGACTATTCAAATGTTTTTGTCAAAAAGCATCATAATCTAGCCTCAAAACTGCATTTAGCTATAAAGCCTGCTTCACTGGATCCTAGCACATAAAGGACAATTGTTGTCATGAATCCCTCTCACTGTGGCATTAATATCTGTTTTAAAGAAAAATTAATATACTCATGAATACAAAGTCTGCATTTGGATGAATGTGGCAAAATGTTTAAATAATTGTAAAAATTTTGGTAAAGAAAAAATTGGTCAATTTTATTGACTGTAAACTATACTTCAATGCAGCTAATAAGAAACAGGCATCAGATGGACCAAAATATCAGTTTTTGAAGATTTTAGATAACTGCACTTATAGGAAACCATGCATGTAAAAAGGAAAACATCTAAATTGATTCTTAAAAAAGCATGGGAAGAATTGAATGCATCAAAGAATAAGCACTTAAACCATGCACAAGATTTGATTTTGAAAGTCTTTAATTGTGCTTCACATGACCTTTGTAGATAGAAGCTTTGATGAGATTCCTATGCTTACTTGGAGACATTTGTGTTCCAATCTGGAATGGAATTAAATTGAGAAGTAATAGGACTTTGAACATTAAAGAGTAAAATTTTGAAGAGTTGCAAGTACAGAAAAGTTTTAACAAGTTTGTCATATGTAAACTTTAGAGTACTCTAAAAGGAAGAAAAATACATTAATTATGAGAACAGAATCAAATAATAACTCACTTCTATATTTTAAAAATTAAAATGGAAAATATTCTGCAGTGAGCAGAAATTTTTCTGCACTTACCAAGTGACACCATAGTTGGAGAGACAGCATTTATCAAATAAAGTATTATAGCACATAGAGAACAGCAAATTAAAAATGCCAACAATTTCAAATTTATTAACAATAAAATTTAATTTTAAAGAGGATTTCAGAAAACTTAGAGAAAGTCTAAAATATGCCTCATTGAAGAACTAAATACGTTCTTTAAAAAAAAATCAGAGAGAGGGGCCGGTGCCATGGCTCACTTGGTTAATCCTCCGCCTGCTGACAGCCCATATGGATGTCAGGTTCTAGTCCCGGTTGCTCTTCTTCCAGTCCAGCTCTCTGCTATGGCCTGGGAAGGCACTGGAGGATGGCCCAAGCCCTTGTGCCCCTGCACCCACATGGGAGACCAGGAAGAAGCTCCTGGTTCCTGGCTTTGGATCGGCGCAGCTCCAGCCGTAGCGGCCATTTGGGGAGTGAACCAACGGAAGGAAGACCTTTCTCTCTATCTCTCTGTCTCTCATTGTCTAACTTTATCTGTCAAATAAAAAAAAAAGAAAAAAAATCAGAGCTATTTTATGAGTTATTGCCATAAAACTGATCAACATATGTGAATCAACATATGTGAACCACAGAACATAACTTTCTGCTTACGTTATTTTTTTAGCATTCAGGCAGTCAATATAAAGAAGTTGATTAATGTATTTTAACACACATAAATTAAGCAATTTTTATTTTTAAGTTGAAACCTAGCTGTGAAAAAAAATTTTAATAACATTGTTTCATAAGTTTACTGATAAAAATAATTTAACCAGGCGGGCGCCGCAGCTCAGCAGGCAAATTCTCCACCTTGCGGCGCCGGCACACCGGGTTCTTGTCCCGGTCGGGGTGCCGGATTCTGTCCCGGTTGCCCCTCTTCCAGGACAGCTCTCTGCTGTGGCCCAGGAGTGCAGTGGAGGATGGCCCAAGTGCTTGGGCCCTGCACCCCATGGGAGACCAGGAGAAGCACCTGGCTCCTGGCTTCGGATCAGTGTGGATCAGATGCACCGGCCGTGGCGGCCATTGGAGGGTGAACCAACGGTAAAGGAAGACCTTTCTCTCTGTCTCTGTCTCTGTCTCTGTCTCTGTCTCTCTCTCACTGTCCACTCTGCCTGTCAAAAAAGAAAACATGGCCGGCGCCGCGGCTCACTAGGCTAATCCTCCACCTTGCGGCGCCGGCACACCCGGTTCTAGTCCCGGTTGGGGCACCGATCCTGTCCCGGTTGCCCCTCTTCCAGGCCAGCTCTCTGCTGTGGCTAGGGAGTGCAGTGGAGGATGGCCCAAGTCCTTGGGCCCTGCACCCCATGGGAGACCAGGAGAAGCACCTGGCTCCTGCCATCGGAACAGCGCGGTGCGCCGGCCGCAGCGCGCTACCGCGGCGGCCATTGGAGGGTGAACCAACGGCAAAAGGAAGACCTTTCTCTCTGTCTCTCTCTCTCTCACTATCCACTCTGCCTGTCAAAAAAAAAAAAAAATTTTAACCATAAATGAATGTAAATAGATGTATATAACATAAAATTTTTATTTTTAGGCCTATTTAACTCAAAATTGTCCTAATTTGAATGAAAAATGACCTTGTCCTTATTTATACACTAATTTCCAATGTATCTTTAGGTTTGCATTTATAAATGCTTTGGATTCTGACAGTTATCTATTTAGCTTAAAAAATTGCATCATTACCATGGCTGTGTTATCTAACAAAAACCATTCAAGAAGGTTGCATCCCCTATGGAAGTACCTGGGTTCAGTTGTCCGCCCCAGTTCGTGACTTTAGCTTCCTGCCAAAGCAAACACTGAGAGGCAGCAGGTGATGGCTCCAGTAGTTGAGTACCTGCCACCCTCATGAGAGATCCAGATTGAGTTCCCAGCTGCCCTATTTGCCTCCAGCTTGGGCAGAGACAGAATCATAGATGGATACAGACAGAAAAGGCTCCCATCTGCTGATTCACTTCACAAATGCTTCCAATGGCCCCAAGCTGCCTCTTGAATTAAAACATATATATTGCAAAGTATTAAGAGGCCACAGAGAATCCACGGCCTTAGATTCTAAGAGAATCCACCAGGACTTGTTCTCTTGTAAATGCAGGTGTAAATATCCTCTGATGTTGAAAGGGGTAGAAGGAGGTTTTGGTTAGTGCCAGTGGCTTTTCTTAAGAGGCTGTGACATGCAATGATGAAAGGTGACATCATTCAAACAGTAAGAAGGTACAAAAAAACCTGAGAAGGAGTGATTTTGAGTCCGCCAAAATGATGATGGAGGAGAAAGTTTCTAGGGTCAGGAGATATTCAGAGTGGTGAGGGTCTTTGGGAAAATTTGGGGTAGATGGGTTATTTCTAACCCAGACCTGCATAATTCAACAACCACTTGTTTTTTCCAAATTGTCCGTTATGAACAGTCTGGTTTGTACTGAGGTCTGGCTCCACAGTACCTACCCCAGTGGCCCTTACCTCCACCTCTGGACTGGCTGCATTCCATTATCTACATTTGACCTTTTTTGCAGATTCCTCCTGCACCTTCCCTCTGCCAGATAAAACAAAAATGCAGAATTGTGAAAGCTGAATAGTCCTAGAAAAAAAAAAAAAAGAGTGCTGAAAAGTGGGGAGATTTACATTCTGAGAAAAACGAATAAGGAAAAAGGATATGACTGAAGAGAGAGGGTGCACAACCAGTTTTAATGGAAATCTCCTCTCTTTTGCCAATATCATTGCCGTAAAAGAGTGATTCTGTTGTGGCTAGTTACTACTATTTTACTTTATGACTAAACTCTACAAGGAGACTTTAGTTCTTTTCTCTTATGTGCTAATGGAGGGTATTATTCCCATGCCAATAGATATGATGTTGTTGCACATCTGTTTCTGAAAGGAAAAAAAGCAAGCCCTGCTTATCACATGAAAATTCAACATGGATATTGTGGGGTTTCGATTGGCAGCTTATTGTTTAATCTGTGTTATGCTTTTTTCCACTTTAATTACTCTCCTTTCTGAATAGAGGTAGTGGTATTTACATATATGTATTATTTTTTGAGCAGTGGATATGTGTATTATTAGTGTAAAAATTTCCCTTGTTTTTATGGATGTTGCCAGAGGCCATGTTGAATCTGAAGTTCTGAGTAATTTTTGAGCCAGGACCCTCCTACATTTGAATAAAAGCCAAACTTTTCCTATTTAATCTTTTCTTAGCAGGATATTTTATTCACATTAAGTTTCATCCAAAAAGGTCTCAGCTGTTTAAATTATTTCCAACAACTCACATATATGTAGGTCAGATTTAAAGAACC
Organism: Lepus europaeus; assembly: GCF_033115175.1. Taxonomy (NCBI): domain Eukaryota; kingdom Metazoa; phylum Chordata; class Mammalia; order Lagomorpha; family Leporidae; genus Lepus; species Lepus europaeus. Next base: position 23,220,271 of record NC_084846.1, read on the forward strand.
ATTGTCACTCGTGCTGCTTAAAAATTGTTATTAATGACTCATAGTTCCTGTCTTGATTGTGTTTGGGGAATACAAATATTTGTTTTGTTTGTGTCCAGGAACTCTCTTCTCGTGGAAAAAAAAGATATAATGCTGGAAAAACAAAGCCCTTGGTTATTTTAGATGTGTTACATTATCTAAAAGTAAATGTTTGCTGACCCATCCAATGGTTCATAGGCTCATAGAAAAGTAAGCTTTTTTGCCATATCAAATTTATTGTCATATCCAAGAGTGACATGTGGTATGAGGTCAGAAGATTCACAACCATCGGGTTCAGAGTGGGAATAAACTACCATCATTCTGTACATGTGGGGATTGAGTCCAGAATGATCCAGTGACTCCTCTGGGATTAGCATGGAATCTCCAGTGTAGAAATCTTGACTTTCAGTCAATCCAGGGATCCATCCATAGTGAGCATCTCAAGCATGCAGTTTTTATCAATCACTTACCCAGTAAACAGGCACTTACAACAGTTCAAGCTTATGAAAAATGAAGAGTAGAAATGACTAGTTTCAAAGTGGTTGTCTCACTTTATGCAATAAACTCGCACCATCAAGTCAACAGAATATGGGCTGACTGAGTCATATGTCTAAGGAACAAGAATAATTTGCTATTGCCAATGATGATTTCTTTGGTAAAGTGAAGAATTTGTAGTGAGTGTGGCCTCTTTGAGATTTCAGTTTATTGTGACTATCTTGGTATTTTTTATGTGCACCAGAGGGAGAGTGGAGGGGACAAAGTAAGAGGACAGCAGGGTGCAGGGGAAGAGACGTTGTAGAATCAGGCATGCCTGGGAATGGACTTCAGCTCCTTTGCTTACTAGGCATGGGAACTTGAAAAACATGGCCTAAAATTGCCTTTACAACTGTCATGATTAGATGAAATCACAAACTATAAATATGACAGCACCTGGAATGTACTAGGTACGCAATAATGCTATAATTTGACCCATAAACCACCAGCCACCTGTAGTGTTTGTCCAAACCCCCATATTAGTCACCCTGGAGAACAAGGAACAAACACCATCCACCCAACCTCACTCACTTTGTGACAATGCTGTGCTAAAATAATGCTTAATGATATTGTGCCTACAACTGTAGGCAACCATAGATGGCTGATGGCATTTGCAGCCGAGGTAATATTCTCATGATCTTGGGATCTAAGGAAATCAGGGACTTGGCATCGATCTGTCAGTTCAGGGACAATCTCAGTGAACAGAGATGTGTGGAATGCTAAAAACAGGGATACATTTCTGTCATCTCCCTCTTAAAACTCTTTCATTTCAACTCTGTCACTTCCTTTAAGTATTGGCATTATCATTTCTGCCTGGAATTTTGCAAGGTCTTCCTGCCACTGTTCTCCACACCATCTGATCCATCGTCTGTTATCCCTTCAGTGGGATCTTTTCTGTGCCTGTTCTGCTTAAGATTCTGTTTTAGAAAGTAGGCATCTTTGAGATGCCTGTGTCCCATGGATGTGACTTTGAGATGCCTGTGTCCCATGGATGTGATTCCTGTCTCCTGCTGCTGAATCCAGCTTCCTGCCACTGTAGACTCTGGGAGGCAGCAGGTGATATAGCTCAGGTAGTTGGGTTATAGCCACTTGTGTGGGAGACCTGCATTGCTTTCTTGGCTCTCACCTTTGGCTCAGGCCCAGTCCATTGCAGGCATTCTGGAAATGAATTAATGGATGGGATCTCTCTCTCTCTCTCCACACCCCCCCCCCCCCCAGAAAGGAAGATCGTATTTTCACTATAGGCCTTACCTACCACAGCCATCATATCCATCATACTCCAAACTCTTCCTGAGTTCCAGTTGCACCTGGCTCTTGATCAGCCTCCAATAAACTGCAGAGACTCCAGTCTGTGAAAATGTGTACATGCTGCTTCCTCCTCCTCCTCACTGATTTCCTCTGTTTCCATTTGACTGGCTTCTGCTGCTCTTTCACTTACTTGATCAAGTGTGATATTTCCGGGCAAATCTTTCTTTACTTTCCCATCACTGTAAGTGCATGTTCTGCCTATTCCCTCACAAGGATCACATGAGTCTGCAACACACAGAATTGTCATCGTCCACTGATGGGGCTACCTCAGTGACGTCATGCATTTCTTACTGGCAGGGAAAACATCTTTATGTCCTAAACATCTGGCATAACCTTAGTTTTCAAAAAATACTAACTTTCAGATTCACTGGCAGTTAGACTTGCTATTATTTTGTTGAAATAAAAGACATTGTCGTTCTCAAAAATGGTTCAGAATAGGTGATCACAGCAAGGGAGGCAGTGAGGTACACTTGGGCCAGAATGTCTTATTGGCACAAGGAACAGAACGGGGAGACTGCATCTCCTCACTAATGGGACATTCATTCTTGGTGAAGCAGTAAGAAAAAGAAGGGCCAATCAGGGAATGTTGGAGCTTGGAAGGGATTTCATGCCATGCCCCTGTTTCAAGAAGCAAAAATAAAGACCCAGTAGTCTTGCCTCATGATGGCAATGACTGCATGTAGATCGAGGTCCAAATCCAGGGTTTTCCTGCCAGTCTCACATTCATCAATTTGCCTTTTGTACTTGGGCAGGATTTTTTTGTTGTTGCAAACTCTGCATGCCAAGTTACCTCCTAATTGATCGTGCTGCAGAGTGTGCTAACCTGGTGACTCACGTCCGCAACCAGGAAGAATCTCCTGTTTTGACTCGAGAACATTCAACACCACAGGAGCAGCTTAGCGGCTGCACGAAGGCCAATGACTGCCTCTTAGATGTATCCCACTGGCATGCTCTCATGAAATGACCTTCTATTTTCCTCTCATTCTCCCTCCCTGCCCCAAGGAAAGAAATATCAATACGACATATGGATGTGTTCCAACACCAGCAAGAGCCTATATTAAAGTTTTAAATCAATTATCGTTCTAGTACACACCCTGAGGTTGAGAGAGAAAGAACATCCATGACTAACAAACCTGATTGTTCCGGCAAGGCTGCCATTCAATTCATGCTGGCATTTTGGGGCTTTTCTCTCTCTCTCTCTCTCTCTCTCTCTCTCTCTCTTTAAAATTCCAAGTTCACTTTTTGGAAAAGCTAATGATTCAAAAAGCATTTTTATCATCACTATTTCATTCATTTTCTCCATGAAACGTCTACCTCCTGGTCTCTTGAGGATTGATTTCCCCAGAGGGGTAGGACATCACGCCCTGAATTTGCTTACTTTTTTTGCAGAGACCACAGTGAGTCTGACAGTGAGTTCATCAGACCATGGCGTGCTTAGCCCTCCCATTATTACCTTCGGAGCAAGAGAGGCTTGGGAATACTTCACGACTTGGCATTCTTGGATCTAGAAAAAGACTCACTCATAACAGTTAGGAAATCAAATTACCACTGTGTACAACATGGGGAATTTTAACTTAATGGCTGCTCTGCCTTGGACTTAGATGAGTACTGTGATTACTGCTGCTCTAAGATTCCTATAAAGCATGATGGTGTTTTTTCTAGGCAAGTACTGGAAGTCCATAAGGATGACGGCTGTGCCAAGGGGCTGTGCTTTGGCTGGTGCTCAGCTACAAGAGGAGACCGAGACTGTTTCTGCCCTGGCCTCCTTGACGGTGGATGTGGAACAGCCCTTTGCTCAGGAAGAAAGCAGGTATGAATACAGCGTGGGGCATCATTCCACCCAGAAACCGTCAGGGTTCATCGCTGTCTCCCACAGGTCTTCCTCTTGACCTTCCTTCAACCATCTGCTCCATTGCCTCCCCTGCCTCCCCCAAAGTTGTAGATGCCCCAGCACTCAACTGTTGGGGAAACAGAACTGGAGCATGTGGTCGCTGTCCACAGAGAAATAGAGGGAATGAGACAGATGGTGAGAAAAAGCACTCCTCGTTGGATAATTTAGTGCAGATCATGTTGGAAAGAGCTGCTGTGGATTTAACTTCTAGTTAGTTATCACTGTTTTTCCAGATGTTCTTTTTTATTCCACTTATCATTTTTAAATTCCTTGTATCATAAAGGGGAAAGAGGACAGCAGGAGCTGGAGGTGATGCTAGTCAGGTTGGCAGCCACCATGCATACAAGCTCTTTACAGGGTGGGGTCCTTTAGGGCCAACAGCTGGAGAAGGAGGCAAGATGCCTGCAAAAGGGACGAGAGTGTGTGTAAAGGACGGTGTGCCCTTGGGTCTAATGTTGTTTTATGTTATGATAAGAAAGAATTGGCTCTAATTCATCTTCCTATGAATATAGCTTTCTGGGAAAAAAAAAAACAAAAACAAACAAAAAAAAAACAGATTGGGTTTGCTTGTTCCCTTTCTAAGGAATATTTGTCAGTTTGCAATCTTGGTGCTCCTCATCCTTTTCTATGGCCAAGGATACATTCAGAATTTCTTTAACGTCGGCAGTGACCAAAGCCACCACGTATGTACTTTCACGTTGGTGTGTTCTCTAGCCGAATTCAAGGTCCTATTTCCTCCATTTAAAGAGCAATCAGGGGAGACTTTGCTGAAGCTCTGCCAGCTCACACTCTGAAATTGCTTCTGAGGGGGAAATTGGACTCCCTCCGTCAATAACATCACCATTAATTACACAGCCCCTGCTACCAGTGCACAGGTCGGCAGTTTTCCCAAGAATGCACAAATGTGAACAGTCCTAGCCCTCCTGCTTTTACAGGATACTCAGAGTTTAATGGATTTAACATCTTGTTTTGGCCAAAAGCAGGAGATAAACTGAATAAGAGATTTCATATTTAAGCAATTATTTTCCTTGCTCTAAAACCTGAAAGAGCAGATTACCAGGAGTAAAACAGCTAAATGCTACTTTACTAGACGGTATCTTCATGTTGATATCTGGAGCATAAAAGAAAACTTATTTTACATCTTTGATAATGGGAACTAACCCCCTGCTGTTCCCAGCTAAGAAGCGAACCAAGTTCATAATCCAAAGGTGTTGCAATTATTCCCAAGGCCAAAACCAGTTAGTTGTCTGTCATCTGAGGGCTATAAAACTGGGGAAACTAACATCTGTTAGTGTTGGATATAAAAGGAGCATAGCTATTCTTTAGAATTCATTTAATCCAGAAAAACAAAGTTAAATTCCAACCTGAGTGAAAAGAAATGTAAGTAATTTTGCTCAGCAAATTGCAAAGCTTAGAATAATTAACAATAATAAGTGATGTTACGAACTCCAAGAAATATAAAAACTTCAGCACTTTGGCAGGAGTTTGGCTCTATATGCTCACTTGTTTGTCCTCAAGTAAATAGAGTGCGTGGCTCCTGATAGCCTACAGGATTTAACCACAGCTTCAGTCCACATAATTTCCAAGCTTCATCTTATGGCAGAGATATATGTACAACCTGATGAGCTGGCAAGCAGAGTTGAAACCTGTAGCTTGGTGTTCATGCGCGTGGATCCGTTTTAGACTGATTCTGCCTACTGTGATTGATTTTTCTTGTGGGAAGAAAAATTGTTTCACTTGAAATATTTCCTATGGCTTTGAGCTTTTTTTTTTTTTTTCAGTAAAGGAAAAGAAAAATTCTTTTAGAACCAGATCTTGCATATCAATTGAACCATGAATTTCATCAGAGAGAGAGAGAGAGAGAGAGAGGGAGAGAGAGAGAGAGAGAGACCGCCCTTGAAAGCCACAGAGCATGTTCTTTCCAGGGGCATGGTATCAGAATCATCCTCCTGCTCAATACAGGAAAGACAACCTTCCAAACAAGATAAAGAGGCAGAAAATATTCCTGGGCCTTTGTTCTGAATGCAATATTATAAGCACACAGGAAATTGAAAAATTAGAAAAATCAGAGAGCTAAATGGATGGAAAAGAGTGAAGGCAAGATTCTTTTTATAGGAAATTCTGGCCAGTTATTTTGGAGGATATATTGGTGTTTGGACTGAGATGACTCATTTCATACTAAGATTTTGGGTAAAGCAGCTCTTTTCCTGGCCAACTCATATCTGACTCATTTACCACTGGTGAATAAGGGATAAAATGCTCCTGGCTAAGAACCATTGTAAGTATTTTTTGTTCATTTTTCTTGGATGGGGGGGGGTTGGTGACAACACAGTGAAAATAGTCATTTCATTTTTATAACTACATTGATGGACCTTGAAGAAAAAATTGTTAGGAAAGACCTGACACGTGGGGGTTCATTTGGGGAATCGTTGGCCTACACAGAGTTTTAAACATAATTTTCAGGTGTCAGAGGACCTGAATAGGAAAGAAATGATTGATGGCTTATCAAAAAACAAGAATCTTGATTGTCCCAAGGTACATATTTAAAGATGACGTAGATAAGCCTGGTCACATGCAATGCATCAGTTAGAGACAGGAACTGTGACGCTGGAGTTTTTTCTTGTTTGCTAGAAAAGTGCACCTCTAAAGGATTGGTTCCTTGCCTTGTTGGAAATTTGTCTCCAATGCTTCCACTTTGGAAAGGTCCAGGAAGTACTTAGATTTATTCTTGGATGCCAGTTCAGGCTCTGCTGAAGATTAAGCAAAAGTCCTCTCTGGCAATCAAGACTTCAAGATGACCAACTCTTTGTTTTAAGCTTTTTAAAAAATTGTATTCTTATTTTGAAAAGAGGAGATACAGACAGCGAAAGCTCCCATCTGATAGTTCACTCTCCCTAATGCCTGCAACAAATGGGACTGGACTTGGCCAAAGCTGGGAGCCAGAAACTCAGCACCAGTCTCCTTTGAGTGGCAAGGACCCAAGTACTTGAGCCATCATCACCTGCTGCCTTCAGGAAGCTGGAATCAGGAATAGAGCCAGAACTCAAATCCAGGCACTCCGATTTGGGACTAGGGCATCCTAAATGGCATCTTAATCAGTGCACCAAATGCCAGTCCCAACTGTTAAGTTTTAAAGAGCACATTTACACTTGAGGTTTCCCGATTGTCTTTTTGAACTCAAAACAAAACTGAAAGATTTTCGAATGTCAATTTGATCTATTGATGTGTGATTCATGTTAGATTTTGAAAATATGATGTGGAATGATTGTTTATTTAATCATTCAATTTTCAACTCTTGGCGATCTTTCTCATGAAGCAGTTTTACATTATTACATAATACAGAAGCATGAGCAAACATATGATTCTGAGTCTATTTTTGATTTTTGAATAACTATATTTTTGGTGGGTATAAAAAGCATGACAGTCAACTGGAATATCCCAAGCCTTATGTTTGAATGGCTCATCAATAGCAACAAAGACATTGATAACTGCATTTTCCTGAGTCTGACAATTTAGATAGAAACATGGTTCATTGTGGGTTCAACCTTGTGGCACAGCAGTTTAAGCCTCAGCTGCAACGTCAGCATCTCATATGAGCATCAGTTGGAGTCCCAGCGCCACCACTTCCAATCCGGCTCCATGCTCGTGCACCTGGGAAAGCAGCAGAAGACAGTCCAAGTGCTTGGGCCTCTGCCATCCATGTGGGATACCTGGATGGAGTTCCAGGCTTCCGGCTTTGCCTGGCTCAGTCCCAGCCATTGTGGCTATTTTGGGAAGTGAATGAAAGGATGGAAGAGCTCTCCCTCTCCCTCTGTAACTCTGCCTTTCAAATCAAGAAATAAGTCTCTTTAAAAAGACAAGCAAAGACACATACATTACTGTTAAAGACACCTTCTTGTCTACTGTACTGAGAAGCATGTCTCTTTTCAACTATACCATTCATTGGAACTGTGTCTCCAAGGCTTCTAGAAGCTAAATATTGTACACATTATGTAGGTTTCTGATTTTCCAGTGTACCATTATTGTGATCATTTGTTTAAGCAAATAAACATTCCAATATAAATTTAATTTTTACCTTTCATATGGTGTTAACAAAGCCTTAGTTGGAAAATAGGCTGAGATACAAAAGTTCATGGTAAAAGTATTAATAGCTGGTTTCCTTGTATCTCTGCTTTCTTCTTCTTCTGAGGGCCAGCATTTTTTTCCCCTTTTTCAGTGCCTAACATAGTTTTGAGGCACATGTGAAGTCTGGCTTTGTATATTAGGGAATACATCCAAGGTCCCTTTATCTATTTTTTTAAGATTTTTATTTATTTTATTTAAGAAGTAGAGTTACAGACAGTGAGAGGGAGAAACAGAGAAAGGTCTTCCTTCTGCTGGTTCACTCCCCAAATGGCTGCAACTGCTGGAGCTTGGCCGATCCAAAGCGAGGAGCCAGGCGCTTCCTCCCAGACTCCCATGTGGGTGCAGGAGCCCAAGGACTTAGGCCATCTTCTACTGCTTTCCCAGGCCATAGCAGAGAGCTGTATCAGAAGTGGAGAGCTGGGACTAGAATCAGCGCCCATATGGGAAGCAGGCGCTGCAGGCAGAGGATTAACCTACTGCACCACGGCGCCAGCCCCCCACCTTTATGTATTTTAAGGTTCAGTTCTGTATTCTTTATATAACAGTGTTTGATTTGAGAAAAAAGAAACAAAATTAAGGAGAACCCTAAGTAAAAGGAGATGCATGGATGAATTTTGCTCCTGCTCCTATCTTCAACTCCATTCTTTCACTCTTGTTCTTACTACCCAGGGAGAGTAGAACCTGACTCCACTGTCAGCTGGCCTGGGTTCTCCACACTTTATGTGCATAAGGGCTTTATCTTTCTTGTCTATAAAATAGGAAAATGTTAAAGGTTTGTGAGGATGAAATGAGATATCACATCATAAATTGACACATACTGAGTACCCTGTAAGTGTTGTTTTTCAATTTTATCCATTTTTCTTCTTTCTCAAATTGCTCAATTTTTCCTTCTCATAGTAGGTTGTTCATGATCTGGTGATATAAAATATAATAATATTGATGCTATAAGCAAGAATCCATATGTTTAACTACTCATAAGCTAGGTCAATAATTTGGTCATTGAAAACAAGAAATGAAAAAATATCTCAAGCAATAAATTGATCCATTAACTAATTTGTAGAGTTAGCTTATCAAACTCAAGAACATCCACCCTGTCAAATACATTGTAATTAATAAAAAAATTCATTGAGTAAATCAACTCATCAGAAGACAAAACTTTATTCAAATATTAGCATTTTATAATGGCACCTGAGCTCTATTTATCTCTCTGTTTACTATCTTTTGAAGCAATGCACGTTGTTATATTTTGATGATTCTTCAAGATGTATATTTCACTTTCCTTTCTTTCATAGTGTTAATTGACAATTCCCACATTCAGAATATGTTGGCTAACCATAATCCATGGGATGGCTGAGGACAGAGGGGTCAAGTGCACAAAATGTGTGTTTGGGTGGAGAGTGGAATTGAATTTAAGGTTGGATAAAAGAATGGATGTGGTGCTGTTAGATTGCAGCATTGGCCTGCAAGCAGAGCATGTAAGGAAGGAACATGTGAGGATATTGAGTTCATCCACTCTTTAAACACATTCTGATTATTTCTATGTGTCAGACAAAGTGCTTAGAGCTGGAGTCACAAAGCTTCTTTGAGTCCTGAACACATTTATATACCTGGGGACTATGGTTGTTTTCTACAGCTGCCATAAAACATTACTGTGAAGTTCATGGCTTCCAACAACACAAAGGCTGTGTAGTTCAGAAGTCTGACCCAAGTATCAATGGGCTGAAAGCAGAGTGCTGGCAAGATTGCACTCTTTCCTGGAGGCTCTGGGGAAGCGTGTGGTTCCTGGCCTACTCCAGCTACTTATCAGCTGCTTACGTTCCTTGGCCCCTCACTCCCTTCCTCCATCATCAAAGACAGCAACTTCACATCCCTCTGATCTTACTTCAGTGCAGCCGAGAAAGGTTTTGGGATTTGAAAAACTCATATGCTAAACTGGACTCACCATGATAATTTAGGATATCTTCCTATCCTAAGGTCCGCCATCTTAATTCTGTCTACAAAGTCAGTCTTGCTATGCAAGGTAAGACAGTAGCAGGGGCCCAGGACAAGGATGTGGACATTTTGGGGGACTTTCTTCCTGCTGCAAGATTAAACATGGACAATAAGCTATAATAAATGACAAATTTTTCATAAGAAGAAGACCCAACATAGACCAAAGATGGGGAAAGAAACCATGGCCAGGGACAATTCAGTCAAAGTGGAAGAAAAGGTAGGATTTTACTTAGTAATTGAGAATAAATGCATCCAGGTTAGAGACAGGAACTCGAGCACACTATCTACCTTTTTCTGCTTCTACTGCCAATGGTCAGTCCAAACTATCTTCATCTCTCATCCAAACTCTTGTTATACTTCCCTTACTAGTTCCCATATTGATATTAATCTTCTTTCTAATATTTTTTCTACATGGGGAGGTCTAAAAGCAAAAGAACACAAAAACACAGGAGACAGCAAATCCTGTGATTCCTCTAGATGAAACCCTTCCTGCCTTTTGATTTCCATTGGCGTAAAGACCTTAACAGAACCCTTAAACCCTTCCTGACTGGCCCCTCACCTATATTTTGTGCCTCATTTTTCACATGTCTTGTCTCTGATTTCTGCTCTGAGATCAGATTCTTGTTTTAAATTGAGATATGCCTTCATATAATAATATGCGCAGATCTTAGATTTTTATCAATATCAGTTCATATGACCCAGAAGAGATCAAGAACATTTTTATCTCCCCAAAAACTTTACTTGTGCCTCTTTTCAGTCAATTCCATTCCCTTTGGAAGCAATCTTTTGAAAATGTTTTAATACTATAAAGCAATTTTGCCTTTGTTAATTTTACTTACATGTAAGCATGCAATACATATTGCTTTCTATCTGGCTTCTTCTTTAAAAAAAAAGAAAAGATTTATTTAATAGAGTTACAGAGAGAGGGGGAGAAATAGAGAGATCTTCCATCCACTGATATGCTCCGCAGATGTCTGCAATGGTCAGAGCTGGGCCAGGCCAGTCAGGAGCCAGGAGCTTCTTCTGGGTCTCCCAGTGGGTACCAGAGCCCCAAGCACTTGGGCCATCTTCTGTGGCGTTTTCCAGGCTATTAGCAGGGAGCTGGATCAGAAGTGGAGCAGCAGGGTCTTGAATTAGCATAAATATGGCACCTGCAGGCAGTTCCTTAACCTACTACACCACAGCAGGCCACTTTTGTCTGGCTTCTTTCACTCCAGGAAACAAAGTTTTCAAGAGCTATCAACACCATTGACAATCAGTGGTGGTTCTTCTTTATTGTTGTTCATTTTTCTAGTGTCTTAACATATCATAATTTGTTTGTCCATGCCTCTATGGATGAATGTATGGCTTGTTTCTAATTTGGGGGAATTATGAATAAAGCTTTCTGTTTCTGAAAGTGTGACAACTTTAGATACTTCACAGAAGTAGAACTATACAGTGTTTGTTGTTTTGTTACTGACTTATGTCATTTAACATGCTGTCCTCAAAGATAATGCATGTTATAGCATATGACAGGATTTCCCTTCTTTTCCTTTTCAAGGTTGAATAATATCCTTTTGTATGCGTATCATTTTTTTTCTAATCTCCCATCCTCTACCTCTTGACTATTGTGACCAATGCTACAATGAACATAGGTATGCAAATATTTCCTCAAGATTGTATTTTCAATTTTTATATATCCGTATAGTAATTCTATTTTTAATTTTTTGAGAAACCTGAATATCTGAAATTTTTGTACAAGTTTTTGTTGTTGTTTGAGGGCACAATCACTCATTTGCTTGCACATACAGCTAGGAGTAGAATTGTTGGATTACAGGGCAGCCGTGTGTTTTACTTTATAGGAAATTTCCAAACTGCTTTCCAAAATGACTTTTCTATTTTCCTTTCCCCATAGAAATGAATGACAGTTCTGACTGCTTCTTATCCTTACCTACATTTAGTATAATCAGTCTTGACCATTTTAACTTTTTTTAAAGATTTTATTTTTTTTAAACTTTTATTTAATAAATATAAATTTCCAAAGTGCAGCTTTTGAATTATAGCGGCTTTTTCGCCCCATAACCTTCCTCCTACCCGCAACCATCCCATCTCCCACTCCCTCTCCCATCCCATTCACATCAAGATTTGTTTTCAATTATCTTTATATACAGAAGATCAATTTAGTAGATACTAAGTAATTTTTCAACAGTTTGCATTTCAATTTTTCTAATGTGTACAGAATAATATCTCATTAAAGTTTCAGTATTTTCTTTGAAAAAAATCCTACTCTCATCCACAGCTTTGTTGGCACTTGCCCTCCTCTCTGCTTGGAATACTCATCTCGTGCTCTTCTTCCCCTCACTGAGCCTATAGAACTGTCCCTTTTTCCTTTAGCTCTCACATCAACTGGCCACCAGCCCCCAAATAAGATCAATTCCCCCTGTTATACCTTCTCATGTCTCCCCTATATTACTATATTATTCCATATAACATAATTGAAAATGTATTAGCTCATTTGATTAATTTCTATTTCCTCCTATAAGCTTCTCTTGAAAAGGAGCTGTGCCCCAGTGGCTTATTGTTGTTTCTCCAACAAAAGTATAGTGTCTGACACCTACTAGGTCCCCTAATACTAATCTGTTAGCAGTTAATGAACAAAGCCCAGAGACATGGGTGAGTACATGACTGCAGTCCCCAGAAAAGCACAGTCTCTGGGCAACTAGGATGCTACAGAAATAAATAGGCAGGCTGGGTATAAAGGGGTGAGTAGGGCAAGGTGGGGAGGAAATGTAAATATCACTGTAGGAATTTGGGTTGCGCCTTATTTTTAGCAATGAGCTATCAAAGCAAGAGAACATAGGTTTGTGTTTTCAAAAGATGGTGACATGGAGGAGGAGCCAGCAACCTGCTAAAGAGAAGTCCAAGAAATCTTGTGCTGATTATGGTAATAAAGCCAACCAGTAATGGTAAAAGACATGTGGAAGAAGGGAAGCTGTTGTCGATAAATTGCTGAGGAATCGTAGGCACTTGGCAATGAAATGTGGATGTGAGAGGAAAGCAGTCAAGGATGATGATGCCATTCACTGAGAGAGGAAAAGAGAAGAAATGGGCTTAAGGTGATTATAGGTTGTAGAACCAAGTGGTCAAAATTGGAAGAAGTTAAGTAATAAGGCAAGCTAGGATTGGTAATGGGCACTATTAGAGAATCTATGAGGAGGTGGACGTTTTGGCACAGTGGGTTAAGCTGCCTCTTGGGAAGCTTACATCCCTTATTACAGTGCTGGTTTGAGTCCCAGCTACTTTGTGCTTCTGATCTAGCTTCCTGCTAATGCATCTGGGAAGGCAGCAGAAGTTGGCTCAAGTGCCTGGGCCCCTGCTGTCCATGTGGAAGACTCAGAGTTTCGGACTCCTGGCTTCTGTCTGGCCCAGCCATAGATGTTCTGTGCATCTCTCTCTCTCTCTCTCTCTCTCTCTCTCTCTCTCTCTCTCTCTCTCTCTCTCCTTTCCTCTCCCTCTCCCTCTCCCTTTCCTTCTCCCTCTCCATCCTTCCCTTCCCTTCCCTTCCTTTCTCTTCTCTCCCTTTTTCCCTCCCTCTCACTTTCTCTCAGTATGCATTTCAAATAAAATAAATATTTAATAAGAAAGAGAAAGTCTATGAGAACTGCCCCCAAAAGCATGCAGCCAAGTGTAGTGTTATGGTCAGGTTTTGTGTATATTTGCTTTTGTTTCCTTTTTTTTTTCCTGCACATCTTTGTCATATGAGGGAATATATCTCCAATCATACATGAGGTGTGGAATTATAACACAAGAAGTCTGAAATATTTCTGGAAGTTTTAATTTTTTGTTATAAATTCTTGCTTTGTTCTTCATTTAGATTACTTCTAAAGAAACCATTTATAAAAGCATTTCAGAAATCATTTATGAAATCTCTACTATGTATAGAAAATGGCATGATGTTGCGAGGAGACAAAAAAGAAAAGTAAAGATAGACCCAAGAGAGAGAACACCAAATAAAATTAGTAAAACACATGAAGACGAAACAGCACAGTATGGAATGAGTTCATGATATTGGAAAACGCAGAGTAAAGAAATCAGTGAGATAAACAGACTTGGTTAGGACACACACCCAAGGAGAGTCCTTGGACTCTCTCTTTGAGTTGTGTGGTTTGATGAAAGAAAGGCTATAACACTTGCATAAACTCATTATTCACCAAAGAAATGCAAATGTAAACAAGACATTGTTTTATGCATATCAGATGGTAAACATTTGTTAGAATTCAAGGTCAGTGCAGAATGTGGATTCCATGAGGTCAGAGATTTGGGTTTTTTTTGTTTTTGTTCATAGTTATGTTTCCAGTGCCTATACCAGAGCCAAAGCACTTAGCAGACACACAGTCACTATGTCCATTATCAAGGACAAAGCTGGTAAACTGAGTAGCGCTAGCCCTGTTGGAGATGTGAGGCTTTGGAGCCATCAGAGCTTTGGGCAGAGGAAGCTGTGGCAGTCCTGGTATAAAATGTAGCATCATTAAGTATGCACAAGACATAAGCCCTCATAATCTTACTTCTGGGAATGGATAGCAAAGACATGCTCATCTAGGGTCATGAGAGTACATGTACTAGAAAGTTCCCTGCATTGTAGGTGGAGGGTTGGTGCCAAGCGTGGTGTCTATTCCTGGGAGAATGAAGAGTTAAAAAAAGTGATGAATGCACACTCTGGGGATGCTACCTAGTAGTCCCCAGCTATAGATCTGATAATCAGCTGGGTAGCTCTAATAAATGCAGTACTGAGTGCGAAAATTAAGAAGTAGGAATGATACCTGTGTGTAGAAATTTAAGTTTACATAAAGTAACTATACCTACTCACGGTAATATATAGCTTTAAAGAAGACCTACAGACAAAATAATGTCTGAACAAGCATTGGATAAGTTGCCTCTGAGAAAGAATAGGAATGGCAGAAATATATAAGGATTACATTCAATCAATAATACAGTAGGGGCCAGGGCTGCGGCTCACTAGGCTAACCCTCCGCCTGCGACACCGGCACTCCGGGTTCTATTCCTGGTTGGGGCGCCAGTTATGTCCCAGTTGCTCCTCTTCCAGTCCAGCTCTCTGCTATGGCCAGGGAAGGCAGTGGAGGGTGGCCCAAGTGCTTGGGCCCTGCACCCGTATGGGAGACCAGGAGGAAGCACCTGGCTCCTGGTTTCAGATCGTCATAGCTCCAGCCGTAGCAATCACTTGGGGAGGTGAACCAACAGAAGGAAGACCTTTCTCTCTCTCTCTCTCTCACTGTCTAACTCTGCCTGTCAATAATAGTAATAATAATAATAATAATAATAATACGGTAGGGAATGTTATTATATGTAAGTTCACACATTTTATTTTAATACCACTTAGATACCACTTGAAGGCAAAGCACATGAATTTAGTTTATATCTGATCTCAGGTGAAATTCTTCGATTTCTGGTTTACATTTTTTTAAACTATGACTTTTGGACCGATTTGGCCCTTCCCTTAATCTGTGGAAACTTCATTCTTCTTGGCAAACAGCTAAAGTTCACGGTGAGGTTTGCTCTGGCTGCCATAGAAATTGTAATAAAATGTATCCTTGGTGGGTTCATTTTCTCCTTAGCTCTGAATCTATATTTTCTCCACCAGGAGAAAAGTGGAATTAAATTCAAAGATGTTGCCATTGCATGTCACCTGACTGTGGTTTTGTTACTGCAGGTACATTTGGCATGTGTCCATGGTGGATCAAAACATGTAGCCTTCTCATCTCCAGAACGCTGATTCTCATTCTTTCCCCCTGCAAAATAGCTGTGAAAAGGTCGTCTCTCACTTGTTCACTCTCTGAGTGGTCCATAAAGATGATTGCCTTAAGAAGTCTTCCTGATAAAAATATGCACACATACAAAATAGCTACGCAGGGACAGGAATCAAGTCAAGACAAGACTACCTCCATTGAGAGCTAAGTGAATGAGGAGAGACTCAAGATAAACCCAATGCCAACTACAAATTATTTGATCATTTTGTAATGAATACCTTACAGTTCATAAAACATGTTTTCTTATATTAATTCAATCAAGTCTAAAGACCCCAGGGCAGGTCAAGAACCATTGCTTCCATTTTAAAGAGAAAATTGAGAATCTGGAGCTAATGACTTGTTGCAAGTTCAGTTTTAGAAAGCAGCAGACCTGGGGCTTGAACACCTTTATCTACCTTGAAATCAGGGTGTTTTCCAACTTTCTGTGCTACTAATGTTTCTCTGCTGCAGATACAGAGGATAATTGGTTAGTTGTATGTGTGTGTGTGTGTGTGCATGCGATTCAGTTGAAGATGGACAGCAATTAACAAACTATTTTTAGAAAAGGACTATTAGTATGAAACAGTTTTCGAGGTAGGAAGGAAGAAAAGCATGTGTGATGAAAAGCTTTATAATGTTGCAACAGAAGAGGCCCAATTTTTGCTAGTGAGTGGGTTTCAATGCCTACTGCACTCCCAAGGCCAAGGTTGACGGGTGTATAATGTGTTGCCCCTCCTCCAAAGGGTAATAACTGTCTCTGGAGTTCCTGCCACATTGAGTACTGGGTCTTAGGGGGAGAACCTGCTGTGGTGGCTTTGGGTTAGAAACAGGAAAATGTGGTCTCCTTTAGAAGTTCCAGTATGAATTTTCTACTGTATTATCCATAGGTACTCAAATGTGCATAAGTTTGGATATCAATATATGTTAGTTTAGAATCTTGAATATTTTCCTTAATTTAAATTTTCTCTTCTTGGAATACTGATCAATTTAGATAGAAGAGATTTTAGTTGGTAGCTTTTCTCTTATAAACTCTGAATACTTAGCCACCCCCTCCTGATTTCGAAAACTCCTGGACAGACTACAACTGCCTAAGAAATTATTATTTTTTTTGTTTTGTTTTTTAGTAGTCCACATGGACTCTTTTAGAACTTTTTCCTTTTTGGCAACATGAGATAATAAATATCAATTCTTCTCATTCTTTATGCTTTTAAAGGAAGGTTGTGTTAAAGTCTTTGTTATCACCATTCTACAGATAAAATTTTTTAATGATTTATATTTATTATAAAAATGCTAAGCTTGCATGCTGACTGCTTTCATTTAAAGCTGTATTGAAATTTTTGACTCTTTGTCCTCACAAATTTGAACAATACCATGGTAAAAGCATCCATTTATCTTCAGAAACAGCTGCATTTTAAATAAAGCATTATTTTCTTCTAATATGAAAGCAGCTTGTTACAGAATCCCGGAAAGTAGACACACACCAGGAAGAGGAAAATGAAAACAGTCTACCTTGAGGGACCCATCCACTAAATAATGTGCCTCGTGACAGTAGCAGAGTGACAGATCTGTGCATGCGTGCCCTTCCACAATATATCATGGGGTTGGCAGAGGACAAAGGGACAAACTGAAACCATTGAGTAGCTAGTGTGCTGTTGTGTTTGCAGCTTGCAGATCCTTCTTTTTTTAAAACTTCACTTATTTTGTAAGAAATGTCTTTTTTTTTTTTTAATCTCTCATGGTTTGCACCTGAAACGGTAGCTTCACAATAGTGCAGTTACAACATTAGCAAAATTACAGCACTCAGATTCAAAGTTAATTCTCAGGCACCTCTAATCCCAGTAATCTTTCCACAGCAATCCAACTGCCTCCTATATCTGGATTCCTGCTACAATCTGCTCTTTTGACTAAATTAAAAATCCTTCTAGAAGTTTGCCTTCAAACACCCTCAAAGTGTTACTAAATTAAGGTTACATCTCAAGTATACATTTTCAAGCAATTAGTTTTGGTTTTGCCCAAGCAGAACACCCCACAGAGGATGCTGAATAAAAACTATTTACTCACAACCATAGTGCATTTCTTATGAAAACCTTGGGTCTGTAGCAGCGATTTGCTAATCAAATTCAGAATTTGATTTGAAATGCCTCGGGCAGGCAGCCAATCCAGCTATGAAAGGGACAGAAGCAAAAACCAGAACCCTGGCCAGTCTCCTCCAGAAGCTAGCGGGGTCCTTTGCTCTCCTTAGCAAACTGGTTCTATAGGAAATCACTGCAATTGCTCCTCAAATGAAATATCATAGCTAATTTTTTCAATAAATTATCGGACTCTACTAGACACAAAACATGTACGTTTCGGAATCTAGAGTTATAAAATATTCTGACATGTTTTAATATAAACAGGAACATTTCCAATGATTGCTTGGATCTAAAATGTTTTCCACTTGACATTTGTTTATACTTCCTAGGAAAGAAACTCTATTTATGGATAACTGAATAACACAAATAAACATCAGAGAGAGCTGAAAAATCAGCTTTGATTATGCATGAAAATTTACAATGTCATTGTGTACTCTTATGCCGTGTTCTGATTGCCTGTTTATTTTTACAGAACTGCTGGTGAGCCCATGGAAGAGGAACCAGCCTTGTGAAGTGCCAAGTCCCCCCCTCCTATATTTCCTGTGTGTGACATCATTGTGTATCCCCCCCAACCCCCACCCCAGCACCCTCACACAAGTCTTGTCTGCTGCCTGGGTGGCACAGATTCGATGGAACATAAACACTGGGCACAAAATCCTGAACAGCAGCTTCACTTGTTCTTTGGATGGACTTGAAAGGACATTAAAGATTCCTTAAACGTAACCGCTGTGATTCTAAAGTTACAGTAAACCACGATTGGAAGAAACTGCTTCCAGCGTGCTTTCATTAGTCTGAGTGACCCATTCCCTGACACAAAGTATGAGCTAGAAACATCCGATACAGCACTAGATAGTGTTAATTTCAGAAGCTAGGCCAGCCAGTGAAATCTGGGGCAAAACCCAAAACATATTCGTTCTTGACATTCTGATCAGCTTTTATTGGGTAATTTTTTGTCAAACAGTCTTAAATTGTTTACAGGATTTGCTTTCAACTATGAACGGATAGCAATTCCGGGCAGATTGCAATGGATTTTTCTGGTTTTGTTTTTCTGCCTTTGTTTCAACACACAGTTCAGCTCTTCCTGGTAAGAGTTCAAGATGTAGGGACAAGGATGAGGTTTTCTCAGTGGGGTTAAACCACGCAGTGTCTCCGAGGTGAATGCCAAAGGACCCTCACAGGTTGTATGCAGTGGCTCGATATTCGTTTAAGACTCACCCTGCTGCCCTCACAATCCTCCCGTGTTCTCACACATGGGCGGCTTGCAACTATGTTGGAGGCTGGAGTCTCCATCCCCAGCATCCAGCCCTCATCTGGGTGATGCTGTAGCTCTGAGCACATGTTCCACCAATGAGTTTCAGTGTCTTTGCAAAGCACACGATTTGTCAAAGACGGCCTCAATTTGTTCCAAACCCACCAAGAACTGACTCTCTTGCCTTTCTTGTTTTGCCTTCTGTCTCTTCCTTTTTTCTTTCCTTTCATCCTTCCTTCCTTTAGAGAAACTGAACTTTAACCATCACCTCCCCCTATTACTCAGGGGCTTTGGCTATTTATTTCTTACTTTCTGGATTAACATGTTGCTTTGTCAGATTGCATTCTTTTATCTGTGAAACCGTTGAGGCAAATAGAGCTTAAGCAACATCGCTGAAATTTCTCGATCTTTGACATGTGTTTATGAAGGTGCTGCTTGTTTAAAGTCACCTTGAATTAACCTAGAAGTTGTGCCTTCATATGAAAACAAAGCAAAACTTAACCTTTACCCATGTTGCCTTAGTGTCAAAGGTTAAGAATAAAGGAGGTTAATTCTGTTAAAATCTGCCTACTAAATACAAGTAGGTTATCCCCTACGTCTAAAAATTCATTTCTATGTAAACTCCAACACCTGAAGACATTGTGGTAGAATACCTCACAGTATTTAATATTTGACAATGCTTTTGAAAAAATTGATGTTTTTTTTCCCCCTAACTCAAAGGATATATTAAAGCCATAAGTGAAGATTGTCATGCTTTTATTCAGAAATCTGAAAGAAACCTTAATGAAAACAAGGTTTTAGGGCAGGCCATGATATGAAAGATAGGGAACAATATGGTTTCAGTTAGAGAGGACTCAAACCTGCAAATCAAGGATGAAAGATTTCACTCAAGTAGAATTATATAACTCCCTTTTGTTATACAGTCAGGCCATGTTTTTCATGCATTTGATTTTTTTAGGATTACCATTTTAATTTTAAAGACTTTTATTACATATACAAAAAAGGCTCAATACTTGGTTTAACATCTTAGAAATCTGAGACACCCTTTGAAATAGGAAATCTGAAATGGAATGTAACTGAGTATTAGGGAAAAATTGCTTTCATTGCAGAAGGGTTAGGTCAATGTAGATTCATAATAGTAACGGATTTTTTGTAAATTTCATTTTCTTGATCTTTTCACAGGAATTCATGCCAATCATATTTGTTCACTTTTGTTTTTTTGCAGTAATTGCATGAGGAAATTTACTTAAGAAAATCAAATAGTGGAGCTATTTAAGAAGAGGCTCCCCATCTTTTCAAAAAGGAAAGTTATGTTTTAATTGAAAACATAATTGTGAAGTTTTAAAGTCAACTTCATAATTTTCTGTTATTACCCTTCACTCCTCCCAAACAATTTTTAGGTGTTGAATAAGAAAATAAAAAGGTGTTATGTAAACTCACTTAGGGAATTTCTTATAGCCATTTAACTACATCTTGTAGTTTTTCCATCAATCTGAGAAAGCCAGATCACTGGGATATCTTCATGGTTACTTAGGTTTAAGACATAACCCTTCAATGATTTAATGTCACATCCGTCCGTGTGACACTGAACCCAGTGGGCTGCAGATAAGAGTCATTAGGATACCTGGAGAGGCAGAGGAACTGTGGCGAGGATGAATCACAGCTGAATGCCGTTAAAACATGGAGCAGAACCTGAAGACAGAATGTGGACTTTGGGAGAACATTGGCATTTCTTTTGAAATAGATCAGTACATTTTGAAGGTGCAGTTTCCTTCTCTTATACATTTAAAAAAAAAATTCTCACAATAGTTCCCTGTGAGAGGTTAGATGTATTCTCAAGTATTGTCGATAATATGCCTCTTTTTTATCTTTTTGTTGAAAGAAAATCTTGTAGGCTGTCTAACAGTCTTAGGTCAACTCATACATGGTAAATACAAATAATGATTTTGTGTGAAATCTAGAAGTAAACATGCTAGGAATCTAATTTAATAAGACCTGATAGTAGGTATAAAACATATAAAACTAATTTTTCCAATCATACAGTACAATCTGTGGTTATGTATTAAATTGAAAAAGATAGACAGTTTTATGAGACAGTAAACAAAATGTATTTTAAGTGAAAGCAGGGGCTATATTATTACTACATAGTTCATGGGGAAACTATTTTGAGATGAAATATGTTTAAAGATCTTAACAAATTTACAGTATCAGTGGTGGAAAAAGAAGTCAACTTTTGGAGAAAACAGATATTTAGAAAAAAATTACTGCAGGTCACATTTGCATAACCAGCCCAGGAATAAGACTTTCCCTTCAGTGTTTACTGCAATGCCTGCAGGACAGGCTCCCTCCCATCCTGGTTAAATGTGGTGGCCTGAGGCCTTCCCCCCACCACAACTTCAGAAACTGCAGGATGAGTCTCTTCACAGTGCAATACAATTTTATTTCCAGAGGTCAATCATAAAGCGTGGTGGATTTACTGGGTTTCTTTACAGACTCTGCATGGCACTGAAGTAGAATGATTATGTGGAAAATCTCCTGGAAGAAAATTCCTCTTCTTGTGTTTTATCTCTGCACTTAACGTTTAGTACACTTTATTTAAGCCTTTCTTACTCCTTATCTCTGGAAAGTTTGGTCTCAATGTATCTCCATGAAAGGATTATTAAAAATCTAACAGCCACCAAAGAAATAAACCAGAATTGTCCATCTCAAGTGGTCCGTTCTGAGCTTGAAATAATTTCTCCTGTCAGTCTGGCATTGTCACTTCCAGGGGCATCCACCTTGACTTCCTTCTCTGGCCTTAGTGATGAAGTCACCTGTCCTGCTGAGAAAATTAAAAAAAAAAAAAAAAAAAGGAAACAACACACATGCTCCAACACACCTGTTTATCTGTTTCCATAAAGAGGGCATTTTTCTTTTTTCTTTCATTTTTGTTTTTAAATTTTTATTAATAAAAGGACAACAGATTTCATGTTTTTCAAAGGTACAGTTCTAAGATAATAACCTTCTTTCCTTCCTTCTCCCTCTTGCCCCCTCAATTCCCCTCCTTCTTTCCTTATTTTTTTCTTAAAGTTTTTGCAAAGACATAATTTTAATTCCCTTTGTAATTACAGGTTTAATTCACCACTAACCATGATATTCAACAAATAAAAAATAGGAAGATCACAGTTCCACAGGAGTACAAACAAAGATTAAAAACAATTTTTTACCACCAAAAGCAGTGAGAATCAGATGATCGATGCTAAGAAATGAAGCCATTTTATTGTTGTCTTCCAAACTGGTCCTCAACATGGTCATTATCATCAAATGTCTTGTGTTCGCAAAGGACACCATTACACCTGGTCTCTAGCTGTAAGTTGTGCTATTTACTGGCCCTTGAATGCAGTATTGTGAAATGTTCATCAGCACCATCACTGGAATGTGTGAGGACCTCTCTGTGGCTTCCATTCCTGGGCATATTTCCATTGCCTCTTACCAGAGTGTTGGACTCCGGTAGACACTTCTTGAAGTGGCACTGACCAGGTGCCAGAGGGTGAAATTGTCAAGGAACACAATGGACCCACACGGCACTGTAGAATGTGCTTCCTCCGAATCACCCACAGTTTAGTCTATCCATGATATTCCTTGCTGGTTTTATATAATACATGAAACAGTAACAGGAAGGAGATGTCTGAGTCAGACAATTAAACCTTAAACTATTGATCTGGGTCTGTTTGAACTCAGTCTGAAAGGTAATAGTTTTCCAACAATTTCTCAAATCATCTTAATTCCCAGGCTGGAACAATCAGCAAATATATGGTGGATTCACTGGTCCATGCCAACCTATTTAACCAATGCTTTCCTTTCCGGTCTTCCCTATTTTCCCTGCTTGGCTGCCAATGCCAAAATGTCATAGCTAAACAATCAGAATAATTTCTGAAATCTCTGTTTCCCAATCAGAAATAGCCTTGACAACTCATCTACTAAAATACAACTGGGCATACAGCCTTCAGTCCACTTTACATAAATGATGATCTCTTAAGATACACTTTATATTCTTTTGTTACCTCTTCCTTTATAAAACCCATTCGACTTTTTTTTTTTACTATTTTTATTTTAAAGGATAGAGTAGGTTATTGTGTTTTGGCTCTACATCTTTTTTATTTGGCACATTATCTTATTAATACAGAATTTTTCTTTTTGTTTCTAATGGTTTTCCACCATTCTTGCTACTGCTTAATTGTATTGTGCTAGTTGTTGTGTAGAGAAGATGTGCTTGTAAACCCCTAGCTCTTTGAAAGATGTCTTTATGAGTCAAACCTGCAAGCATAAACTCCCACTTGAAGAAAAGGAGGCAAAGGATAAAGTTTAAATCAATATTATTTGAAAGTAAGACATTCCAAGATAATGAAAGAAAATTGGAATACTTTTATTTTTCTGTTATAGTCTCAGATATATTGAAGCAAGTTGCAACTTCAGATATAATGGGAAGGGTCAAATATTTTCTGGAATATTGTGACTATGCCCTTTGGCTTTCATTGTTGTTCTCTCTCGCTCTCGCTCTCTCTCTTTTTTTTTTTTTGAGTTGGCTTTCTATAAAAATTGACGGAGCCATTGAGCCATTGAAAATTATCTGGCCATTAGTTCTATTCATGGAAAATTGAATAAAGACTAGATAATCAAAAACTGAAGAATTCAGAATTTTAAAATCTGAGTTGAGTTGGCACCTTCTTGAGTATACGGATTGTTTTATGTAAGAATTTCCATTTGCTCTTCTTGAGTTGTAAGATTCTCAAACATTTTTTTGGCTATGCAATGTCAATGTCATATCTCCATAATATCCAGGTTTTAAGGAAATGTCCTTTCAGTGGTTGCTAGGCAACAGCTTTCTGTTAAAAATGAGTGACTGTTTTGTAGGTTGGAGCTTTGGCAGTTTGTGTCATTTGAAAGCAGACATATTGATATTGTTAAACAGGTGGGCATGGCAGACAGGAAATTGTCATTTCTTACTTTTGTGATTAAACACTCTAGCCCAGTCTTGATGATGTGTACACCAATCATCTGGAGTTTCTGGCTTAGTGTAAAGTTAAAATGTCTTTTCTATTGTGGTTTGATATCTGTTTCTGTAATAAGATCAGTTTGTTGCTCTCTGTGCATCAGTGGTTTTGCCCTGAATTTTCTTGGCCAGCGTTCACCAAATCTGTCATCCAGAGCTGCTGAGAAAAACACATCGCCAAACTTCTTCTTAAAACTGTGCTGCCAGTGGTGTTTTCCCAGAAGTGAAGAATAATTACTTAATAGATTGATACCCAATAACAAAACCATTGTTGAACGTGCTCCTGGAATGTTCACCTTCTTTCTGATTCCTTTTTGTATTTAAAAACACAATGGTGTATTCCAAATTACTGTTATGTTCATGCTGTCATGACACTCTTCAAAGAGATTGAAAGGTCCCCCTTTTGTCTTGTGTTTTCTACTGAATTAGATTTTCCTCTAGTCCTATGTGAATAAAAACTATTTGAAATAAAAGTGTTCTTACTTTTCAACATTCTGGGTCTACCATTAAACTCTGCTTATCTCATATTTGACAAATACTTGGGGAAGAAATAAAAATACTCCTATTTGTTAATTACCATAACATACACTGTCCAGTCTCAGAAAGTGAGAAGATTTACTTGCAACTAAATCTCCCTAATAATGAAGTAAGAATTTACAAAATTTGAAAAAAGTAAATTAAAACAGGGTTGTTGTTTGAATGTAGCTGGGTTGGTCATGACAAAAAATAGCAACAGCTCATATTGATAAAGCACTTATCACGTGCTTGTCACTCTATGGAACGCTGTACCAGAATTCTATTTCTTCATGTGTGTTAATACTCCCATTTACATAGAACAACAAGCATTGAAAAGGTTAACACACCTTTTGTTAGAAATAGTAGAGACAGTATTTTCTTCCCATCTATGTCTCTCTCTAGTGGTACCATCTATCCTCTTTTCAAATGGCATAAATGACATATCAAAGATGACACATTAAAGATATTATTTAGATGAAAATCTGTGATTAACTATCAGAATAAACTGTATGCTCAAGCTCTGGTAATGTAAAGATTTTATTAAATTAAGGGGAGCTCATAATTGTGGCTAGGTTTATACAGTAAGTACAAGTTACAAAACAGTCCTTTCTTTCTCTATTTCAACATCTTTCTTTAATCTAGCCAAGAACCTAAGATGTGTTTGGAACACATACTCCACAAACTCTTGAAATCTATTCCAAGACCAATACTTATTTTTGTATTGTATAACCCCCTGCAATGTCTAATGTTCTAAAGCATAACTGTTTCCAGTGGACAATAGTTTGGGTTCCTTCTGGGCAAAGATAGTAATATTTTGTCTAACAGAAAGTAAACTCATGATGAAGTGGGTGGGTAGAGTCTAGTTTCAATGGTAAACACCTTTGGTTTAATCAGATTTGTCAAGTGGCAAATGTTACTTCATGGTTCTCTGTTTCTTTTATGTTTCCATGGTGAAAAGAAGAGCAATTGAAAACGTGAAGAACAAGTGGAAAAAAAAAAAAAAGAATGCCACATTGTTAGTTAAAAATCGTAGTTTGTAGCTGAAAATAAAAGTCTAGAGAATTACTTTTACTACTTAATATTTTAGTAGTTCTCTAGTATTATTGAACTCAAAGTATTTCTTTTTTTTTTTCTTTTTAATTTTTTGGACAGGCAGAGTGAACAGTGAGAGAGAGAGACAGAGAAAAAGGTCTTCCTTTTGCCGTTGATTCACCCTCCAATGGCCGCCGCGGCCGGTGCATCGCGCTAATCCGAAAGCAGGAGCCAGGTGCTTCTCCTGGTCTCCCATGGGGTGCAGGGCCCAAGCACTTGGGCCATCCTCCACTGTACTCCTGGGCCACAGCAGAGAGCTGGCCTGGAAGAGGGGCAACCGGGACAGAATCGGTGCCCCGACCAGGATTAGAACCCGCTGTCCCGATGCCGCAGGCGGAGGATTAGCTTATTGAGCCGTGGCGCCGGCCTCAAAGTACTTCTAAGCATTGTAATTACTCCTCAGTTTTGTGATACCAGTACACTACATAAATGCTCATGCCCTTCCAGGTTGACCAGGAACGTTATTTGCCCTCTGCAAATGCTAATAAATGCTCTGGGAAGACTGATAGCAGTTCTCTCAAATGCCATAAAGTCCCATGAGAGGAGTGACTCAACAGATGAGCACAAGGAAGCTTAAATTGCAGGACAAAACCCAGCTTTCTACCTTTACTGTATTCAATCTAATCACATTCACTAAATGCCTACACTACGTCACATGTATCTAGTACTTGTTCTTAGAACAGCATGGAAAATAACAAGAAAACTGGCATGCTAAGCATTTACAAATGAACAAAGTTTCATTAATACTTCCTCTGATACAGCTGCAAAAGGAATAATACAATACCTTCAATTTTAGAATTGAGTGAGGCTAAGGTTTTAAAGAAAGTGTGTCCTATGTCCAGTCTTCAAGGAAGCAGAGAGAGAACACACTCAAGGAATATAATTGCTGTCCTGATTACACATAATTATATTCACAGCCAGATTTGAGCACAGCCTTATCAAGACAGTAAATATGACTTAGGGAGTCTGTGAATATCCATTTCTTCTCCAATGACTACCAAAACAAAATTCGTTTAAAAGCATATGATATTCAGAGAAAGAGAGGAACTTGATTCTATAAAGAGCCTTTTAAAAAATCCCCTTAAAAATGACTTCCTCTATTCGAGTCACTTGTTTTTCTCCCATTATTTTCTTGTAAATAAATCTGTTGATTATAATTTCTAGTCCAGTCCCCGACAATCAAATTCTATATTAACCAATTCTGCTTTATTCACTTTGCTCTTTAATAAGGCATGCTTCTCAATCTCTTAAATATCTTGATAAGCAGTGTTTTCAGTTCTTTCAGCAGACCCCAAACCCTGATCAGCTGAAATATCCTCATCAGATTATGTTTAAAAGGATTCTCTTTGCCACTAAAACTATGCAGCCATTTTGAAGCTTTAATTCCCCCTGTTTAGCCAGATGGATTCCAGCTCCTTTCTTAGTTTCACACATGTCCACCTCTCCCACTAGACTATGAAGTTCAAGCCAGATGTCTCATGCAACCAAAAACACTGCTTTTACAATTAGTACCTATTTGTGAATGGATTTCACAATTTCACAATGCTATGCGGTGGTCTCTTCTTGTCACTTGCATTCTTAAACTGAATGAAAAGTGGAGAGGAAAGTATAGGGAGGTCCCCATTGTAATCGGCGTTACAAAATTGCTGTCCTTTGTGTTGAGATCAAACCAAGTCAGATTTTTAGAGCTTTAAGAAACAATTTCAAAAGCAGCCAAGTATACCAATCTTGTTTATATTCTTTTTTTAAAGATTTATTTATGATTTATTTGAAAGAATTTCACAGGAGAGGCAGAGAGAGAGAGAGAGAGAGAGAGAGAAGGAGAAAGAGAGAGAGATCTTCCATATGCTGATTCACTCCTCAAATGGCCACAACGGCCGGAACTGCACCGATCCAAAGCCAGGAACCAGGAGCTTCCTCCGGGTTTCCCATGCAGGTGCAGGGGCCCAAGTACTTGGACCAACTTCCACTGCTTTCCCAAGCCATAGCAGAGAGCTGGATCAGAAGTAGAGCAGCCTGGTCTCCAATGGGCACTCATATGGGATGCCGGCACTGCAGGTGGCAGCTTTACCTGCTACACCACAGCGCTGGCTCCAATCCTGTTATATTCTAAGGACATTCCAGTTCGGTTGACATATTCCCAGAGGAGACAATGCAGGCCTAGGAATGTAGACATTTGATTTCCAGTCCTATTTCTACTGTGTCCTAACACGCTCCCTGTGTGTTCTTATGTCTGTAATTTCCTTATTTTTCTCCTTTAATGATTTGAAACTTAAACATACTAATTCTGTCATTTTAGGGAAATTTTATATCATTTTTCTATTATCTTAGTGATTACTCACATCATTAAAATACAGACAACATAAAGGCCAGTGATCTCAATCACACATCTCTACCTTCCTCTCACAGAATACAAAGATGTTAAGTAATAATGATTCCTATGTATCCTAGATTATTTTACATCTCATTATTTACCAGTGTTTGATTTCATCTCATTTTTAAAACTTTGTTTATAATAATCATTGCTACAAATCAGAGACTATGACTGCATTTCCAGTTGTGACAACAATAAAGATATTAAATCAGTAATTATCCAGGTTTCGTCATGTTTGCTGATTTTTTTGCTCAATAATTTTCCTTGCACCCCACCTATTTTCTTATTCAGGATGGAAGTAATTAACTTCATCCTATTTGCAGATGGCAATATGTGTATATTTTTGGCCTTACTCTTGAATAATATGTTGGCCAGGTATAGAATCCTATGCTTTCCATTATATTTTTCTCAACACTGTTAGGTATCATTTTATTGTATTCTGCCTTTATCTTCATTACCAAGATGTCTGTAGTTGCCTGACAATTATTAACTATAAAATAATCTGGTTTTGCTCTTTAGCTCTTTAAGATCTTATCTTTGAGTAGATATGCTTTTTGGATTTAACATGGAGGAGGCTTAATGTATTGTCTGAATAACTGAAGATTCAATTCTTTCCTCTATTCTGAAAAATTCTAATTAGGAATAGTTTCTATGTTGCATTATCACTTTCTGTTGTGCTTTTTGAATAATTTCTTCTAATTTTATTATTTATCTTACAAATTTTAACTTTCAAAGGCCATATTATTCATTCTTAAGATATGTGCTCACACCTTTTTTAATATTTTATTTAAATATTTCATTAAACTTTCCATTTCCTTCTTTCAAGGTTTCTTTTTTTTTTTTTTTTTTTACCTAGTACTAATTCTCAATACATCTAGCTTGTTATGGAGTATCCTATGATACTGTCCTATAGTGGAGTATCCTATGACCTCAAATACTCAAGTATTTGCCTATATCACTTGGTTCTCTCCTCTGAAAATGTTCACTGTGAATTCGTTTTCAGTGAAACTCTTATCTACAGGCATTCCCTGTCATCCGGATTGGAGACATATCCCACTCAAGTGGCATTGAATTTCCTTCTGGCATGTATTCCAACAGTTTCACCACCTAGAACTATTTTAATTCCTTTTTATATGCTTATCCGTTATTTAATCATATAACTAATATGAATTTAAATGACAAATCTATGTCCATGATCACCAATGCTCAGGAGAAATATTTTTCCCTACCCAATGTCCACAGAAAACAACCAAATTCCTTGTTGTCATTCTATTGCCAGTGGACAAATTTTTTTTTTTTAATTTTTTAATTTTTTTAGTCTACCTTACCACTTGAGGGAGAGCCTTGCAAGGATCATGGATTAATTGTGAGCATATGTGATAAGATGTGTGTCTCTATTCCAGTTCTCAAGAAATCCCAAGTGTTTTTCTCTGCATAGAATGTTACATAAGCCCTTGGATTGCCTACATCACCAACTACCCTCGACTGAATTCCAAGCCAGTGAAAACAGCTCTTCCACTTGCTACTCTGTTTTTCAGTGCCTTTTCCCTTCCCCATAGTTGAAGGTTTTCCTTCCTTTCATGAATTCAGCCATACATTTAAAAGAGAAGTCCAGGGGCTGGCACTTTTGTGCAGCAGGTTAAAGCCCCGGCCTGCAGGGTCTGCTTCCCAAATGGGCACTGATTTGAGTTCCGGCTGTTCCACTTCCAATCCAGCTCTCTGCTAATATACCTGGGAAAGCAGTAGAAGAAGGCCCAAGTGCTTGGGCTTCTGCACCCATGTGGGAGACCCAGCAAAAGCTCCTGGCTCCTGGCTTCAGATCAGCTCAGCTTTGGCCTTTACAGCCATTTGGGGAGTGAACCAGCAGATGGGAGACCTCTCTCGCTCTCCCTCTCACTCTGTCTCTACCTTACTCTGTAGCTCTTTCAAATAAATAAATCTTAAAAAATAAAGTAAAATAAAAGAGAAGTTCATCTAGCATCCATTGGACTTTATCACAGAGGTGCTGCATTTTAACTGGCCCTTTACTCACACAGGTTTGGAAGTGGTCTCGGGGTCCTTCCATGAAATGAGAAGATTGAAAACCTGATCTCAGAGCTGGTACTGTGTCACAGTGGACTAAGCCTCCATATGCAACAATGGCATCCCATATTAGAATATCATAAGCCCTGGCAACCCTAATTCTGAGCCAGCTCCCTGCTAATGTATTTGGGAAGGCAATGAATGATGACCCAAATGCTTGGGCCTCTGCCACCCACGTGGGAGTGGTCATTTGGGGAGTGAACGAGCAGATGGAAGATCTTTCTGTTTCTGCCTCTCCCTCTCTCTGTGTCACTCTGCCTTTCAAATAAATAATTTTTTTTAAAAAAAAAGCAAAAACAAAAACCTGATTTCCATGAGTCCCCTTAGCTCTGATAGTCTGAATTCTTCATATGTATGGAATTGAAACTTCTGAAACTGTTAGGCATTCCATGACTTAAGAGAGCTCTCACTCTAAGTAATGGACAGCCAGTGCTGCTTCAAAAGAGAAAGCAAATTAGAAACACATAGACCCTGTGCAGCTACTTGGCTACAGATAATTGCTTGATGCTCATTGTACCTTCTGATACTGTGGTGTAGGAGTGGTTCCTTCCGTGGCTGTGTGTGTTGGCAACAAATGAAAAGAGGAAAGACTAGTAGTGAGTGCTACTTGTCTGAACCTTGGAGATGAGGACAGGATTACATCCAGGCAAAATTTTCTTTACTCCCAGAACATGGCAGGAAAACAGATAGCCATTACATACCGGCGAGTGAGAGATACGGGCTCAGCCTTGGCAGGCACAGTCTTAGGTGAGGTCTCATTTCTTCAGTTCTCCAGGACACACTGTGGCCATGTTAATGTTCAGGCTTCACATTCCTTGCTGATGAAAAAAATTCAGTGAATATACTACCCAGTTCTTCTAGCTGCGAAATGACAGGCACCTTCCTCTTATTCGGGTTACCCTTTTCTGAATAACTTGAATATATTATACATGGATATCTTTCAGACTGGAGAGTATTCATTGAGAAAGAAGAGGAGGCATTGCTGTGAGACAAAAACATTCTCCCTCAAAAAAGAATGAACGAGCACACAAAAAAAGATGTGGGATTTTTATGAATCATATCCTGTAATTTTTCACTTTTTTTCCAGCTACCTCCTTCTCAGAACAGAATCCAAGAAAACCAAAGAAAACTATTTGTGCTGTGTGCAAAAATTTTGCCAAATTGAATTACATAATTCATCTAGCAGATTTGATGAGTTCCTGGATGCAATTTGCATTTTGGGCACAAGGAAATAATGCATTTGTTATATAGGAAAAACACAGTGTTTGTCACAAAACCGTATTCTGTAATTGTTCAGGAACGTCTTTGTATACAAGGGCTCTTCCAAAAGCTAATGGAAAATGCAAATTATGAAAACACTCTGCATGAATTTCAAGATATTTTTACATCAAAATTAACATCTTTTAATTATTTCTTCATGAAACTTTTGAAGTAACCTCATATTTGTGTCATGCAAACATGAAACTTGGCTATTTACCATATGCAACTCGGGATAGATGAGAGTGACCACGGTGAACTGTGGGATAAAATTCACAAGCTGGTATAAATTAAATATTAAATAATTTCAAAAAATTATATTAAAGTATTTGGCTTGGATATTGTGGTCCAGTAGGCTAAGCTGCCATTATTGACACCCACATCCCATATAGGAGCAATGGTTCATGTCCTGGCTACTCTGCTTCTGACCCAAATCCTTCTTAATGTACCTGGGAAGCAGTGGACGATGGCTCAGCACTTTCGTTCCTGTCACCCACATGGGTGACCCAGATGGAATTCCTGGCTCCTGGCTTCAGCCTGGCCCAGCTGTTGCAGCTATTTGGAGAGAGAAGTCAGCAGATGGAAAATCTCTCTCTCTCTCTCTTTCTCTCTCTCTCTCTCTCCCTCTCTCTCCCTTTCAAATAAATAAATAAATCTGTTTTAAAAATAAACTATTTAGGGCTAGTGTTGTGTGAGGTTACGTTACCACCTGTGAAGCGAGTGTCCCATCTGAACACTGGTTACATCCCAGCTGCTTCACTTCTGATCCAGCTCACTGTTAATGCACCTGGGAACACAACAGAAGATGGCCCAGGTTCTTGGGTTCCTACCACCCTTGTGGAATACCCCGATGGAGTTCCAGCCTCCTGGCTTTGGCCTGGCCCAACCTGGAAATTGCAGCCATTTGGGGAGTGAACCAGTAGATGGAAGATCTCAGTCTCCCCTCTCTATAAAGCTGCCTTTCAGATAAACAAATAAATATTTTTAAAATTAAAATATTAGTTAACTATATTAATTGTTCGACCAACTTTCAAAACTTTCAGTAAAGGAATCATACTCACATGGGTATTCCATACTTGGATTCATTTTACACTATCCCTTATTTCTCAAAATAAACATTCTAAATTATAGGGGGAAATGACGTCAGCAAGATGATAGAAGTGGATGCTACAGGATCTTGCTCATTCACAGAAATACAAAAAAAAAAAAAAAAGAACTGATCAAAATAACATTATAGAAGCTCCAGAAGCCAAGTGAATAGATAATAAACAAAATGTTGCATTCGAATGGTAAGAAATTTACTGGTGTTTTTATTCACCCATCTTTGCTCCACTCTTTGTGCTGAGGTCAGAAGTGGCGTCTCTTACTCAACTCAGTGCTTAAACAACAGACTCTTTGTTTTTGTTTTATCTCAGTATAAAGCCTGGGAATTCTGTGATTAAGTTGCCAGCATAGTCAGAATCAGGTGCAAGCCATCTTCTTGATTTGCTAATGGCTGCCTTCTTGCTGTATCCTCACTGGCGTAGACAAGAAGCTCCTATGTTTTTTCCTCTTTTCGTTAGGACACCAATCCTACAAAGGGGAATCCACCATAATGATCCCATCCAAACCTAGTTACAAACACTCTATACTTCCTATTACCAACACATTGGGGGTTAAGACTTCAGTATACAAATTAGGGAGGGGAGGGCACAAACAGTTGGGGCCTAATATGACCCAATTCTTAGATCCCGCCCTCAGACCAGGAAAGGCAGACAGTAAATTGCTAGCAAAGGTCTAGCCTATCTGTGCGTTGCCTAAGGGACTGACATCTGTCTTGCTTGAATCAAAAGTCCAATAGGAAATGGTGGCTTTGTTGGATGATTTGAAACTCAGCCAATAGCCTGGCTGACGTTAGTGGCAATATAGTGAAAACTGCAGGAGGACTGTAGACTTGTAGGCTCCAGGGAGCAAGAGATGGAGGCAGAAGAGAACATTTAGAGCCCAAGAGGAAGCCCAGGTGAGACCATTTGGGAAATTCAAATATTTTAAAATAGCAAGGAGAAATCAGAAAAAAAAATGTGTATAGAAAAGTCCAGACAGAATACATGTCCCAAAGAGACCTGAGAAGACCTCAAGCCGTCACTCCAGGCTGATCTTGAAGCTGAGGGGTCTGAGAATCAGTAAGGGACCTTAAAGCCAGGCTTTAAAGACTGGGAGTGGTGATCACTTTCAGATAGCCTACAGTCATGAAGAGATCATGAGGAAATGTGACCAATATCAAGGACAAAAGAAATCCCCAGGAAAAGTTTCCAAAAAAGCATACATGAGGCTTTCTAGACCAAGTTTAAAGCAAATGTCTTCAATAGGATTAGGGACAAAAGGAAAAAACACACACAAACAAAAAACAAATAAGAACTAAAGGAAATCAATAAAAATAAGGGTAGAATAAAATGGCAGTGTCAATAAAGAGAATTTTTTCATAAAAGCAAACACATTCAGGAGCTAAAATGCAATCATTAAATCGAAAAATTTGTAAGATTTCACAAGACTTGAGCAGATCAAAACACAGATTGGAAAACTTGAAGGTAGGTCATTTGAAATTATAGAGTCTGAGGAGCACAAAGAATGAAGGTAAGTTGGCAGAAAAAAATTCATGAGACAATCAAATGAACCAATATATGCCTTATGTTGGAAACATAAGTAGAAGACAGATTCCACATGCATTTTAGGTTTTTTTTTTTTTAATTCCGTAAAGAATATCATTGGTATTTTGATAGGGCTTGTGTTGAATCTGTAGATGGCTTTAGGTTGTATAGACATTTTAAAGATATTAATTTTTCTAATCCAAGTAACTTTACTTATTTTTGTGTCCTTGATGATTTCTTTCATTAGTGTTCTATAATTTTCATGGTAGAGATCTTTCACTTCTTTGGTAAAATTTATTTCTAAAAATTTGGATTTTTGTGGCTATTGTGAATGGGATTTCTTTCTTGATTTGCCTTTCGGCATGTTCATTATTGGCATGTAAAAAAAAAACTACTGGCTTTTGCATGTTGATTTTGTAACCTATAAAATTCACTGATTTGGTTTTCAGTTCTAATAATTTTTTGGTGGCATTTCTAGCTTTTACCATGTACAGTATCATGTCATATGTCATCTGCAAACGTGGGTATTTTTACTTCTTCCTTTCTAATTTTAACACCTTCTATTTCTTTCTTCTCCCTAATTGCTCTTGCTCTTGCTAATACTTCTGCTAACATATGGAATAAGAGAAGAGAAAATGGGCATCCTTTCCTTGTCTTGTTACAGATCTGAAAGGAAATATTTTCATATTTTCTCCAGATACTGGCTACTGGTTTCTCATATGTAGCCCTTTATATTGTGAGATAAGTTCCATCTAGACCTAATTTGTGGAGAGGTGTTTTTTTTTTTTTTTTTTTTTTTTTTACAGGCAGAGTTAGTGAGAGAGAGAGACAGAGAGAAAGGTCTTCCTTCCATTGGTTTACCAAATGGCTGCTACGGCCAGTGCGCTGTGCCGATCCCAAGCCAGAAGCCAAGTGCTTCCTCCTGGTCTCCCACGCTGGTACAGGGGCCCAAGTACCTGGGCCATCCTCCACTGCCTTCTCGGGCCATAGCAGAGAGCTGGACTGGAAGAGGAGCAACTAGGACTAGAACCTGGCGCCCATATGGGATGCTGGTGCCACAGGTGGAGGATTAATCATGTGAGCCACGGTGCTGGCCCCAAGGTTTTTTTGTTTTTTATCATGAAGGAATGCTGAATCTTACTAAATGCTTTCTCTGCATTCTATTGAGATGATCGTATGGTTTTTATTCTTCATTCTCTTACTATGATTTATGACATTTATTGATTTGCTAATGTTGAACCACCCTTGCATCCTGGAATAAATCCCACTTGATTTTGAGGTATGATCTTTTTTATGTAGTGTTGGATTTGGAAGATAGATTATTTAAATAAATAATAGCTGAAAAATTTCCAACTAGGAGGAAAAGCATGGATACAAAAATCCAAGAAGCTCAACAAATTCCAACTCATGACACAGAGAGTCACTACTGGGACACATTATAATCAAGTTTATAAAGACAAAAACAGAATCCTGAAGGCAACAAAGGAGCAGTACCCATTATGGACAAGAGATCCCCACAAAGACTCAGAAGATTTATTTCTAAGACATTCACAGATGAACAAAAGCTAAAGAGTTTATTATCACTAAACCTGTCATACAAAAAATACTAAAGCATATTGTCCAAGTTTCAATGATATGCCACTAGACAATAAATCAAAATCATATGAAAATATAAAGTTCTCCAGTGAAGGTAAATATATGGACAAAAATACAAAATAATATTATTGTACTTTTGGTTTATAACCACTTTTATTTTCTATACATATTTGAAAGACAAATGCATGAAGATCATAAATCTATAATAATGGGTAAAAAGTGTAAAGATATAATTTGTGGCATCATTTATGTAAAGAATAAGGAGGTTCTTTGGCTGGTAAAGTAGTAGAATTTTTGTATGTGCTTGAAGTTAATATCAATTTAAGATAGATGGTCATGGGCCAGCGCTGCGGCTCAATAGGCTAATCCTCCGCCTTGCGGCGACGGCACACCGGGTTCTAGTCCCAGTCGGGGTGCCAGATTCTGTCCTGGTTGCCCCTCTTCCAGGCCAGCTCTCTGCTGTGGCCCGGGAGGGCGGTGGAGGATGGCCCAAGTGCTTGGGCCCTGCACCCGCATGGGAGACCAGGAGAAGCACCTGGCTCCTGGCTTCAGATCAGCACAATGCGCCAGCCGCGGCGGCCATTGGAGGGTGAACCAACGACAAAAGGAAGACCTTTCTCTCTCTCTCTCTCTCTCTCTCTTACTGTCCACTCTGCCTGTCCAAAAAAAAATAAAAATAAAAAGATAGATGGTCATGATCTCAATTCTATATTTAATTCTCATGATAACCATAACCATAAGGAAGATATCTATGAAATATACTAAATAAGAAGTTAGAAAGGATCAAAAGTTGCCACTATATATATATTTATATATATATATTTATACATATAAATATATAAGCTATATACATTTATATATATGTATATTTATATATATATATATATATATATATATAAGCTAAACACAAAGAAAGGCAGTGTTGGAGAATGTAAGTAGAATGTTTCCTTATCAGCAATCATTTTGAATTTAAATGGGTTAAACACCCATATGCCAAGGAGTTCACATTATGGCACTGTGGGTTAAGCTACTGCTTGTGAAGGTGGCATCCCATACTGGAATGTCACTTTGGCTTGAGTCCCATTTACTCCATTTCCTAGCCAGCTTCCTGCTAATGCACCTGGGAAAGAAGTGGAAGATGGCTCAAGATCTTGGGTCCTTGTCACCCATGTGGGAGACCAGGATGGAGTTCCTGACTCCTGGCCACAACTTGACCCAGCTCTGGGTGTTGCAGCCATTTGGGGAGTGAATCAGAAGATGAAAGATCTGTCCCTGGCTCTGACATTCTGCCTTTCAAATAAGTAAATCTCTCTCTTTTTTTAAATTCATATGTTAAAAGACACAAATTGCAGAATGCATTCATAGCTACCACAAGGACCCAGCTATGTGCTGTCTGTACAGAACACACACAGGTTGAAAGTGAAAAGATAGAAAAAGATCTTCCACACAAGTGGTAATGAAAAGAGAACATGATGGTGAAACTTTTATCTAAAAAATAGAATTTCAGTTAAGACAGAGGAGACCAAGAAAGATGTAGCGAGATAAGAGTCAGTTCAACATGAAAATAATCATAAATATTTACCCATCCAGCACCATAGCCGTATATACATATATGCATATATATGGATATATATCCACATATATATGACACACACACATACATACATACATATAACACTTGCTGACAGAATCAAAGGGAGAAGCAGACAACAAAACAGTAATATGAGGAGCCTTTAGTATTCTACCTCAATGATAGGTACAACAGTCAGATAGAAAATCAACATACAGATTTTGGTCTTAAATAAAATAGATCAAATGAACCTGACAGACATTAAAAATTCCACCCACCAGCACCAGATTATACATTCATCTCAAGCACACATGGAATATTCTATAGGATGGATCGATCGTATGTTAGGTCATAAAGTAAGTCTTGAACAATACAAAGAGATTGAAGTCAGACCAAGCATACTTTTTGACTACAATAGAATGCAAGTAGAAATCAATAGCATAAGGAAAGTGGGAATTTCACAAAAATGTAGAAGTTAAACAACATTCTTTTAACCAGTAGGTCGAAGAAGAAATCACTAATAAACTTAGAAAATGTATTGATGGGCAGTCATTGTGACACAGTGGGTAAAGCTGCCACCTGCAGTGCTGGCATCCCATATGGGCGCTGATTCGAGTCACAGCTGCTCCACTTCCAACATAGCTCCTTGCTAATGTACCAAGGAAAGCAATGGAAGATGGCCCAACTGCTTGGGCCCCTGCCACCCATGTGGGAGACCTGGAAGAAGCTCCTGGTTCCTGGCTTTGGCCTGGCCCAGCTCTGGTCATTATGGCCATTTTGGGGGAGTGAACCAATGGATGGAAGACCTCTCTCTCTCTCTCTCTCTCTCCCTCTCTTCTAACTTTCTCTCTCTCTCTACTCCTCAAATAAATAAGTCTTAGAAACAAGAAATTAAACCCAAAGCTAGTGGGAGGAAAAAGAAATAAATAACAATCTAAATTATGACATAAGGCTACAGAGTTGATGTACACTAGAGGTGTTACAATGAAAATGTTTTGCAGCCATTGTTAGCAAAAAACAAAAACTTCTGGTGATCCTTGTTGACAGATAAGGAGAAAGTTGCATTTGCCATATCAATCAATAGCTGCATTCCAGGTATCAGGGGGTGTGTGTTGATTTGCTCCAGAACAGCTGCATGTAGAGTGACCAAGTAAAGTTTAGGAAAGTCAACTCTCAGCATCTAAAAATCCTTCTGTGTTTTACAGAGGCCGAATAGGTGAGTGGAAGGGGAACGTGGTGGAATCACTGTGTCTGCATCTACCCAGTCCTTGATGGTGGCACCAATGTCTATAATCTCTCCAGGCACGTAGTACTGCTCTTGGCTTACTATTTTCCTAGGTAGAGTGGTTCAGTACTTCCACTTCCTTTTCTCATTATTCTCCCCACCCCCCACCCCCACCCAACACAGGTCAGGGAAAAAATGTGGGCATTTAGCACCCTGCTAAGGTTGCAGATACTTTAAAAGATTTATGCAGAGTAGAATTAAAAGGTAGGTTTGCTTTGGTATGAAAAAATGAAAGCCATGTATACAGGGCATCTT
This sequence comes from Lepus europaeus, assembly GCF_033115175.1. Taxonomy (NCBI): domain Eukaryota; kingdom Metazoa; phylum Chordata; class Mammalia; order Lagomorpha; family Leporidae; genus Lepus; species Lepus europaeus. The sequence goes on from NC_084846.1 coordinate 23,258,989, forward strand.
CAAAACATTTGTCAAAGTAAATATTGTGAAAAAAATTATGCAGAGATTTCAAAATTCCATGTGTGCATGCTGGAACTCAGAAATAATTGCCGCATGGGTTCAGGAACCCTCTGGGCTCACTATGAGAAGGACTTAAGCTAAAACTCCTTGAGCATCAGACCTCCAAAACTGCCTTCTCTAGTGGACCATACTGATATTTTGGGTTTTCTAAAATTAAGGTTAGTTCAGAGACAATGCCTATGAAGCCAAATATCTTGATAACAGATTAATATAGAGAAAATAAGAATTTCTGCTATTAAAAAACAAAAAAGCAAAAATCTTGATTTTAAAATTGGCAAGGGTCTTGAATAGATATTTCCCCAAAGAAGACATATGAATAACCAATGTGCAGGTGAAAAGATGCTAAGCCTAACTAGACATCAGGGAAATGCCAATCAAAACCCTAATGAGATAGCATGTCATATCCAGCAGACAGACTGCTATTCAACGACAAAACAAAACATCACTGCAAAGCAGAAAGTAGTAAGTGTTGACAATGACATGGAAGAATTGCAAGTCTTCCACCATTACTGGTAGAAATGGAAAATGGTACAGCCACTGTGGGAAATGCTATGGGATCCCTTGAAACACATGACATGTGGATTATCCAGCAATTCCACTTATGCATGGGTAGGTAAAAGGATTGAAAGAATGGTCGCCGGGTGATATTTTTTTTTTTTTACTTTTATTTAGTAAATATAATTTTCCAAAGTACAGCTTTTGGATTACAATGGCTTTTTCTTCCCCATAACTTCCCTCCCACCTGCACCCCTCCCATCTCCCGCTCCCGCTCCCATTCCAGTCACATCAAGATTCATTTTCAATTATCTTTATATACAGAAGATCTATTTATTATATATTAATTAAAGATTTCATCAGTTTGCACCCACACAGAATATAAAGTGTAAAATACTGTTTGAGTACTAGTTATAGCATTAATTCACACTGGACAACACATTAAGGACAGAGATCCCACATGAGGAGTAAGTACACAGTGACTACTGTTGTTGACTTAACAATTTGACACTCTTGTTTATGGCATCAGAAATCTCCCTAGGCTCTAGTCATGAGTTTCCAAGGTTATGGAAGCCTCTTGAATTCTATGACTTCGATCTTATTTAGACAAGGTCATAGTCAAAGTGGAAGTTCTCTCCTCCCTTCAGAGAAAGGTACCTCCTCCTTTGATGGCCCGTTCTTTCTACTGGGATCTCACTTGCAGAGATCTTTCATTTAGGTCCTCTTTTTATTTTGCCAGAGTGTCTTGGCTTTCCATGCCTAAATACTCTCATGGGCTCTTCAGCCATATCCGAATGCCTTAAGGGCTGATTCTAAGGCCAGAGTGCTGTTTAGGACATCTGCCATTCTATGAGTCTGCTGTGTATCCCACTTCCCATGTTGGATCGTTCTCTCTCTTTTTGATTCTATCAGTTAGTATTAGCAGACACTAGTCTTGTTTGTGTGATCCCTTTTTGTAGACAAATTTTTTCATAGCTACATTTGTCACAACAGCCAAAAGATGGAAGACACTCAAGTGCTCATCAGCATTTGGATAAAGAAACTGTCTATTTGTACCTACAATGGACTCTTATTTGTCCTTTAAAAAGAATTACATTTTGACAGAGCTACACATAGGTAAACCTTGAAGTCATGGTGCTAAGTGAGATAAGCCAGCCACAAAAGGACACATATTGTATGTGAAATACATGAGGTTCCTAGTGGGGACAGAGACATAGAGATAGAAAGAAAGGTTATCGTCAGGGGCTGGAATGAGAATGGAGTTATTGACCAATAAATATGTATAGAGTTTCTGTTGGAGCAGAGGAGCAAGTTTTTTTAAAATTAATTAATTAATTTATTTTTATTTTAGTCAGCCGGGGGCTCTGCTCCATTCATCACCTGTCCTCCCGTGACCCTGCTAGTCCCAGAGTTGCAGAGAGAGAGAGAGAGAGAGAGAGAGATTTTTTTGACAGGCAGAATTAGTGAGAGAGAGAGAGAGAAAGGCCTTTCTTCCATTGGTTCACCCCCAAAATGGCCGCTACGGCTGCACCGATCCGAAGCCAGGAGCCAGGTGCTTCCTCCTGGTCTCCCATGCCGGTGCAGGGGCCCAAGCACTTGGGCCATCCTCCACTGCCCTCCCGGGCCACAGCAGAGAGCTGGACTGGAAGAGGAGCAACTGGGACTAGAACCCGGGGTGCCGGTGCTGCAGGCAGGGGATTAGCCTAGTGAGCAGCGGCACCAACCGCAGAGGAGCAAGTTCTAGAGACAGTGGAGATGGTTATGCAACAGTGTGAATGTATTTAATACTATTGAACTGTCTTAAAATTATTATAATACTAACTATCATGTTATTTACAACTTACAAAAGTAAAAAAAAAGTCTAATTTTTGGTAAAAAAAAAAGCATTTGGGAAAAGTTTAAAAATGAAAAAAAAATTTAAAGTGAATGAAGAATGGTGGATAGACAGATTGGGGAAAAAACATAGGCATCAACAGTGTAGTTGTGTGTTGCTCCACTAGTTTCTGAATTGTATGTGAATGCTACAGTGACCTTTATAAATCAAACTGTAAGAATTAAGAAGTCATAATTCCTTCTCAAAGTGGTTACTATGTCTGGTGGAAGATGGCATAAGAAGATGTGGTTTCTGTTTTCATTGTCATGTTTTAAAAGATTTTGCTTCATCTCAGTCTTTCTCTATATGCAATGTTCTCACTGGAAGTTATTGTGAGAATCTACAAGGTAAGTCCGATAAGCCCTTAAAAGGAACCCTTAATGGCAAAACAACTCCAAAACTCGATCATGAGGGACATTTCACCACCCTGTGCCACTTCATTCCCCTTCCAATCACAAAGGATATATATTTAATATAAAGAAAATCATTAACTTTGTAAGGAACAACACAGATATCCTTGGGAAGGACTGCGCATTGAGTCAAAACTCTTTAATCTACAAGGAAGTATATACAAGCAGAACTTACAAGGTAGAAATTACCTGTGCATGCTCAAAGGGAGAACACCAGGAGAGAAGAAAAGGCTTCATGAAAGAAAGCTGAATTAAGAAAAATTTTGGGGCCAGTGTTGTGGCGTGGTAGGCTAAGCTTGCAGCACCGGCATCCTGTATGGGTGCTGGATCATGTACCAGCTGCTCCTCTTCAGATCCAGCTCTCTGTTACTGCCTGGAAAAGCCCAGGCTTGGGCCCCTCCACCCACATGGGACACACAGAAGAAGATCCTGACTCCTGCCTTCAGATTGGTCTAGCTCTGGCCGTTACATCCATTTTGGGAGTGAACCAGCAGATGGAAGACTTTTTTCTTGGTCTCTCCCTCTTAGTCTGTAACTCGACCTCTTGAATAAAGAAATAAAATATTTTTAAAAAAATCCCTACCTTACACACTAGCACTGTAGAAGAATCTTCCAAAGAAGGGACTATATTACCCTTTGCTGTGGTTAATTATTTTTCTTCAAGATAGAAACTGAAGTCTGTCTTTCCTGTCCATCTGTACTGAATCAAGAATTTTTAGTAGAAAAACATTCCCTTATATTCACCTTCTCACACAGGAAAGAAAAAGTCTACAGATTATTGACTGATTTCATTCAAAGTCAACCACACTGAAAAGCAGTAGTATTGTTTCTCAAGGCTCTAAGAGGGTGTGAAACCCGTGCAGATTAATATATGACAGATATGTAACACCATTGCATATTAGCTCAGGGTTTGTCAAGAAAGAGCTTCTGCCCTTGGCAGTTGTCACAGTGGGGTTTTCCTGCCATTGGAAGGAAGTGCTGTCTGGAATGTTAACTCGATAACTGGGAGAGTTATGAGCCAAATCGGAGTAAGGGGTCATCTAACTGGGCTGCTGCCTTGGAAGCCAGTTGTAAAAGGTACTAAAATATCACTGGGAAAATGGCCCCAGCTAACTCAGGGGCTCCTGTGGGATTTCTTCCATAACTGTTAAAAGGTCAAGTGGCCCTGATTTCCCTGAAACAGATAGCAACCCAGAGTGGAAACGAAAGGCACTCCTTGTCCCCAGCAGCCAGTGTTTATGCAGCAGATCTGTCCCAGACATGTAGGTGCTGGTGCCACTGCAGGTCAAAATCCCTGGGACCAATGGAGCCAAAGCTGGCTGCAGTCAGCAGCCACGGAAGAGAGTGCCACAACATGTGACTTCCAGTTCTGTCCACAATGGAAACCACTGAACCTGGCCTTCAAAGAAGCTGCTTAGTTCAAAAAATCACAAAAGGAAACTAAATAGGAAAAATTGGGAAATATATTGTCTGAAAGACGGGTGGGTCATAGGAAAGAAACTTCACACATTCTGTCTGTCTGTAGTGAGTCTGAGTGACGGATGCTATATGATAAGGAGTCATGCAAAACCTTTGAAACAAAATCAATCCTAGGTCATCTGAAATGTTATGCTGTAGCCTGTCCACATAGTATATTCCTAATTATGAAGAAAAAATTATTCATAGAAAATCAGTTTACTTTAAAATCTCTTAAAGAAGTGTTTGAAAATATTTAAGTCAAAATAATAAACCAAAAATATTAAATAATATTGAAAATTTAAATATTTTAAGTTCATTTGAAGTGACCCTTTATCTTTAGTTTGCTTATAAAAATTGATGTTATGAAATATATTTATTAAATATATACTGTATTATTGCAATACTAAGAGAGTATCTGAAAGTAATTAGAATGTAACTGGGAACAGGAAAGTCATATCCTTTTGAATGTCGATTTTCCTATTTTCTTAGAAACTTTTTGGGTGGAATTATAACTTTTGACTGTCAAGTTCTTATCCTACTACAATTTCAAAACAAAATGATTGCCGGAACATTCAGTACACGGCTAACTTGTGCTTGGGCTATGGCAAATAAAACAAAAATATAGAAAACCTTAAATATAAAAAACAAGAAGAAATAAACTATGAACGGGTATTAAAATTGTAGCAAATCAGAGATCACCTGAGAGGGACTATTCACTTGCCATATTGGCTATCAGGGAATGAAGTCCCCGTGTTATCACGGGAAGTCTCCCTAACCTACTCTCATTAGGCCTTCACCTTCTCAGACATAGCAGGTGTTATGAACCCTTCCTTACCAGAAACAAATGCAGTGTTGCAGAGCTATGGAATGAGGTGAGGAAGCAGGTCGGAATCCCTGGGACCATCAGGTTGTGGCCACCGGAATTCTTTAACTACTCAGGGTTCTTTGTGGAGAAGGCAATTACTGCTGGCTATGGAAGGGATTAGAAGAGCAACTTTTCATTAGAGTGAGCTCAACTAGTTAACACTCTCTGGCCCAACAGGATTTGCACAATGTGGGGTTTACATAGGCCAAGTTTGCAGAGATGATGTCACAGAAAGTGAAGTGGTAATTACTTCTCTTGACATAATGGATGCTAGCCAAACTACACCTAGGAACTGGATTCTAAACTGGGAACTACCTTCCTGAATGATGGAATCAAACTGCATGTTTTCAGAAAGGGGGCATAGTTATGATACAACTACTACATGGGCCGGTGCTGTAGCTTAGTAAGCTAGGTCTCCACCTGCAGGGCCAGAAGTGGAGCAACCCGCACTTGAACAAACACCCACATGGGATGCATTGCGGTTAGCTGCTTTACCAGCTAAGCCACAGCACTGCCAAGGGATGCCACGTTCTATATGAGAGTGCCTGGATTTGAGTCCTGGCTCCACTTCTGATTCCAACTTCTTGCTAATGAAGACCCTGAGAAATACCAAGTAATGGCTCAGTAAGTATTTGATTGCCATGTGGGAGCTGTGGAATGAGGCCTCCTGACTTGGTCTGGCTTAACTCTGGCTGTTGCAGGCATTTGGAGAGTGAACCACCAGGTAGAAGATCTCTGTTTCTCTATCTATTTATCTATCTTTCTATTATCTGTCTACTCTCTCTCTTTCTATCTCTATCTCTTGGTCTTTCAAATAAAAGCAATAACTAATATTAAAATCATTAAAATATAATCTGTCTTCACAGACAATAGCTCATAATTTGATTGATATAAAGTTACTTATTTCTTTGCAGGAGTTTGGTTTCACATTAAATTTTCCCTGTTTTCACATTAAATTTTCAAATGCAATTACAGTACAATTACCTGGATGAAGTATCCAAGAATAGTCTTCTAAAAGTTCCTGGATCTCAATTGCTCTGAGATCCTCAATTTAGAGGGACACATATCCCGTTCATTCCAAGGTTTGCAATCACATGACAGGTATATGAGAGGGTAATTACGCATGTATATATAAACATAACTGTTAAATATATTTTTATTTTTTAAGATTTATTTATTTGAGAGGCAGAGTTATAGACAGAGAGAGGGAGAGACAGAGAGAAAGGTCTTCCATCCACTGGTTCACTCCCCAGATGGCCACAACGGCTGGAGCTGGGCTGATCTGAAGCTAGGAACCCAGAGCTTCTTCCAGGTCTCCCACATGGGTACAGGGGCCAAGGTCTTGGGCCATCTTCTACTGCTTTCCCAGGCCATAGCAGAGAGGGGGATCAGAAGTGGAGCAGCTGGGAAACGAGCTGGCACCTACATGGGAGGCCTGCACTGCAGGCAGAGGCTTAGCCTACTGTATCACAGCGCCAGCCCTGTCTCTCAGGGACTTCTGATGCTTACTCCAGGCCAGGGAATAAATCCCCCTTGGTCTGAACCATCAAAGTTATCTGAGTTGCTGGGGTCAGTTATTGCTCTGCAAGTGGTCATGTGATTTATGTTTGGATGATAGACTACAAAAAGAAGTCTGCTGGAGTAAGCTTCTAAAAATACTTTTCCTCCTCAGTAAAAGGAGCATATAGGCTGGTATATTTAAGGGTAGTTCAGAGAATCTATGGGAAAATATAATTAAAATATTAGTTTATATTGGTGAAAAGAATTTTAACACACATGCATAGATTTTTCATAATAGTAATGCTCCAAGGACTTTTAAAAATTAATTAATTGCTTAATTTGGAAGACAGAGTCAGGCAGACAGACTTGCAGAGCTGCCGTCTAGCTGGCAAAAACCCAACCACCTGAGCTACCGCCCAGTGCCTCCCAGGGTGTGCATTAGCAGGAAGCTGGGGCCGGGAGTCAGAGCCAGGACTCAAATCCACACACTCTGATGTAGGATTCTGGCCGTCCCAAATGCTAGGCTGTATGCATGCCTCCCATCCACTTTTTTGAGGATTCCTGATGAGCATGGATTTCACAGTGTTTTGCACCAGCATAAATTTTATTTTTAATTCCAGTTTCTGTGATCTTCTTGAACTGCCCTCATATTTTTACCCCCTTGGCTCTCTTCTTTCCTGGAATGTGGCCCATGATGTTTATTGGAACAGAAACCACACTGTGACCAAGAAATGACAAGCATGAGAAGGAAAGACAACATGTGCAGCATGGCAACGCAGAAAGAGCTGGAAGCACGTTCGGTGTCCCAGAACATCTGCTTCGGTCCTGGGCAGCCTACCCCAGACATTCGTGATACAAATGGAAAACACAAAACTCCTTAACTGCTGAAGCTATCAAAGATAGGTTTTCACTTACCTGCAGCTGAATATATTGTTAACTGACACTGAAAACAGGTGACTCACAATATATGCGATTGCAGGGTGACTTATCACACTGAAAACCACAAACACCTAAACCACCTCTGCTCACCCTTCCACTGGGTATGAGCAAGCCCTTACCCATCTAGCCTGGGTCTTCAGTTAACCTCAATGGTTTCGGATTCAGAGGAGAGAAAGGGCACAGCAATGGCTTCCAACAACGCAGGGGTATCTGTTTAAGTCATGAAATATCTTGTAGGTGCCAAGATAGCTGGTGGATCTAAAATGTTACAGTACAGGTTAGAGCAATAAAGCCCTAGAATTTTGAAGTGAGCCCATGGGAACGTTGGCAGAAATGACTGTGAGTAATCTGAGAAAGGACTTGGAGTGATAGAATTCTGTAAATAGGAGACTTACTGAAGTGAGGTCCCATGCTGAGGCTGTTTTTAACATTGGATTTATGGGGAAGTTTGCAGTTTCTGTGTCTTTATAACAAAATGTTTTCAAATTTTGTTCTGATGTGCAGCTTGATTTGATGAATCCCTTTGATGTGCATCCTGATTTGATGAAGTCTTTACCCTTCAGAAATTGCATTATTTGGGACCAGTGCTGACTGTGGCTTAGCGAATTGAGCCACCACCTGCAGCTCCAGCATCCCATCTGGGTGCCAGTTTGAGTCCCTGTTGCTGTACTTCTGATCCAGCTCCATGCTAATGTACTTGGGAAAGCAATGGAGGATGGCCAAAGTTCTTGGGCCCCTGCACCCATGTCGGGGATCTGGAGGAAGTTCCTGACTCCTGGCCTTGGCCTGGCCCAGCCCCCGCCATCGTGGCCATTTGGGGAATGAACCAACACATGGAAGACCTCTCTATTTGTCCCTCCCTCTCTCTCTGTATCTCTGCCTTTCAAATAAATAAAATAAATCTTGAAAAAAATATATATATGCACTATCCAATACAGTGATCATTTAACATAAAAAAAATTGGATTATTCACCTGAACTATTTCCCCACCATGACTATAATAAGCCAAGGAAATAGTAATTTGCAAGCTTCTTTGCATTTAGAAACAGTCAATAATGTAAAACAATTCTGAGAACATATTCAGGATCCCTAAAAGACCTCTGATATTTCATTAAATTTCAAAGTACCTTGAAATAAGGATAAGTTACTTTTTTTAGAGATTTATCTTTTTAAAAAAGGATTTATTTATTTATTTGAAAGAGCTACAGAGAGAGAGAGAGAGAGAGATGGAGAGATCTTCCATCTTTCCCAGATTGCCGCAATGACCAATGCTGGGCCAGGTTGAAGCCAGGAGCCAGGAGTTTCATCCAGATCTCCCAACTAGGTGGCAGGGGCCCAAACACTTGGGCCATCCTCCTCTGCTTTCCCAGGCCACAGCAGACTGCTGGATAAGAAGTGGAACAGCTGGGACCCGAACACATATTCATATTGGATGCTAGCATCTCAGGAGGCAGCTTTACATGCTTCGCCACAATGCACTGGCCCTGGGATTTAAAAGAGTGTCCTCGGGGCTGGTGCTGTGGCATATCGGGTAAAGCCACAGCCTGCAGAGCTGGCATCCCATACGGGCACCAGTTCAAGTCCTGACTGCTCCACTTCCAATGCAGCTCTCTGCTATGGCTTGGGAAAGCAGTAGAAGATGGCTCCTGTACACACGTGGGAAGACCCAGAGGAAGCTCCTGGCTCCTGGCTTTGGATCGGCGCAGCTCTGGCCATTGTGGCTAATTGGGGAGTGAACCAGCAGATGGAAGACCACCAACCCCTCTGACTCTCCTTCTCTCTCTGTATAACTCTGAGTTTCAACTAAGTAAATAAATCTTTAAAAAATAAAAAAGAGTGTCCTCTTGTTTTCTCCGATACACTTTTGTGTGAAAGTTTTGGCTTATAAAAACCATTATTTCACATTAGAAATTATTATCAAAATGCTTAAAGTTTTTAAAATGTTATTGAGTTTCTGAGCAAGAAAGTGAATGTCAACACAAGCAAAAGTAGAGGCACTTAACTTGACTTTTTATCTGACCATTTGTAACTAGACACATATAATTATTTAAGTGGATATAATCTAAGGTTTGGTGGGGCCTCAAATGATAGTGTGAAAATGACTTTAATCTATACTTTTGTTTGGGGAGCTCATGAGAAACCAATAAGGGAACATTCAAAGCACATTGCAAAGAAAAGTCATTTCTATTATACAGAAGGTCTTGATACCTGATGAATAAAGTTATGCAAATGCATTGTTTATCTGTTTTGAAATTTGTTCCCTCTTTTGTTTCAAATTATAGTAACTTCATCAGAGAGACGCTTGAAAGCTGAGAGTCAAAATTCTATGCAATTTTAGGATTCAACCATTGAGCAAAACGGAAGTAATTGCTTAGGGCAGTAAAGCGAATGAACACATTTTCAGAAAAGAGATTGTTAAAATAGACTATGTTACTTTTGGTTTGTGCTCACACACCTACACACATATATACAGACACACATGCACACAGATACATGCACACACATGTCTCCCTTTCAGTAGCCACTCTGTGAAATTATCTGCAAGTTAACATTACATTTAGTCCAATCTTAGCTCGTGGAAACATCAACAATGCAGTAATAGAAAAATACATAGATATGAATTCATTTTGCATACTTGGTGAGAGTCAGGTTTGGCTGTAAATCCTCAGAGGATTTTTTTTTTCCTTTGCCACAAACCAAGATAGAGATAAACAATTTTTTTATAATCTTCTTGACATTGATGTAGAAGAAGGATTTAATTCAAAGTCAGCCACAGGCTGTGGGTTTCCACATTTATGTAGGTGTTCTTGCATTAGAATCTTACCATGAGGAAGTCCTAGATTTGGCCTCTTATCTTTCATGCAAAACCATTATACTCAGGTTCAGTTTCAGCTAAATGGGATAAATGTCCTTAAGGCATAGCCACAGATAGGGCTATGCTTGTTTTTCTAAGATTCAGCTTTTGGCTTCTGAATATTGATTGATATTTTGAAAAGTGTTCTTATGACCTCACTGATACCTTAAAAATTCTTATTTCAACTTTCAGCAGCATTTTTCATTGTTTTTAGCCAGAACTAGAGCCTAGGTATCTAAAGCAGGTTACTTTGAAGGTAGGCTTTCTTCTGACCATCAGAGAAAACATACTGACTTCTGGGCCTAACAAAGATGGTACATTTCCCCCAATACCTACAGACAATTTTCACTCAAGAATTCTAAATTCTCTAAGAGCAGAAGGCTCTTCTTTAGTCAAATGGCAAGTCTAATGAGACAAAGATAGCTCCCAAATCACTCAGTTTCTTGCAATGCATAGAATAAGCAGAAAAAGTAAAACTTAGCAACCAGAAAGTATAAAAATATAGGCAAACTAGGTAAAAGAAAATTCCTCTAGTATATAGTATGATGAACGAAATATTGTGTATCCACCAAAAATGGCCCAAGTGGTCCAGGGGATGGTCTCATCATGAAGACATTTGAATGGGTCTAGACTGCCATCAAACTGCTAGCAATGGAGTGGAGGATCTTTTCATGCCAGTGTAGCTTCCATTGGTTGATGCTTTCTCTGACCAAATTGCAGAAAAGTTGCTGAGAGACATGTCTTACGTGGAGTCTGAAGCCACTGGATAACTATTGCCCCCAAAGGTGTATCACCTCAGCTTCCAGATGTCTGCCTTGGAAGGAAAAGTCATGGAGTCCACACTCCCATTTGTGTATCAGCACACAGTAATCCATATAGCAAGCAGTCAGCCAATTTCCAGGGTGGCTATGAGCCAGTCACTTGTCAGAGTTGCAGCTTGTGGTAAAGAAGCTTCTGTCAAAGCATAGTCCCATTCATCATAATTAAAACACCAATGTATTTAGATGTGCAAGCATCCTACCAGGGCAAAACACACGCGACAACACTCATGAGCCGTGACTGGGGCAGTACAGCTCCTGGCCCTCCCCAGGGCTTCCATTTGATTCCCAATACTTCTCTACTTGATTTCCTTGGGTGGTGCCATGGGGCCTACTGTTTGGAAGCCCAGCTTATGTCAGAAGGTGGAGATTTCATTGTGGATGGAAATTTTCACCTCCTTGAAGTTTCCAAGTTAAGCCACTCATTCCAACTTATCACCTTGGATACCAAGATTCAGATTAATCCAGAAAGTGGATTCCCCAGTTCCCCAAGGAGGCAGTGCAGTTTGATCCACAAACCCTTGAAATGTTATTCTTCATTTAGGTTCTCCTTATCAGGTATGTGCATATGTGTATCCTGATAAGGAAACCATATGCCAGGAAAGAATCTTTGGGGCCAGCGCTGTGGCGCAGTGGGTTAATGCCTGGATACCTGGACTGAAGTGCAGGCATTCCGCATAGGTGCCGGTTCGAGGCTTGGCTGCTCCACGTCTGATCCAGCTCTCTGCTATGGCCTGAGAAAGCAGTAGAAGATGGCCCAAGTCCTTGGGCCCCTGCACCTGCATAGGAGACCTGAAAGAAGCTCCTGGCTCCTGGCTTCGGATCGGCGCAGCTCTGGCCGTTGCAGCCAATTGGGAAGTGAACCATCAGATGGAAGACCTCTCTCTCTCCCTCTCTCTCTCTCTGCCTCTCCTCTCTTTTTCTGTGTAACTCTTTCAAATAAAATAAATAAATCTTTTAAAAAATAATAAAAAAGAAAGAATCGTCATCATTCAGTGAATTACAAAAGGTTAAATTTACCCCCTCAGCAAACATTTTCTCATATTTCCTAACTCTGAAAATTGGCATCCACTGCTTTGAGAAAATAAAATGATAGATTATATAGAGGATCGTTCCAAACATCTCATGGACATGTCCAAGCATATAATGGATATAAAACCAAGAAGCCAAGTGATCTTGAAAAGGTAAATGAGGAGGGGATTAAGACTATGGTCACAGATAATGTTAATATAGTCCTTTTAAACAATATTTATTTATTTATTTGAAAGGCAGAGTTACAGAGAGACAGAAGCAGAGACAAAGAAAGAGAGCTCTTCCATCCACTGGTTCACTCCCCCAGATGGCCACAACAGCTAGAGCTGGGCCAATCCAAAGCCAGGAGCCCCTTCTGGGTCTCCCATGTGGGTATAGGGGCCCAAAGACTTGGGCCATCTTCTACTGCTTTCCCAGGCCTTTGCAGAGAGCTGGTTTGGAAGTGGAGCAGCCAGAACTCGAATGGGTGCCCAAATGGGATGCTGGCACTGCAGGTGGCAGCTTTACCTGCCATGCCACAGTGCCAGTTCCAATACACTCTTTCTAATAATGCAAAACCCTAGTTTATGAGTCCATACTAAATGAATGGTTACTTTGTGGTAAAAAAAAAAAAAATGTTTGCACCATTTTCCACTTCTGGTTGTATGCTGATATTTAAATGTTGCAAATATCTTGTGATTTGCTAGAATATTTGGTAAGATTACATTCATAATGTTCTTGGAAAAGGTTCTTGTATTTTCTTGTGTGTGCCCTGAACAAATTTAACCATCTCCAAGAAAGCAAAAAAAATTTTCGTTTTCCAAAGACTTCCTATCAAACTTTGTCCTTGAAAATGTTCCATCCTTTTAACCAAAGAAACAGGAAGTTGTACACAGCATAGGTCACAAAAAACAAGGTGTGATTTGCGTTTTGTGACTCTTTCTCAGATCATCAGTACTAAAGAAAAGATGTGTGAGGTAGCAAAAGTTGAGTGAAACACTGGGTCTTGCGCACATCCAAAATTTTTAGCCTTGACATTTGTAACCTATAAGTTTCTACACCCGGCCCTAGGTTTCTGGTGACTGAAGAGTTACCAATTCTTGCAGTCACATGTGGCAGTGTTAGTTTCAAGGGGTGTTTAGAATCCTATACCCCACAGCCAAAAATGATGTTCCAAAATCTCGATGCTTATGACTTCAATGCAGAATTTTCTGTACTGTGGAATGTGACTAGTTGAAACTCCCCATACTTCTGGGAAGTGTCATTTCTTGCCTCAGGAATTCATCATCTCAACTTCTGCTTTTTCTACATGTATTTTTAATATCACAAATTATCTTATAACGGGGACTAAATTTGATAATATTAATACAAAGGGTTAACAGCTGCTATATTTTGGCTCTTTTAAAAATATGACTGACCCATCTATGCATTGTTTTGCTTCAAAGTGTATGTGACACTATGAATCAGAATATAGTATCTTGATTCATTTGCAGCCAGGATGACAAAAACCATGGCAGTCACAGCAAACTTGCCCAATTTGACTTAATGGAGTGTTAACTGAGAATCATAATTCTGACCTTCTAGTGATTGGGCCTTTGGTATTTTTCCCAAATAGCACTATTCACAACGGGGCGGGGGGAGGGAGGAAGTGATTCCCATTAACCTGTGGGACACCCTTAATTGGGAGAACTGTCTAATTGAGACATCTTCCAGATACTCCATTTAAGCATAATGATGTATAATGGTGGTAACTACCTCTGAATTAGGAGAGTAATTCTACTACATCACAAAATAACCAAGCCATTGAAGGGTGTTGCTTTCTTATAAGTTCCTATAGGCTCGGAAATGATATTTTTGCTTTCTAAAGCCTTACTTTCTGTGATATTGGAGTCTCTTTGTAGTATTTTAGCCCCACTCCATTCTGAAGGAAATCCTGACTACTAATGGTTTGTCAGATATTACCTAGAATATCATCTTAGAAAATCTGTGTGAAAATAGTGAACATTACCAAATGCCCATCTGTGTCAGGGGCCGTGCTATGTATTTAAATGTATGAAATCTTTGATTTGTACAAAATATTACTGTTCTGATTTTACACGTGGAGAACTGGAAGCTCAAAACATTGAAGTATCTTTCTAGAGGTTGCACAGCAAACAAAGATCCAAATGAACTGATGCATCAATTAGTTTAATTAATTATCCAACTTTATATTCATAAATCATAACATCTGTGTGTACTCCATAAATACATGAAATTCAATTTGTCAATTTACAATTGTAAAATAAAGAATATAAAAATTGAAAACAAATCCAACTGCATTTCAAGCCTTAATCTATTTGATTCTTCTTTGTAGCTACAAGTTCCTTGAGTTTTAACATGGATTAATATAATGTTGGCATTAATCTGCATTTTAAAATCATCCATGACAAACAAAAGACATTAATACATTTGGATGCCACTTCTACATCTTTCCACCAGTTAGTACCAAGTCCACTTGATTAGCCATTTATTTGCTGAAACAACATATAGTTTCCCACATTCAACTTATTTCCAATAGGTGAAAATTAAATTAGAGAAAGATGACAACTATGTTGGGAATTATCTTACTGACAACACTGGAAATATATTCTCTCACAAAGACAGGAGAGGTAGAATTAAACATTTTCATTTACCTAAAAGTTAAAGGACACATTCCTAACAAACAACATATTTTTTAAGTTTTGCTGAGACCAGTGGTATTGCTCTCAGCCTAGCCTTTTGAACCAGTCACTATACTCTGTTATCTCTGCAAAGCTTCCTGGCTAATGTTGCCTTAAATTGATATTGAGAGAAATTTCACACAAAACACCACCACCACTACCTCCACCACCATTCCCACTCCAATTCTACAATGAGCTGTCCCAAAGCAATAACTGCTCCAAGACATTTGTGTGATTTCAGAATGAAGAAAAGAGAGTGGAGATGATTTCCCAAACTGGGCGTCTAAACTTTTGTTTAGGAAAATAGAATACATTCGCTTGTGCACATTGACCAAATTCTCTAGTTCAATGCTGAGTCCTGCATTTTGCTCTATTTTTATAGCTTGAAAAGAAGGAAAAAATAACACTATTATATCTACAAATGTTCTGACTCTGAGTCAACATGGTTTTCTGTGAATTTATACTGAAGAAATACACACTTTGGCTCAAATTATTGCACTGACCAACCAGCTCATATGTAACAGATTACTTCAGTTAGTTTCTCACTACTCAAGTGATTGTTGCTTCACAATTTTTTTCTGTCTAAACATAGGAAACAGTGCTCAAGAGTTTGTAGAAGTTGTGAGACTCAAGGTTGAACATGGACAGATACAGGTGTATGTATATGCAGAGGCATCATGTCTATGGATATTAAAGTAGAAAGTAAATGACTTTTTTTTGACAGGCAGAGTTAGACAGTGAGAGAGAGGAAGAGGGAGGGAGGGAGAGAGAGAGAGAGAGAGAGAGAGAGAGAGAGAGAGAGAGAGAGAGAGATTGGTTTTCCTTCCATCGGTTCACCCCCGAAATGGCCGCTACGGCCGGCGTGCTGCACCGATCCGAAGCCAGGAGCCAGGTGCTTCCTCCTGGTTTCCCATGCAGGTGCAGGGCCCAAGCACTTAGGCCATCCTCCACTGCCTTCCCGGTCCACGGCAGAGAGCTCAGACTGGAAGAGGAGCAACTGGGACAGAATCCGGTGCCCCGACCGGGACTAGAACCCGGGGTGCGGGCACTGCAGGCGGAGGATTAGCCTAGTGAGCCGCAGCATTGGCTGGTAAATGACTTTCTGAGATGGACGCTTTAGCACCAGGCAATAGGACAACTGACAAACTCCATTCAGACAGACGGGATCTATTTGCTATATTGAGCATGTTTTCTGTACCAGTCTCATGTAAGATAGTGAAAAAAACCAAACACTTTCCTGACAATGAATGTATGGGAAAGGGAGGAGACAGGAAAAATAGGTTGACCTCATTTTTTTACTTGTAAGAATGGCTGTCAGACAACCTATATTTATATAACATTTGGTGAACGTTTTCACAGAAATGGCCAAAATGGGCTGTTGTGTTACTTCAAAATGACTGAAAATGATTGTTGCTAGTGATGAAATTTAATATTTCAAAGAAAAACTTCAAATTTCGAAAGTTTGCATCAACCTTTCCTTAACTATTTGAATGCAATTGCTGGCCTTGGTACATGAGGAATTTGGTGTTGTGTAAGAAATTATGTCAACATTTAGAAATTCTGCCCTACTTCATAACTAATATTTTTGAGTGTATAATATTACAAAGCCATACATTGGAAAAAAGATCTATTAACAGTATAAGATAGACCAATCGATTTCAATGAAACATCTTTGGAGAAGTGGATTCATGTGGTTTCAAATCCCACATTGAAACTAATCTTTAACAAACTACCATTGAGTTTCAGTGCAGTATCAAAGAAGATATTCACAATTATCTTAATATGCTAGTAAAATGGTCCTCCTTTACCCAATTTCATTTATAGCCAGGGTTTGGCTGTAAATGACAATCAAAATAGCATATTGCAATAGGTTGAATGCAGAAGCATAATCTAGCTGTCTTTTCTCGACTTTAAACATTTATTTGAAAAGCAGAGAGAGAGGTCTTCCATTTGCTGGTATATTCCTCAACTGCCTGCAACAGACAGGGCTGGACTAGACCAAAGCCAGGAGTCAGAAACTCCACCTGGATCCCCTGTGTGGGTGACAGGAACCCAGGGACTTGGGTCATCATCTGCAGCCTCCCAGGTGCATTAGGAGGAAGCTGGATTGGACGAGGAGGTGAGACTCATTGTCAGGCACTCCTATGTGGCAGTGGGAGTTCCAAGCAGTGGCTTAACCCATTGCAGCACAACTCCCATCCCTCTTTTCTTAAATTAAATATTAAGAGATTTCTAAAACCATAACACTGTCATTTTCTCATAATATTCCTTCATCTCACAGAGTCCTCTTTAGGAAAATAATTTTCCTTTATAATGAAATACATTCAGTGCATATAACCCAGATGGGCAAAAGCTTCAATCATTTCTCAGAGTATAAAGAAGTACAAAAATCAAATTTGAGAATTTCTTGCAAGAGATTCTAGCCTATCCAAGGAATGTCATAAAGGTAATTTTGGCCCATCTGGAGCATTTTAGAATAAAAGAAAGGCTGAATGTTAATGAAATAATGCATTTATAAGAAAGTTGCCTTTTGAGTCCTTGAAAGATCAGTGTAGCTATTCATTTATTATACGAGAAACCAAGTGGAGAATCTCCCATCCACTGGTTTAATCCCCAAATGCCTTCATGGGGCTGAAGTTAAAATCTGGAAGATCTACCCAGGAGTCCCTGTGGTTGACAGAAACCCAATAATTGAGCCTTCTCCACTGTGTCCCAGGTTCTGCATTGGCAGGAAGTTGTTGTCAGGAGCCCAAGCCTGGAATTAAATACTTAAGCTAGATATTCCAGTGGGTGATGGGAGCATCTTCCCCGGCATCTTAACCTCCAACACCAAATATCCACCCCAAAATAGTTTTTTTTTTTTTTGAATTTCAATGTGTCAGAAGACAGGCATCACTGAGGATGAAATGTTTAGTTTTGCCTTGTTTTAGGGAGAGAAGCAAAACAGCTAAATTATGAAGAACTGAAATAGGAGAGAGAGAGAGAGAGAGAGGACAAGAACTGAATGTAGGAAAGAGAAGGGGTTCTCAAGAAAAGGCAATAATTCGTTTTCTGTTACTCAAGATCAGGCCCCCTGACACACCAACAACAGAACGGAAGCAGGATGTGTAGGGAAAGCCAAAAACAGCAGTAAGGAAACAGATACAATTTGGAGGTACATAAAGGGTGATTCTGACATTTGTGACTTAATGGCTAGGTATCCTTTTTTTAAGTTTTATTTATTTTAAAAAGCAGGGAGAAAGTGAGAAAGAGCATTCTCCCATCCCCTGGTTCCTCTTCAAATGCCTATAAAAGTCAGGTCTGGTTCAGACTGAATCCAGGAGCCTGGAACTCAATCCAAAATTCCTGCATGGGTGTCAGTACTTGAGCCATCTCGTGCTGTCTCCTGGAGGGTGCATTAGCAGGGGCTGGAATCAGGAGCAGAGCTGGGACTTGAACCCAGGCACTCTGATATAGAATAGGGCATCTCAAGCACCAACACCTTAGCTGCTGTCCCAAACACCCATCCCCATGGCTCCCAGAAACACCTGTATTATTACCATGGGAGCTTTCTGCCTTTGAATGATTCTCAAGATTCCTACCTGGAAGTCACAAGCCAGGAAGTCTTTGTGTTCTCTGATTAAAACACTGGACAATATGAGTACCAGAAAACAAATGTTTCAAGCAACATATTTCACAAAAGAAGAAATCAAAATCTTTTTTTAAAAATTATTTATTTATTTGAAAGAGTGACAGAGAGAGGAAGAGGAGACAGGGAGATCTTCCAAACACTGGCTCACTCCCCAAATGCCCACAATAGTAATGGCTAGGCCAGTCTGTTGCCAGGAGCCAGAAGCTCCATCTGGGTCTCTCATATGCTAGCAGGAAACCAAGTAGGGGCCATCATCTGCTGCAGCCCAGGAACATTAGCAGGAAGCTGCGTGGGAAACACCAAGCAGTGGGGACTTGAACCAGGCACTTACACATGGGATGCATTTGTCCTAGGCAGTGTTTTAACCCACTGAGCCACAATGCGCACCCCTAAAACCAAACTCTTGAGTGACAAAATGACTTCTCCATGTTGGCACCAGAATCCTGGTTCCCTGCCTTTGAATCAGCAGTTTTTATGAATATAAAGAAACATGAAACCTTAAAGATATTATTGCAGAGAGATCAAGAGGTTCGTTTCACTCCAAAGGAGTGCACAGCTTTGACCAATGTAAATTTGCTATAATCTGGATTTGAATTCACAAGGTATGTCAAAGCTAGATGAACCAAAACAGGCTGGCTCTCCCATATGAACTATCTTAAAGAGGAATGTCAAATATTTGCAAGTCCAGCGTAAATCCTGGTTTGTTACTTCCATCTGCTGCTCTCCTTGCTTCTTCCCATGAAGTCCAGTCACACTTTCTGCCTTCAGTTTATTGCATCTGCCCTGATGTAGGATGTGGACAGTGGTCTCACGTCTCACCATGTCAGTCCATTGCTGTGTTGGAGTGAACAGGTCAAAATAATAAGTGGTACGATATGCAATCCAGTACACTCTTAACGGTCCACATTAAAGAAAGAAGCAGGGTGTGGATGATTCAACATGATGACTAATTCCAAAGACATTTAAATTGGTGATGTGTTTTGTGCTAACATTAAACATGGACATCATTATGTTTTAAATGTTCTCTTCAAACAAATGAAGTCACCCGCTAAATGCCTCATATCTCCTTGTTTTTGCTGCTTAATTATCCATACTCTGTTGCACATCCTCGCTTTGATACCCTTCAGAGTGTTCTCCAGAGAAATACTTCTGCTAGAAGCAAAAAAAAAAAAAAAAAATCTGACAAATAATATGGCTCACATTAGCAAATACTTCACACGAGGCTCACTTTTAGAAGACATTTCTTATAGTTTAAGGTGTTCTTGGCTGATGTGCTTAAATTCTGTATCAGAATCCTTCTCCCAATAGCTATGTTGAGCCTATGTGATACAATTAATACAATCCTATCTTCCCAACAATTCTCATTTATCTAATAACGCCAAGTTGTCTAGTTATACAGCTGAATCTGGAATGCAAAACTCCTGCTAGCCTTTTGTAGAATTTTAAGGATCAAAAATCTCACTTTAGCTTTAATGCAAGTTAACTGGGTACACTTAATTAATATGAGCTCTCTCTCTCTCTCTCTCTCTCTCTCTCTCTCTCTGTGTGTGTATAACATAATTGATGTTAAAATGACAGAAACATTTGATTCTAAAAGTTTACAGTGCTAATGGTCTCAGTTAACCTTTGCTATCATTCATTCCAAATAATTATCATTGTATATTTTCAAAGAATATTATGGAGTCTAATTTCTTCTAAGTTTTCATTTAAACAATGTATTTTAGTAATGATAAACTCATAAAGTTAATTAAAACCCAGGTTCAATCATCACACCCACATGGATACAGGACAGTTTGTTCATGTGGTCTTGGTTGCTTTGATTCTTCTTTTGTAGCTCTCAGGAATAGACCTAGAATGTACTGGGAATGCAACATACTGAGATGAGTCCGCTCCAGTTTCTGTACCCCCGAATCAATATGTCCTTGGGTGCTTTAGCCTAGCAAAGTGCATCTCCCTGGGCTAGAAAATCCAGGGAACTTTTGAGGACCCTCAACTGTGATGAAAGATGAACATAAGCTGTTGAGATTCCATGCATCCCAGGCTAATGATGATCTGATTTCAGGGAAAAATTGACAATATTTAATAAAGGTACAAATGTAAACATTTTCCAGCATATGAATATCATATTCCCCTTTGATGGTTTTTAAGCCCTAAAGTAAACTTTTGATTTTTCTCAAGCAGGTCTTGCTTGTCAACCTGAAACTGTGACAAGCCATTCACAAATGGGTCATGAGACTGCATGAGTTTTCTTCCAAGATCGCTCTGACCTGAGCCTCAGACAGAGTCTGTCTTCAAGATCTAGAATGGACTAGGCTCTGGATAACTGTCTGCTGAAGACATGGCAGTAGGAAAGTTGTCATTCTTCACATATGCAGTGTCAGCACGCTCTTCCACGCTGAGAAGTTGATCATTTAATTTTGAGAGATAGAGCATCACTTTTTAAATAAAGACCTGCACTTGTATTTGTGCCTCTTTACTTTGTGTAGTGCATATCTTTTCTTCCTATTAGAGCTCCCTACAGAGCCAATGAAGGCCTTCTTCAATCTGTAAATTATGTCAGTTCTCTTAGAAATACAATAAGGATAGCCAAAAACTGGCTGTGTGTCAGATGCCCTGATGGATGTTTTCCAACTACTATCGTTAATCTTTTTTTTAAAAAAAGATTTATTTATTTATTTCAAAGTCAGCATTACACAGAGAGAGAAGGAACGGCAGAGAGAGAGGTCGACCATCCACTGGTTCACTCTCCAGATGGCCACAACAATTCAAACTATGCCAATCTGAAGCCAGGAGCCAGGAGCTGCCTCCGGGCCTCCTATGTGGGTGCAGGGACCCAAGGACTTGGGCCATCTTCCACTGCCTTCCCAGGCCACAGCAGAGAACTGGATCGGAAGTGAAGCAGTTGCGACTCGAACTGGCACCCATATGGGATGCCAGCACTGCAGGCGGCGGCTTTACCCCCTATACCACAGTGCCGGCCTACCCCAATGTCACTAATCTTTAAACTATCCTCCTCTAACAGATCCGTGAGTGTGTTGCACAGGAGAAAACTAAAGGCTGTTGGGGTCACTCCTACAGACTTAGCATGTGAACACAGAAGAGCTGTGATTTGTATCCCATGGCCCTTGATGTTTCTACCACCTCATTCTACCAAGCACATTGACCAATGCAACTTGTATGCTTCTACATCCTCCTAATATGATTTTGGCTAACATTTATTCCTTACGATGACCCCACTTAATTCTACCATTAAATGGCTGGGGAAGCAGGCTATTTTCAGTATTTTCACCTGGAAGTGAAGGATTGCTCATGCATCGGATTCTGTCCCGGTTGCTCCTCTTCCAGTCCAGCTCTCTGCTGTGGCCCGGGAAGGCAGTGGAGGATGGCCCAAGTGCTTGGGCCCTGCACCTGCATGGAAGACCAGGAGAAACACCTGGCTCCTGGCTTCAGATCGGTGTGGTGCTAAGTCTGTAGGAGTGACCCCAACAGCCTTTAGTTTTCTCCTGTGCAACACACTCACGGATCTGTTAGAGGAGGATAGTTTAAAGATTAGTGACATTGGGGTGGGCTGGCACTGTGGTATAGGGGGTAAAACCGGGACAGAATCCGGCGCCCCAACGGGGACTAGAACCAGGGGTGCCAGCGCCACAGGCGGAGGATTAGCCTAGTGAACCCCGGTGCCAGCCCAATGTCCATAATTTATACAGGCATTGATTTCCTCAATTTTGTGTTTCATGGATTCAATTGGGTAAATAACTGTATATAAACTATTAACACAGTGACAGGAAAATGGCAAGTGAATATCAGGTATTACTGGTCTAGACTTCACTTCCAATTTCTAGCTTTGCATTTTGACTCTTTCAGTGGTAACTGACCCATTCCCCAGGAAGAAAATTGTAGTGCTGCTTTTCATCATGGAGTGTTTCCTGTTTGGATAAATATAAGAAACGTGAAGCTACGATCTAGTCACTGTGAAATGGAGAAGAAACCTAGACACAAGCACATGTTGAGGAATGTGATAGAGAGCCTTCTGTGATTTGAGCAGCATGAGAATCCATACCTAGAGGATATGAAAAAAAGCACGTAAATTCAAAAGTCGCACCTCATATATAAACAATAATACTAATGGGCCTCAGGCACGGCGTGACTCAGAGGAAAGAGAATTGAGTATTTGAAACTCTGACATGATCTCTTTCAATCCCCCACCTTTTCATGTTCAATAAAGTTATTTTTATATTGCCTTTCAAAACTACTATTTACAGATGGTGTTATAACACTTTCATATGTTTTAAGTTCTTTATTCTGAACATTTTCATCAGTTAGAAAATTGATTTAAAACCACTCTTGCTAATGACATGTTTGAGACAGCTTCCCAAATGCCTCAAACCCATGCAATGACACAAAATCTCAAGAAAGAGCTTGCCAAACTGACAACACAATGATAAATTTCAAAAACAACAAGGAATGAAGCAATGTCAAAAATTGACATTTGACAAAGTACTGGTGTTTAAACAGTATCCACCCAACGAAAGGTTTTATGAAAACATTTTTAACAATGACTTTTGTCATCTTGAAAAGATAATTCTTAAGAGTTTCCTGTCTCCTCCGCATGGTAGAACTTCATGTTCCCCAGTGTAGGAGGAAAGAGTGAAACAGGAATTTTGTTTTTAATGTTCAGCTTGTCTAACAAATTTTTTAAAGTAACATGAAAAATAATTGGAATTCTTCAACTAACCAGGTATTTAATAGATTCATGAAATTCATCCTTTTATGAACCCAAAAAAAGGAATTTATGTACACAAGCCATCTAAAATATTTTTATAATTTACTAACTAAATTTAATAGTCAAAACAAAAGAATTTCATAAAGAACATATTTTTCATTGCTCTAAAACATTGTTATAAAAATAAGTTATTGGAATGCAAAAGAATACATTGGAAATAACACCAACAGTGAAGAAAATAATACTCAGTCTCATACCTACCTGTGTTTTTAGCATTCTGTCTTTGAATACTTTAATAACTCATGGTGAAGACTATGTAAGTACCAATTTTGTATCTTGGCTTTTGACTTCTGTTGTAAATGTTTTATATATCCCTAACTAACCCAGTACTCATTAGTCAACCTTTGCCAATCTCTTCCCCCTTTCTTCCCACCATTTTACTCTTTTTTAATTTTTTATTGTGTTTTTTTTTAATGTTAATGCTTATTTATTTATTTGACAGGTAGAGTTACAGACAGTGAGAGAGAGAGACAGAGAGAAAGGTCTTCCCTCTGTTGGTTCACTCCCCAAATGGCTGCTGCAGCTGGTCTTGCGCCAGTCCGAAACCAGGAACCAGGTGCTTGCTCCTGGTCTCCCATGCAGGTGGGAGCACTTGGGCCATCCTCCACTGCCCTCCCGGGCCACAGCAGAGAGCTGGACTGGAAGAGGAGCAACCAGGACTAGAACCTGACCCCCATATGAGAAGGCCGGCTCCGCAGGTAGAGGATTAACCAAGTGAGCCACATCACCAGCCCCCACCATTTTACTCTTAATTTCTATGAGATCAACTTTTAAAAAAAATTCCACATATAGGTTAGATCACGTGGTGTTTATCTTTTTACACTTGCCTTATTTCCCTTAATGTATTGACCAGCAGTTCCATCCATGTTGTGTATGACAAGATTTCCTCCTTTTATGGCTGAATAGTATTCTACAGCATAAGAGTTCCACATATTCTTTATCCATTCATCAGTGAATGGATGACTAGATTGTTCCCATAACTTGGCTATCCTGAAAAACGAGGCAATAAACATGGGAGTGCAGATGCCTCTTCGACAGAGTGGTTTCATTTCCCTTGAAAATCCTTGTGGTGGGATTACTGAATCAAATAGCAGATCTATTTTTCTTTCTTTGAGGAACCTCAATACTGTTTTCCATGATAGCTATATTAATTCACATTCCCACCAACAGTGTCCAAGGACTCCCTGTGTTCCAAATGCCAGCATGTGTTATCTGTCAAAAAAAAGGGGTGGTGGGGGATAAACAATTGAGATTTCACTGAAATAAAGAACTTCTTCCCACCATCAGTAAAGTGAAGAAATAGCCTACAAGACTGGAACATGGAAATAACAACAATAACAAAATCCACACCCTGAATAATCCTGTTAAAAAGGAGCACAAGGTTTAAAAAGACATTTATCAAAGGAAGACACACAAATGGCCAACAGGTACATGAAAGAATGCTAAATATCATTCATCACCATGAAAAACAAATCAAAATTGCACTGGGCTATTATCTCAGTGGAGTTAAATTAGCTATAATCAAAGAGATGAAAATGTTTCAAAGCAAAAAAATTCATATATTAACAGAATCAAGATTCATAGGGAATTTGTTATATATATTTATCATTTCCTGCTTCTTTCACTTACCATGTTTGAATTTCAGACACACATTTTTATGTATTAATGTTTGTTAATATAATCTTTTGTGATTATTTCCATGTATTTAAGCTGAATTCTTAGAGATCAGAGAGATACGTGTGCTTTTTTCTTTTCTTACTTCAAGTACTTATTTCTTTTCTTTTTTCTTTTTCTTTTTTTTTTTTTTTTTTTGACAGGCAGAGTTAGACAGTGAGAGAGAGAGAGACAGAGAGAAAGGTCTTCCTCTTGCCGTTGGCTCCCTCCCCAAATGGCCGCTACAGCTGGCACACTGCACAATCCGAAGCCAGGAGCCAGGTGCTCCCTCCTGGTCTCCCATGCGGGTGCAGGGCCCAAGCACTTGGGCCATCCTCCACTGCACTCCCGGGCCACAGCAGAGAGCTGGACTGGAAGAGGGGCAACCAGGATAGAATCTGGCACCCCAACCTGGACATAACCGGGGGTGCCGGCGCCACAGGTGGAGGATTAGCCAAGTGAGCTGCAGTGCTGGCCTTATTTATTTTCTTAATCTGAAATGCATTTTTGATTATGATATTATATGGAGAAATTTTGTTCAACATCTATGTATTTTCCAGGTATTATATGTTGAGTCAACTGATCATTGTTTTTTATTTTTGCCCTTAAATTTATTAAATTGTATATCTGTATCTAAATCTAAATCAGTATAGCAGATACAAAATATACTTCTAAAGATATATTTGTATCATAATTTCCTATTCCACTAATCTGGCTTACTATTTTTCCCTGCAATCACATTTTTCTCAAAATTTTCTTAGTTAGGCTTACTATTTATTTTTCTAAATTAATGTTGTGGGTAATCCACTAAATATCCTATTAGAGTTATGATCCTTAAATTTTTGATATGTATGGATCTTTTTGACTGTTTGGTTTTACCAAACAATAAAATGTCATGTAAATCTACTTACTTAAGTGTCTTATTCCATTAACTTAATAATAATCACAATTATTTCTCACATAACTTGTTCTATGAATATGTGTCACTTTAATTAATTTATTCATGAAAATCTGTAAAATCAACATATATACTTTCATATATTTCTTTGTACTTAGGAAAAAAAGGTTTCAAATGTTAATGTAATTGCTGATGATTGGAGCTTAGTTTTGTTTTATTTTAATTTATTTTATTTGAAAGACAGAGCAACAGAGAAAGGGGGAGAAAGAGGTCTTCTGTCTACTTGTTCACTCCCCACATGACCACAACTGACAGGGCTGGACCAGGCAAAAGCAGTAGCCTGGAACTCCATCCCGGTCTCCTACAAGTGTGGCAAGGGCCCAAGGACTTGGCCATCTTCCACTGCCTTCCCTGGGCTCATTAGCCAGGAGACAGAATGAAGCACGGTAGCAAGGATGGGAACCGGTTTTGTAATTTGGGATGCCAGCAGCCAGGCGGCAGTTTAACCTGCTGCACCACAACACCAGCCCCTCGAAGCTTGGTTTTACACTGTATCTTGGCAGGTCTACACTATTCTGTATATTTAGTTTTTGCTATTAAGGCAGTGTATTTTTATATTTAGCACTGAATACCCCAGGTGTTGCACACAGCTTTCCTCTCTAGCTGGTTGGAACTCAAATATCTCCCATTCCCATGTAGGCTCTAGGAATGGTTCCATTTATAGCTCCCCGGTCACTCCTGGCCTGACCTCATGCAGTTGCATCATATCCAAGCATGGTTAAGTAATCGGTCACAGGCTGCAGACACCTACACGGACTCCCGCGTTCCTTGGCTAGTTAGCTGCCTCTTCTCTGGCAGGCTGCGCTTTGAGTTGCCTCTGCTCCCGGAATTCTGATTTCTCTTCCCTTTCAACAGCCAGAACCCTGCACCCCTGCGCTCTCCCGGGGTGCCTCCTCTTGCCCTCTGGTCCAGTAAGCGCCTGCAGCCAGTAGGCTGTCTGTTGACTTTCCTTCTCAAAGATCAGAGCTCTGAACCACCTAATCCAACATCTAGAAAGGAGATTGTTTTATCTATGTCTTCACCCAGTTTTCTAGCTCTGTATAGCAATAACGACAAACTGCTATGATTACTCTTTTCTGGTAGAAGCTGAACTTTCTGAATCTCCTGTTTTTGTCACCTCTGGTGTAACAGAGTGGTGAAAATCCTAGTTATATCACAACCTAGCCATTGACTTTGGCCATTTTATTTAAATGCATTGAATTTCCTTTTCCTCATTTGTAGAACGGACATTTTAAAAAAAACAGAACACTAGAAGGCCAGCACTGTGACATGATGGGTAAAGCACTGCCCGCAATGTTGGCATCCCATGTGGGTTTGTGCTTGTTCATGTCCTGGCTGCTCTACTTCCAATCCAGCTCCCTGCTGAGGGCCTGGGAGAAGTAGCAGAAGATGGCCCATGGTTTTGGGGCCCATGTACCCAAGTGGGAGACCAGGAAGAAGCTTCTGGCTCCTTGCTTCTGCTTGTCCCAGGCCTGGCTATTGCAGGTATCTGGGCAGTCAGCCACCAGATGGAAGATCTCTCTCCCTGTCTCTGTTACCTCTGAATTTCAAATAAATAAATAAACCCTTTAAAAAAAACCTAGACAATTCTTTTCATTATTGAGTCCAATATGTTATTAAATATAGTTAGAAGAAATATGTGAATGTTGATTCTCTTCCTTTCCCAAGAAAAAAAGAAAGACCAAGAAATAAGACTGCTTTATGAAACATCCAAAATATTAAAAGCAAAATTCTGTGAAATAGATAACATACATTTTTCCACTGAGTCTTTAAACAAATGCTAGATACTGATTAAAATCTGTACCCAAAACTCAGATCTCTTTCTGTCCTTACTTGGAAATGCCTCAGTCTTTTTGTAAGTCTCTGCATCTATTTTTCTCAATTTTCCTAGTTATGGATTTCATCGTTTTCTATGTGCACCCATCATTAGCAGAGTTAAGTCCAAAATGTGAAAATGATATCATCTCACTCTCCTTCAGTTACTATACATATTATTTGCCCCAGATATTGCTATTAATTCAATGATGCATTTTACAGCCGAGGAAATAATGGGGCTACCTAAACTAATCATCTGATGAGAAGTGTGTGATGTCTTCCCAGGAAAATGCATTCATATATGTGTGCAAATAGCATTCTATATAAACACAGAAGGATCGGAAGATAACTACCATAGCCAGTTCATGAATTTCTGATTAAGAAACTCTTCCAGGGCCGGCACAGTGGCAGTGGGTTAAGCCACCTCCTGCAGTGCTGGCATCCCTTATGGGTGCTGGCTCATGTCAGCTGCTCCACTTCTGATCCAGCTCCCTGCTAAAGCATGTGGTAAGGCGGCAGAGGATGGCCCAAGAAGCTCCTAGCTTCGTCCTGGCTTAGCCCTGGCTATTGCAGCCATTTGGGAATTTAACCATTGGATGGAAGATCTCTTCCTCTCTGTAACTCTGCCTTTCAAATAAATAAATAAAATCTTTAAAAAATAATAAAAAGGAGGTCCTCACCCAACGTGAGCCCTCAGCCTTGGAGATGTCAGCCTCCAAAGCTAAACACAGCCTCCAATACAAAATAAACCTCTGTTCTAGATAAATCACAAAGTCTAAGGTAGAAAATGGACAAAGAAAATCCTTTATAAAAAAAATTTAAAAAGGAAACTCATCCACATAATTGAACATTTATCAGATCAAGTCGTTTGCATAAATTGTCAAGTGCATCAAAAACTCCAGGGCTTTTAGGGAGCACCCAAGTAGTGTGAGTTCAGGAACACCCAGGGGCACTGTGCAGAGCGAAGCACCAGGAAAGCCGGAAGTTTGTGGCTCTGCTTCAAGGGGCCCAAAGATCAAGCAGGCAACTACGTAAGCACTAACACTTTGTTGGGCACAAATTTATGACGCTGAGCAGAATTCATCTGAGTATGCCAAGCTTAGAACGAATTGCCTCTTATGTACCAAGCACTGCTATGCTTGAAAAACGTGAAGTTGAACTTGTCAAAGCATCCACTTCCAAGGAGTGTGGAAGAGGAAGAGAGCCAAAATCAATATGATCCAAACATCTGTTTGGATACCACAAAGAATGAATGAAGGGGACTCATTCCTGGAATGTAACCCCGAACAGAATAAGCCAGAGCCAGTCCTGACTCCCTGTCACCTGTGCACTGACACTGGCCCACTTCTGGGACACTATTAAGGCACCTCGCGAGAAGTCCAGCATTGTGAGTTCAGTTATCTATTCCATTGAATTGTATTTTATAAGAACAAAATCTCAGAACTTACCTGATGTATCTATTATTTTAGTAAAATGTCATATTAAGCTTTTTAGAAAATATACATAATTTTACATTTCTTAAATGGATGCCTTTAATGTTTATGGCTCAATTTATTGTTTAGAATAAATACTTGAAAATAGCTTGAAATTTCTTTTCAAAATGTTAAACACCAAAGACAAGGAGAGAATCTTGAAAGCAGCAAAAGGAAAACAAATTTTTATTTATAAGGTAAGTCCAATAAGATTAATTGCTAACTTCCCACTAAAAAAATGGAGCTAGAAGATATAGGATAACATGTCCAGAATTCTCAAAGAAAAATCCTATTAATGAAAATAAAGTATATCCAACAAACTATGTGGGAAAATAAAGGCATTCACAAATCAACAAAATAATCTGTGGCTAGCAGATACATCTCACAAGAAATTCTGAAGGAAGTTCTTCAAGCTGAAACGAAGTGACTAGGTGGTAATTTGAACCCACAGAAACCACATGAAGTAACAAACGGCACCTACAAATGTAATATGTAATTATAAAAGACAATGCACATACCTAACTTCTAAATTTGTTAACTGGTGTAAAAAAATGTGTAAATGCATGTAAAGTACTATTATACATGATACATAATAATGTGCATCTCTAAAAGAAAGTGCTATTTTACCTGTTATGGCATAGCAGGTAAAGCCACTGCCTGTGGTACTGACATCCCATATGGGCACCAGTTTGAACCCCAGCTGCTCGACTTCTAATCCAGCTTCCTGCTAATGTGACTGGGAAAGCAGCAGAGGATGGTGTGGGAGCTTGGGCCCTTGCATTCATGTGGGAGACCCGAATGAAGCTTAGCTTTTGTGGGTTCAGTTGGCAGCTCACATCCACTCAGGAAGACTAGCCCTACTCTCCAGCAGGCCCCTGCATTTCTGAGCATGCCAGGTGCCAGTCCCCCTATGGCCCAAGCCTGCTGCGGTCCTGGAGAATGTGGTTGGTTGCCCATGCCTGCTCAGTCTGTTTATCTCCTTTCTGACACCGTGTCTCAAATGGGGTGAGTGACTCAGATCACCACGGAAGTTGGCTCCATGCCAATCTGCAGGGGTCATTTATCCAACTCTCCTGGACCTTGATAATGACTCTGGACCCCAGACACCCCACAGCCCAATCCCTGCTTTAGCTTTGAAGGATACGGATGGCAGAACACACTTGCTGGACTTGGGCTTGGCAAGGCCATGACCCTGGCCATCACCATATGGCTGTTATCAAAAAGACAGAAAATAATAGACACTGGCAAGGATGTGGAGAAAGGGGGAACTTGATAATCTGATGGTGAGAATGTAGATTAGTACAGCCACTATGGAGAATAATAGCAATGTAACTCAACAAAACTAAAAATAGATTAATTATATACCCCAGCATATATATATATATGCATATATATAATATATATATTATATACCCCAGCATATATATATATATGCATATATATATATATATATATATCCTAAGATAGTGATGTCAGCATTTGAAAAAGGTATCTGTACTCCCATACTATTCACAATAGCCAGTATATGGAATCAACTGAGGTGTCCATCAGTGAATGAATGGATAAACAAATGTGGTATATGTTCTCAATGGAATATTAGTGTTCCTTAAAAAATGAAGTCCTAACATTTGGAGAAAAATGGATGGGACTGGTGTTTATTAGGTTAAATGAAGTAAGTCAGACACAGTAAGAGAAATACCATATTCTCTCTCACATGTGGAAATTAAAATAGTAGTGTGTGTGTGTGTTCAATCTAAATTTATTTTTATTTTATTTTTTTATTTTTTTGACAGGCAGAGTGGACAGTGAGAGAGAGAGAGACAGAGAGAAAGGTCTTCCTTTGCCGTTGGTTCATTCTCCAATGGCCGCCGCGGCTTGCGTGCTGCAGCGGCGCACCGCGCTGATCCAAAGTCAGGAGCCAGGTGCTTCTCCTGGTCTCCCATGGGGTGCAGGGCTCAAGCACTTGGGCCATCCTCCACTGCACTCCCGGGCCACAGCAGAGAGCTAGCCTGGAAGAGGGGCAACCGGGACAGAATCGGTACCCGACCGGGCACAAGGCGGAGGATTAGCCTATTGAGCCGCGGAGCCGGCCCAATCTAAATTTAAAATAGTGGTTACTAGAAGATGGGAAGGGGAGATGGGGATGGAGGAAGAGTTGACAATGGGTACTAAGACACAGTGAGGTGGACATGTTTTTGAGGCACAGTGGGCTCATGATAATGTGTGACATATTGTATAAAGAACTAGAGGAAGGGATGTGGGAGGCTGAAAACAAAAAGAAAAGAGGAGGCAGTGGAAAGGCTGGTCTCCTGTAGGTCTGGTTTGATTTATGTATCAGTGTTGAAAAGTTGCATCGTGCCTCTTAAAACGGCAAATATCATGTTAATCTAAAATTTCAAACTAAAGTTTAAAAAAAGAAAACAAAAAGCAGTGATAAGGCTCAAATTAATAGAATCAGAAATTACAGAAAGGACATTCCTACTGACCTTACAAGGAGAAAATTATAAAGAAACACTGTAAATAATCATATGCCAATATACAAAATAATATGATGAAATGGGAAAATTCCTAGAAAGCTATAAACTATCAAAATTATCTAGTGAACACATAGTCCATGTAGCACTCTAGCGAGTAAGGAGTTGAAATAGTGATCAAAGATTTATCCACAGTAAAAAACAAGGGCCCAGATGACTTCATAGTTGAATTCTTCTATCAAATATTTAGAGAAAATGTTCAATTTCTTCACAAACTTTTCTAAAAAGTGAAAAAAAAAATGTATGAACTCCGTCTATGAAGTTGGTATTCAACACCAAAACCACAAGAAAACTGTGGCGCAATATGTTTATGAATAGGATACAGAAATCTTCAAAAAACACTGAACATCTGAATATAACAACATATATTTTTATATATAATATTTACACACAAGTATAAATATATATTTAAAATGTGAATATATATAGTCATAATAAAGAGAGATTTAGCCAAGGAATGTAAGATTAGTTAGCTAAGTATCTGAAAATTAATTAATATAGTTTACCATATTGACAGAATAAAAAACAAAAACTACATTTTTGTCCTAACAGACTCAGAGAAAATATTTGACAAAATACAACACCATTTCTTTTTTTAAAAAGATTTATTTTATTTATTTGAAAGACAGAGGGCCGGCGCCGTGGCTCAATAGGCTAATCCTCCGCCTACGTTGCTGGCATACCGGATTCTGTCCTGGTTGCTCCTCTTCCAGGCCAGCTCTCTGCTGTGGCCTGAGAAGGCAGTGGAGGATGGCCCAAGTGCTTGGGCCCTGCACCCCATGGGAGACCAGGAGAAGCACCTGGCTCCTGGCTTCGGATCAGCAAGATGCGCCGGCCACAGTGGCCATTGGAGGGTGAATCAACGGCAAAAGGAAGACCTTTCTCTCTGTCTCTCTCTCACTGTCCACTCTGCCTGTCCAAAAAAAAAAAAGAGTTACAGAGAGAGCTAGAGCCAGAAAGGTCTTCCATCCGCTGGTTCACCCCCCAAATGGCCGCAACGACCGGAGCTGTGCCGATCCGAAGCCAGGAGCCAAGAGCTTCCTCCAGGTCTCCCTGTCTGGTGCAGGGGCCCAAGGACTTGAGCCATCTTCTACTGCTTTCCCAGGCTGTAGCAGAGAGCTGGATTGGAAGAGGAGCAGCCAGGACTAGAACCAGCGCCCATATGGGATGCCTACGCTTCAGGCCAGGGTGTTAACCCGCTGTACCACAGCACCGGCCCCCAGTACAATACCATTTCAAGATAAAAACACTCACTCCACCAGAAATGGAAAGGAGTCTTCTCAGCCTGATAAAGGGTTTCTACACAAAACCCCAAAGCTAATATAATACTTAACAGTGGAAGACTGATTGCTTTTCCACTTAAGACCAGAAGCAAGACAATGATATCCACACTCATACTTTTATTTAAAGTTCTCCTGGAAGTTTTAGCTAGGGAAATTCATTCATTTACAGAAATAAAAGTTATCAAGATCTTACTTATTTAAAATTCACTTTGAAAACACAACAGAACTGACAATTGAGTTCAGTAAGTTTGAGGAACCAATATACAACAATCAATACCATGCGGTGGTGAAGACACCTCTTGGAATAACCACATCCCATATCAGAGTGCCTGGGCTTAGTTCTGGCTCTGCTTCTGATTTCAAGCTCCTGCTAACACAACCCTAGTAGGGAGCAGGTGCTGATAGCTGTGTGGAAGGCCAGGCTGTGTTCCAGATTCTTGCTTTGGTGTAGCCCAGCTCCAGCTGCTGTGGGTATTGGGAATGAGCCAGCAGATAGAATGTCTCTGTCAGTCTGTCTCTGTCTCTTTCTCTTCATCTCTCTGGCTTTCAAATAAATGATTTTTTAAATATATTATCTTTTTAAAAAGAGTATATCTGTTTAGCAGCAATGAAAAATTTGAAAATGAAATTAAGAAAAACTCCATTTATAAGAGTCAAAAATAATATTTAGGAATAAATTTTAATGAGTATAAAACTTACATCCTGAAAACTAAAACATTGTTGTAGAAATTGAAGAGTATCCACATAAATGGAAAAATGTCATGTTTAAAGATTAGAAGATATAATATTTTATTTATTTATTTATTTATTTTAACTTTTATTTAATGAATATAAATTTCCAGTGTACAGCTTATGGATTACAATGGCTTCCCCCCCCCATAACTTCCCTCCCACCCGCAACCCTCCCCTCTCCCGCTCCCTCTCCCCTTCCATTTGCATCAAGATTCATTTTCAATTCTCTTTATATACAGAAGATCAATTTAGTATAAAGATTTCAACAGTTTGCACCCACATAGAAACACAAAGTGAAACATACAGTTTGAGTACTAGTTATAGCATTAAATCACAATGTACAGCACATTAAGGACAGAGATCCCACATGAGGAGCAAGTGCACAGTGGCTCCTGTTGTTGACCCACCAAATTGACACTCTAGTTTATGGCGCCAGTAACCATCCTAGGCTGTCGTCATGAGTTGCCAAGGCTATGGAAGCCTTCCAAGTTTGCCGACTCTGATCATATTTAGACAAGGTCATAAAAGACAGAGTGAGGATAGTAACCAATGATCCTAAGAGTGGCATTTACCAGGTTTGAACAATTATACTGCATTAAGTGGGGAAGAGGACCATCAGTACACACAGGTTGGGAGTAGAGCCATTGGTGGTAGAGTAGAGGTTATGATTACAAAGGAATGAGGCCCAAGTGCACTAGACAGGGCCTAGAACAAAGGACAGAGTCATTATTAGAGGAGCTAAGAAAGGTGCTGTCTAAGCTACAAGTAATTTTTCTGATTGAGAGGCAAATAGAACCTGATAGAAGGGGCTTGATAATAATCTGGTGGGCTTTAGGCCTTGTAAATTCAGAGGCCCAGACCTATCAATCTCTTAATATGGGGTATATCCTAAGGGAGGTGTGAACCTCCTAGGGGAAGGCACTCTGTTGACTTTCATTACTTGGCTGGCCTGGGAGGAGAGCTGGCCAGGTAAAGGCAGGGGGCATCTCTAACAAGAAATTTACAGTTCTGCCTGCAATGTTGCTGACCCTACTTGACCATCCCCTCAGCTGCAGTGGTCCCTTTGGAAGTTGGGCTGAGTGAAGGGCTTTTCAGCTTAGAGCCAATAAGATCTGTGGCTCTGACCTGGGCATCCTTCGACTCCAGGGAGAAGATATAATATTTTAAGATGACAATACCACACAATTAATATATACATTTCACTGTGCATGATATTAGAATCTCAACTGACTTCTTGGTAGAAATTGGCAAGCTCATTCTAAAATATATGTAGAAATTCAAGGGACTAGAATAGACGAAAAAAATCTTGGAAAAAGATCAAAGTATGAGGACTCACATTTCTCAGTTCAAAACTTACTACAAAGCAACATTAATCAAGACAGTATGGAGTTGGCATAAGAATAGACATATGGATTAAAAATAGAATTGAGAATACATAAAGGAACTCATGTGTTTATAGTCAACAGATTTTCAATAATGGTTCTCAGATCATTCAATGGGAAAATAATAATCATTTTGACAATCCATGCTGGCACAACTTGATAGTCAAATGCTAAAGAATGAAGCCAGGCCCTTACCTCACACCAAATACAAAAATTAACTCAGATGCTATAACTAGTATTCCAACAGTATTTTTTTTTTCACTTTGTGTTGCTATATAGGGGCAAACTGTTGAAATCGTTACCTAATATATACTAAACTGATCTTTTGTATATAAAGAGAATTGAAAATGAATCATGATGTGATTGGAAGGGGAGAGGGAGCGGGAAAGGGGAGGGTTGTGGGTGGGAGGGAAGTTTTGGGAGGGGGAAGCCATTGTAACCCATAAGCTGTACTTTGGAAATTTATATTCATTAAATAAAAGTTTAATAAAAAAAATTAACTCAGAGTGGATCAAACACCTCATGTAATAGTTAAAACTATAATGGTATTGTGGTGTATC
The DNA here is from genome assembly GCF_033115175.1 of Lepus europaeus. Classification (NCBI taxonomy): domain Eukaryota; kingdom Metazoa; phylum Chordata; class Mammalia; order Lagomorpha; family Leporidae; genus Lepus; species Lepus europaeus. The sequence goes on from NC_084846.1 coordinate 23,294,774, forward strand.
CAGTAAAGCCACCACCTGCAATGCCAGTATTCCATATGGGTGTTGGTTCATGTCCTGGCTGCTCTACTTCTGCCCCAGCTCCCGGCTAATGGCCTGGTAAAAGCAGTGGAAGATGGCCCAAGTACTTGGGTCCCTATACCCATGTGAGAGACCCAGAAGAAGCTCCTGGTTCCTGGCTTCAGCCTGGCCCAACCCTGACAGTTGTGGCCATCTGGAGAGTGAACCAATGGATGGAAGATCTCTCTCTCTCTCTCTCGCTCACTCTGGCTCTTGCTCTCTGTCTGTCTTTGTCTCTCCCTCTCTCTTTGTAACTCTGACTTTCAAATAAATAATCTTTCTAAAAAAAACTATACACTGTTTAAAGAAACTTGGGCATAATTCCTATGACCTTGAATCTGGTGATAGATTTTTAGATATGACATCAAAAGCATGAACAACAAAAGAAAAAATTAAATTGAACTTAATGGAAATTAAAAACCTTGTGTGTTTTAGGTAACCTTATGAAGAATGGGAAAAAAATTCCACATACCTTCACTTACAGAGACATACCTAAAACAAACAAAGAACATATCTGAGTCAATAACAGAAAGACAAATAACCCAATTTGAAAAGGGACAAAGAATTTGAACACTGTTTTCCAAAAAAGATATACAAATGACTGTTAGTACATTAAAGCCTGACATTGTTAGTAACCAGAAAAATGCAAGTCAAAGCTAAAAGATGCTATATCATCCACATTAGAATGGCTAGAATCAAAAAGTCAGGTAACAATAAGTGTTGTCACACATGTGGAAAACTGCAACCCTCATACACCATTGGTAGAAATATGTAAAATGGTCCAGTCACTTTGGAAAACACTAAGGGAGTTCCTCAAATTTTAAACATAGAGATAGCCTATAATTCCTATTCCCAGCTAAATATCCAAAAGAAAGGAAAACATAAATTCAAATGAAAATCTGTACATGAATGCATTAATATATTCCTTGTTTACATCATGACATAGTTACAAACAATAAAATAATGACATATTGACAAAAACACATAAATCGCATATTTATAAGTAATACATAGCATTATTTATAATATCAAAAGAGGGGAGTCTATGTTTCCACCAGCTGATCAATGGATAAATAAAGTGTGAAATATACATACAATGATCATAAAAAGGTGGGAAATACTGATAGATACTATGGCACTGATGAACCATCATGAACCACTGATGAACCATGACACCAGGCTAAGTCACAAAGAAGCCAGTCACAAAAGACCACATCCTACATGATTCCATTCCTACCCATTCCTATTCCTGTGAAATGCCCAGAACAGGCAAACTATTAAACTAATATGTCAATTAGTGATTGCTTAGGGTTAGGGGATATAAGGACATAAGAGGGTGTATTGGCCAGGGTTCTCCAGAGAGACAGAATCAATAGGGTACACAACAGGTGTTCACAAAGTACATGAAATGTGCAATGCATTTTAATCCTTTTCTTCTTTGAACTTTTTTGGGGGTACTCTTGAATACAGAGAGGTTAACATCCAAGAAGAGAGTTATTAGTGGAACTGGCTCCACTTGACTAAGGGGGCTAGGAGCCCCCCGAGTAGGCCATCTGCACCCTGGACAGCCAGAAGGCTTGGTAGCATGCCTCCGTCCAAGTCCGAAGGCTCAGGATCGGGAAGCTGATCGGGTAACCCTCAGTGCAATGACCAAGGCCTGAGGAATCGAAGGGCTCCTGAAGCATGTCCCAGAGTCCCGAAGGCCAGAACACCTTGCATTTCAACATCCAAGGGCAGGAAAGGAATGGTGTCCCACCCAGCTCCAGGAGAAAGAGCGTGAATCCTCCCTTCCTCTCCCTTTTGGCTCTATCTGGGCCTTCAGCAAGGTGGACAGTGCCCGTCTACACCAAGGGCAGGACTTTTCCCATGCAACCCACTACTCCCAAGCTGACCTCTTCTTGAAACCCATACCCAGACCCCAGAAATAATGCTTTCCCAGATTGCCTGGTGTCCTTTAACACAGCCAAAGTGATACCTAAAATGAACTCTCATAGGAGGTGATGGGCAATAGCATGAGGTTTCTTTCTGAGGTGATGACAATGTTCCCAAAAATGATGCTCCCCGCATTATGAAGATACTGAAAACCACTGCCTTGTCCACTGTAAACAGGAAAACTCTATGGTGTGTGAACTATGATGTGAAAAAGCGGGGGAAAAAAATCTAGTCTTCAATATTTCTCTTGTAGAATTGAAGAATATTCACAAATTCAGAAAAGCATAGGCCAAACGGTTTTGGCTTTTGAAGGCTGGTGTTAATTATGCCTCTGTTTCTGATTCATTTACACGCAATGCATCAGCTTGGTTTTCGAAGGAGGCATTTGATGACTAAGGGGACCGATAAACTTTTTATTTGGTGAACCTTGGCTGGCTGTTTTCCTTTGTTCCCCCTGAACCATGATGCTGTGCTTGACAGCATTAGTTTTAACTTAGTTCTGGAAAGGTTCATTTCCAGTTCCAAAGTCAGATCCCAGGAATTGCAAGGGACTCCTACATTTTGTAAAAATGCGGAACATATTATTTCCTCCGAGTTGAGTGATGAAGCAGATTACATGTGACACTGATGAGCAAGATAGCAAGTTCAAATGCTGGGAGTTTTTAACCATATGTAAAGTGAGACACAGTCCCCAGAACATGCTTTGCACCAGTCCTCTTTTCCATGGCTGGGACATCGGTGGAGAGAGAGGAAAGCTGCCACATGGGTACTGCTTAGAAGAGGCAGAAGGAACAATTACCATAAGAGCTTTTACTTATCTTCATGCGCTGACCCCTGCTAGCTCCCTTATGCAAGTAATGTGTGGGTGTGGAGGAGAATAATAAATCAAAATATACTGTGGAGAGGGGTAGTGGGGAAGAGAAGAAAGATAAGTATTGTGAAATTCAAGTGCTGCTTCACATTTCCAAGATGGACAGCATTGAATGCATACCAGGGGATACCTCTGTGTCACCTGCTCTTCCAGCCAATGGTTGGAGCAACAAGCATGGTGCTGACTTCAGTTCGTAAATCCCATGAGAACTGTCCTCAGACTGAAAAGTCTGTCATGACTTTTAAGTTTTTGTTTTTTGTTTTGTTTTTTTTTTGCCCTTGTTGATGTGTGGTTGGAACACATATAAGTAGCAGGATTCTCTTCAAAAGAAATAATAGAACTTGCCAAGAGTGATATGCAAGATCAAATTCATACCTAATGGCCATAATTACAAAAATCTTTGGGAAAAAAGCCTGCCAAGATGGTTCATTCTAAAACCAAGTGAGAGATTAACTTGTTAGATACTTAGAGTCTGTACCTAAGAAAGTAGAAGCTTCCATTTTTGTAAGCCTAAGACTCTTGGATAGTCAGAAGTAAAAAAAAAAAAAAAGAGAGAGAGAGAAAGAAAAAAAGAAAAGAAAGAAAGAAAAAGAAAAGAAAACTGAACTGAAAATAATCTGTTGTAGACACACACAGATTTTCAGGTTAAAGCTTGACCCTTGATACCAAGGAAGTAGCCCTGCCTAGCTCCTCCTCTGACCTAATAGAAATCATCCTAATATTATTAAGCCAGAAACAGTGCGACAATCCTTCCCATTCCTGGGAAAGAGACATCTTTTCCAACTTCACTTGCAGTAAAGCCACTGCAAGAAACTCAGATCCACCAAGAGACAGGAAGGAGGCGAAGGGGGAAAAGTATTTATCTCAGAGAATTAATGTTACTTAGAGGTCCAGCCTACCCCTGACACTACACACATACACACACGCTTGAACACACATACTTGCAAACCCATTTACACACATGCTTACACACAAAACACACACTTTTCATGTACATTTGCACATGTGCTTACACACTCACAAGCTTACATACATGCTTGCACTGTTGACTATATCTAGGAAAGGATATAAAGTGTGAGCAAGACTAATAACAAATTCAAGTTCGGGATAGAGCAGCCCCATGCTGCTCCATGGCTGCCAAGCAAGCCAGAGAGAGGAAGCTGAGGAATTCTCAGTTTGCAACATGCACAGGATTGGAAAGAGGTGAAAAGTCGACCAAAAGCGTTTTTCTTCTTTTCCACAGAAAGTAAGGGTAGTTTCTTTCCTGTTTCTGGGATGATGAGGATAATAACTAGAATATTAGCAAACTTGAGTAGTTAGCAGGGAATACAATGTGCCAGATCCTGGTCTGAATGCCTTACATAGATAACCCCATTTAACCTGCACGGCCTCCGGGGATCAATACCATTATGATCTCACTGAGCAAACACGGAATGCTGTAGAGAGATTGGGCGCCTTGTGTAACATCGCTTTGCTGAGATGGCACAGGGGAAATCTGAATCAAAGGCAGGCCTTGGAAGCCAAGGGCCTCACTCATACGTGGCAGGGAAAGGGGGAGTCTAGGGCAAGAACTCGGAACACACGGCCTACACATCAGTTCAGATTGCCCAACCACTCATCAACTACTCTCTGTGTACAATGAAATCCTGGGCTCCAAATACATCTTCTCCACCCTCATTAAAGTTCAATCACTAGCATTAACTATGTAGGGAAAAGAAAATTTGCTTAATTTATTTTTAGAACTTATTATGCTGTGGCTAGGGGAAAAAAGACTTTTAGCCATATATACAATATTTAATTCATAAAGCATTTGTTGAGAAAAGAATCAGGTGGGAGCAGGATTGAGGATTGGGAGAAACCGCATGAACATGACTAAAGGGTCCTATATAAAATACCATAAAGTTAAAAGAAAACACGTCTGCCCGCTACAGAGTTATAGCAGAGTTTCTCCCTAAAAATAGATCAATCGTACGATTTAAAGAATTCCTCTAGAGGACAGGGAGGGGACATGAAGAAATGGGAATATTTAAAATATTAAAAAATCCTTCTGCAGGCTTGAGAACAAACGCGGCTTGAACAATGTGGCAGGCAGCCCATACTGCCAAGTTGCCTTTGGGGATAGAGACATTTCACTGCGTTCCTGCTGGTGGAGCAACACGGCCAGCTTCCCCCTTCCTCCACCTCCCCTGCAGTAAGCCGTGGAAGCCGCCCCATGAGAAAAGAACAGGCTGCAGCGTGGAGGCCTCATGCTGACTCTGAGCATCCAAAACAGGCTGACTCAGGGGCCTTGTGAATCTCTCCTACATTGTTCTGATGAAGAAGGCTAGTTCAAGTCAAGTTCTGAGAACACCAGCTGGGAAAGGATGGACGCCTTTTCTTTCTTTCCAGAAAATACCACCCAGCTTTTAATTATACGTGCTGGATGGACAGCTACAAACCAATAGTTTGTTCAACTTTGCTCCTATTGTGACATTTTTTTTTTCTTGTAAAAGATAATTAAACTATTCTTAGCTTACCCTCAGCAGTGTCTCCCAACCCAGCCTGAGTGGCCGTTTTGACTAGAGGCAGCCTGGGGTAGGGGTGAGGTCACTGTGTTTTGTACCTGACAGGCTTAAAGTGCACTTCTGGCTCAGTCAGGAAATGTCTGTGGAATGCTGGGTAAGTTAAGGTACTCAAATCTCTCTGAATTTGATGACCTTATTTGTAATCTGGGGGTTACATGTATCACACAATGAATCCCTCTAGATTAGGGATGATGTCTATATGCCTCGTTCCCAGCTCATTCTAAGGATGCAGGATTATACATCACTATGTAAGAGCCCCAGCCAGCACCCTGTGAATCAAATGTGTGCCTTACTTTCCCCCTAGGCCCCTGGAATGTCATTCCTTCTGACAGAAAGGTGAGGTGTTGGCCTAGGCTGTGAACTCCACATTTGCTCTTTGTAAGACAGCCTTATTTTTCTAACTATGCAATACCCTAATAGAATCATTCTGAAAAAAAGAAAAAAGACATCGCCATTGAACTGATCTTGGTAGAGTTTGAAAAAAAAAAAAAAGAAAAAAGGTCTGGTATTTCATTACTTTTACAATTTTTCACCTCTCCGTCTCCTCTTTGCTGAACCACCCCCCCAAAAGGGTGGTAACAGGTTACTAAACAATGTCTGTTAGGAAAGCATCTGAGGTGGTATCAGTTAGTTCTTTCTCATTCATAATTCGGAGTTAACAGAAAGTCGGAATGCTTGGACCAGTGCAGCAGGGAATTCTTTACACGGCTCCCCCTCCCTCCCACATCTGCTGCCTCTTCTCAAGACCATCTGCCGAAGTTCAACAGTGTCCCCAAGTTTCCTCAATTAATATGTCCGTGGGCAATGCCTCGTTAGTGACCTTGAATTTCTGGTAGATGAAACACTCCCCAAAGCCCTCTAATTTTTTCAGAACCATTAAAACTGTCCACAAAGAGATAAGGAGATGGAGCAGTATTCATGGACACTCTGTTCCACATGCAAGTGCACACAGTTCTCAGCACGGCTTCATGTCTAGTTTCCCCCAAGCATTTGCCTCTGTCGTTCTCAAGACAGCTGCTGCAGGAGGTAGGTGGACAATCTTTTTCCAGGTAAGGAGGTCACAGAAGACAGAGATATGAGCTGAGCCAATCAACGACTACGCAGGCTGACAGCCTGAGTCCTCTGTGTCCATCCGGTGCATTCTCTAACAGAAACATGTGCAAAGGCTTAGCTGTTGTGTACACATTTGCTTTTTTTTTTTTTTTGACAATTGAATATATCAGCTATTTTTAAGAAGATTAACAGTTTGATTGAAATTACTAATCAATCCAGTGCAAAGAGTTACCCATGCTGTACATGTAACCCATTGCCTTAGGGGCTGTGGTATATGGGACACAGGTGTGCTTTGTTAAGTCAGTGGGATTCAGGGCAATTAATGTTCTCTTTCTCGTGTCGCCTGTTTAGCACACAGCAAGGCTGGCCTGTTCAGGAATCCTCATGTGATCCTTGATTGCATTACAAAATATGATCAAAAGACTCCACCTCAATGGGCATGATTGTGCTGCTTGCTAAACTCAATGGCAATTTATTTAAATATGATACTCTGCAGGAGGAGTCCTTCAAAGCAAAGGCACAACAGGCAGTTTATCATTTCCATGCGAGGCATTTGGAGTTACTGCCTCTTGAAAGCACTGAGGGAAACAAGGATAATGCTAGTGGAAGAGTTAAAATGTGATATGAGCATAAGCCTCACTTTCTAGGCATAAAGCTAGCTATGTCTTAGAGTTAATAGCTTGGTGGTCCCTTCTTAACACAAATCAGCCTTCCAAACAGAAGAAAGGGATGGGCGTGGGTGGTAAGGAAATTAGGAGCGTGGATTCTAGACAACAATGCATCTGAGATAATCGGGTGATGCAAACACATCACTATTCAGTGTGTGGCAGAGTGCCGCTAATTCACCGAAAAGCTAAGTCAGGCAAATATAAATTAAAGCATGTGCAGGATGGGATTGTAAAAAAGAAGAGCAATTAGCACTGCAGTATGTGCACATCTGCAATAATCCTGTTTGATGCATCTTCTACTCATTTACTTTGTGAAAGGAGAAAAAAAACAGGTCCACAGGAGGAAATGCACAGCTTTGGGCCACTACAAAGCATTTCCAAGCACTGAGTGAATTTGCTGTGTAAAAAGTGTCGTCAAAGTTCTTCTTCAAACCCAGAACACAAAGGCCCACTGCCTCCTATTTGCAAAGCTGTGAGTTGTAAATTTTCAAAGCTTAATTTTTAGAAATGTGCTAATGACGACTGGCATTCATGTGTTCATGTTTCTCCCTCGGAACATGATTGCCTTGTTGATGGGGAAGCAGAGGTTAGAAAGCAGGTTTCATAATTTCGTTTATTTGCATATGAATGTAACCCAGTGAAAACTGATGTGGGATATGTTATGTGGCAAATTGTCATTTTGCTCGTGAAGCTGGAAATAGTTCATTGTATAATCTTTATTCAGTAACGTTTTAAACACTTCTATGTTGTTTTACAGAAAACAAGGCTTTAGTTCTACATTAATATATAAAATTCAATCAGGATAGAAAGTATTTCTAGAATGCAATGATTAATCCTTCCCAAACTATAAAAATAATTCAACTCCCAGTTTAACAGATTGCTAAGTATTTCTCACTAAACATTTGCTATTTTACCAGTATTCTTCTGAAATCATTAATACGGGCAGGCAAATTATCAGCTTTCAATAAACTGAGTTGTATGGTGAGAAACAGATATTTCTTAAACACATCATCTGGTATGTTGCTTTAAAAATAGATAAGACCTTTTCTAAAACAAAAAGAAAACAATGTACATGGGGAGATAAAATCTGTCTCAGGAACAAAACTTATTTTTCCTCTTAATTTAAGTTGCAAGCATTTACAAATCATGTAAATGTAGCTTCAGCTTTTTGATTCCAACCATGCTTTCATGAATAACTGATACATTTGGATATTAACACCACTCTTTTTCATTTACAAACAAAACAAATAAGGTGGCTATAATTGAAGCAATAAATTTTAATCAATTAATTATCATTGATTAATTATTTTGATAATACTCTAGCTCAACAGAAATACTGTGAAAAAGCATATGCCATCATTTTTATGTTATGATGTACTTTGAATAATACTTCTCAATTTTAATAGATTTAAAGCACTGTCCTCAATCCAGGATTTAATAAAATGCTTCTTATTACATTTTAAGATATGTTTTCTGCACTAAATAATAATTAAAACAACAGGTCTTGATGAAAAATGTTCTTTTATCTACCTAAATTCAATATAATATACTAGCACATCAGACCAAAGGTTCCTATCAGCAGAAGCTCGCTTTCTTGACTGACTTGTGAATTTCAGTTTCTATATAAGCATATGTAAGACAATGCTTCAAAGGCAACACTCAAATATATATCCTCCCCAGACACTGAGCTTTTGCCTTCTGTGCTGGGTACATAAAGAGACCTAACCTCTGTGAGCAGCCTGAATCTCTGTTTTTTTCAGCAAGATCGGCAAGAGCTTCAAAGCATTGCTTCTCCCAGACAGCAGACACTGTCTGGACAAGTGGACGGTACTCCTTAGCACAAAAGTAGGAGAACACCATTGTCGTGAAGCCCAATCCACTAAGTACCCCCACAGTGCAGACTGCAATCTACATTGTCATGTTACAAGTCTTCAGTTTGTCATTTCCACAGATGTTGAACTAAGGATATCAAGAACTGGTGTTGGTGACGAGTATTATTTTCTATGAAGTAAATGTGAATGTTGGGGGTCTCAGATAAATTGCCCTCTACCACATCCTCCTGCCAACACAGTTCTTGTTTATGTTTTTGTTGTGAAGTTTACACATGTGTGGGCTGGGTACTACCTGTCATTCTCAGAGGTCCTACGGACCCCAGGACACAGAAGCAGATCACAGCTTCTGCATTAACTCTCAATTTCCTGGCCTTTTGAGGACTTCAGCAGAGCCATAATGTTTCTTTAACATTGGGGTTTTTTTTGTGGCTTAATATTTCTAAAAGCAGTAAATTATTTCCAGCGAATGTAAAAAAGACAAATTTCTCTGTGGTTAGTGACCACAAAACAAAACAAGAAACAGAAATACTCCAGCACATGATCCTAAAAAAAGAAAAAAAGCTCCAAGTTTTAAATCGTGACTTTGATATCCTGTGTGAAGTAGGAAATTTGGAGGAAGAACTGTGAACTAATATTTTAAAGAAGACTTCTGCCAACATACAATGCTGTATCGATCATTTCCATGATTGATAAGTGTGCCAGTTGTTGTGGAAACAAGCATACTCATGGTATCTCATATGCATAGAACATAGCTATGGACTGTTCATTAAGATTGATACTGACTGGTCAAGATATTTGATGAATGATTTAAGACACATCTTAGCCTTCAATTCAAGGGTTCAGTGATAAAAACTTTCTTTTAAAAACAGCAAAGTGAAACTACTGACATGTGATGTTTAACAGTTACAGGTTATCGATTTATCACTGTTTTAACATATTGCTCTCAGAACTCAAGTTTTTATTTCTGTTGGTAGCTATGACAATTGAAGGCTCAGAAAGAGTTTTCACATTTTTAAAATAACACTTGACTTTACAACCTTTAAGTTCTAATTTCTGGAAATAGCATTTTAATTGATCCAATAGATTCACAATTTGGCCCCTGACCAAAAAAAAAAATGTCTTGACGATTTCATTAGATACAGTAATTTTGAACTTTATTGTATTGAGGTATCGCCTTAAATGTTAGCTCACAGGATGACAGACTGATAATGGGAGTGATACAAGCCATACCACTCCCCACAAACAGAGAAACTGATACTCAGATGGATTCAGTTAATTGAGTAAACACAGCTAATAATAAGGCAGGACTTAAACACGTTCTTTTTACTGAAAAACCCCAAACTGACCCAGCCACACATCAGTAATGGTGTTTTCATTTAGAAAAATACGAATAATGAAAGAAGGTCTCATAACCACAAAAGGAAGAGACACAGGCCAATGAGAAGGGAAACACTAATGGTTTGATTATGCAGGAAGAAGAGGAGCCAACACCACTCTTAGGCTATTTAATAAAATCAGGAACATTCCTAAGCATCTTTAATTGTATCATCTTGCTAACCCTATTATCTGGTTTGGCCTCGTCTGTGGAGAGGGCACAAAGCAAAAGAGATACTGTGCACAAGAGAAACCAACGAGGACAAAATGCATTACAGATTCCAGCCTCCCAAATTCAAGCAAAGTAAGATAATCAAGTTTTTAAACTTTTTTTATCATTACTTTCTTGTTTATACATATTTCTTCTGTAGCAGATCAAAACTACGCTGATGGTAGACACAGATAAGGAGCATGGGCGTATCAAGTCAAGATTTCTACCCCTGATATGGCAAAACCAATGTCATACATGGGACAGCTTTCCCTAAACTTTCTAAATCACATCGCTTACGTTGGAGACTCTCTAAGCTTAAAAAATTCAGGAAACACATATTCAGGATTACTGCTTTAAATAAATAATTACAATTAAGACAGAGTAATGACAACTTCCGTATGTACAATATTAGAATTGTCCAGAAGTTTTTTTTACTGGCTTTTTGTAATAATCCTTTCCTATGAAAGACAGATTCCAGCTTAAAAACTCAAGCAGAATATAAAATAAAGGAAAGGAAAACAAACAGCAATAACTTTTTGTTTAATAGACTGTTTTGTTTCAAATGTGTAATTATTTTCAGATGAAGACTAGTCTCCTTTATTTCTATCTCCTCTCTATTATAAATATATACATTTTCCTTCAATTAGCTCCTCTGACTAAAATACTAAAGTTGTTTTCCATCCAAAAGCGGGGTTGGAGTCCCTGCCCTAAACTTGACAATGAATTTTAATATTAAAGATAAATTGCGATACAGTGTCCCACGAGGATATGAAAACATCAATGTCAAGTGGAGCAACAGAGACCTGTCAAATGATTCCATGGGGGAATCACTTAGGATTTAGAACTTTTCAACCCAATAAATATGATGTTGAAGCAAATGACTAAGACTGGAGACAGGAGGCAACACAAAATTCCAGGAAAGAATATGAATAATAATTTATAAATAAAAGTGCCTCCAAGTTTGAAAATAGCTTAAGGAATACGTATATCAATTTGTGTATATACATGCATATGTGAGTTTGTATGTGAGTTTGTGCATAGAACACATTACATTACATATAACCTAATGCCTGTGTTCCTTGGATGAAAGCATCCTGGGCTTTCTCTTTGAAAGGGATGGAACTTAAAAATTACATTTCCACTTTCTCTGGCAAGTGTTTTCCCTCTCTGTTTCAACTCATTGAAGACACATCTTTGCCTTCAACATTTCCAAAGCTGTTTCTCTTTTGTCCTTTGCACTGGAATCTTTGTCTAATACGCACAGGGTGCCTTTTCATAAAGGTTTCCATTCTGAACGGAGAAGGAGCAGATAGGTGGGATGTCAAGGAAACCCAGCCATGCTAATGGTCTGGTCCACGGGCTTCTGCTTCTAGCAGTAACAAAGGCTCCACTGTGCACCCGCAGGTGAGTCACTTAACCCCGCTGTGTCACAACCGCTCCACCTGCAAATTCAATAATCACCTTTGCCACCCATCGTCCTTTCAGGGTTGTTTTGAGAATGTCAGAACTGCTCATTTACTTGATCCATTCAAGAAACAACCAATGCCCTTGGACCTCTGAATGTGCATACCCCAGTGTAAGCCCAGTTACGAAACTACATCCAACAGCAATATTTCCCTACTGAGACAGACAAACGGCAGCCAATTGAAGAATGCCAGACCCAAACGGCATCTTGAAGGCCTCTGAGATTCTCAGATGAAAGGCTTTATATAAAAATAAAGTGTTGCTATTACCTAGGCAAAGAAAAATGCACGCATTTTCTGTCAGCATTCAAGAGCCAACTACAGCGGTGCCCTCTGCTCCCCTTTGATATTTCGTTTGCATTTAGTTTGATGACAATATAGATAAATCCTCTATTTGGTGCTATTGGATCAGGGTTACATTTCAGTTGGGTGGAAAATGACGAAATGAAAGAGAAAAGCCTTTGAAAGAAAGCGAAAATAAATGTGATAGCCAAAAGCCAAATAATAGTCAGAGCGTATTTAAAGTCTATTAAAGGACTGCAGTCAGGGTATCAAATGCACACTCTCTCATCCTCTGTGGTCAGCCAACTTTGTGGACCACCTGCCTTAAATTACACAAGTTCACCGCATCCCTGGAGTGAGGAGGGGGGGATGAAGGAGAAGGATGGGGGTGGAGAAGCAGCTTTCTCCATTCATAGCAATCATACTGCATTTAAAAATCTTTTCGGAATGCCTCTTTTCAAGTCACAGCTACATTTCAGTCTTGACACCAGCACTCGGTGGCTGTAATAATGTGGGCTTCTAAGCAAGAAATAAGTAACTTGAAGTTTCAGTTTCTCAGCAGACACCAACTGATATGCACTGTGCAGTTCGCAGCAACAGAGCAGCTTGTAAGAGCTGACAGCAATGTGGAGCTGTTTACTGCCTAGGAATATAAGAAAATGGAGCTCTAATTGGCTGGATCAGCAAAAGAGACAGACTCTTCTGCTCCATTTGCTCAAGAAGCACTTGTGGAGTGTCCACTGGGAGCTTTTGGAGACATCAGTGGAACCAATTTCTCAAATATTAAGATGCACTGGATAAAAAAAAAAAGTGAGATTTCCTATTAGACTTATCATTTGTTGGTATTGGGGTGCCAAGGCCACCACACATGGTTATGAGAGATGTTCACTGAACAAGAGCAGTCGGTTTGTTGAGCAAAGAGGCCCAGAGTAACCCCTACTGTGCAGGGTAACCCGTAATCCCTTAAAAAGGGAGTCCCTTATTCAAGCAAATAGATCTCATAGGCAGTGGCAAGGATGGTTCCCAGAGCTAGCTTCATTCTACAATACTTAAGTTAAAATAAGCCTCTGGCTCGCAATGTTTTAATAGATGTCTTCTTTTGTGCTTATCTGGCTTTCAGTCTAAGTAGCAGCTTAACACACAAGACTATGAACTGCCCCACCCCGACAGTATGGGTTTGTCAGTACTTTCATTTTCCAGCTCTGTTCCATAGGGCTTCTGGCCTTGCTGCCTCAGTTTTTATATGAGCATAATAGTGATGTTAGCTCAAATGAACAAAAATGCCACTTGCTAGCTGCTAAGCAAGATGCTGGGATTACATCAGAGAGCTGGACGGGCACCTGTCTATAGATAGTACACAGTCTAATTAGTGACTGTTAACCTACAGGATGTTGCTCCAAATTGATGAAAGAAGTGTAAATACAAGCATAAAATGTTCCTGAGCTCACTTTTATTCCCTCTGTAATAGGACTTCCTTTGCCTCTCCACTCCTATTCTTTCATAGACAGGGTTCCCTCATTCTCTGCACGACTGCACAATTTCAAGGAAAACTAGCATAAAGTGGCCACTACAGGGGCCTCCAGTATACACGCAGCAACATATCCATGGGTGAGATCAACTGCCTATGAGTAGAGAGGCATCTTCCTTCGCTGCCTTGAGCACAACATGGTCATTTATGAAAGGCCCTGACACCTTTTGCAGGACCTTCTGGGAATGGTTGTTGACTGAATGATCATTCACTTGTTGAAGGGAAGGCCATGTCACAGCAGCCACCCACGCAGGCTGGCGCTTGCAAAAAAGTGGTTGGAGGACAGTGATCATTCCAAATTGTGTGTGCTGATCGACAGGATTTTTAACTCTCTGTACAGGCAGAGAGCTGAATAGATATTTTGCCAGAGTAGATGTGGTGATTGTCCAAACGAGTCCCCCCACTGTTTATCTGCGTCATTTTTCTGAACTATGCTACCTACAATTTGATGACAAGTTGCCATTTGCATGTGAAACCCATGAAAATCCATGAGGAGAGCATGCCAGATAAAAGAGTGGCATCGCATTGCAGACCACGGGTTGAAGAGGCCGCTGAGACCATCTGCAGAGCAGGAAAACCCCCTTATGATCTCTCTCCCTTGGTTCTGCCTCATTCTCTAATCACCCCGTGGGGAAAACTGCACTCTTGGAGTTTCTGCCCAATGAAGAGTTTCTGAACATGCTACTTCAATTATCTTCCTTTTTCCATCACCCTTAAATTCACGAGGCTTCTCAGTGGTAATTCTCTTTATCAAACGCAAAAATAATACTCTTGGGGCATTTTTCTGCAAACAAGTCTTTGTATCAGAAATGGTAAAACCAAAACAAAAGAAAAAAGGACTCTGAAAATTACATGCGTTCAAAGTATTGGGATTAGAAGTTTTGATTTCAATAAAGATATTCATTTCCATCCTTCTTTTCATATCCTGGCCTTTGCACTGTGCCAGGTGTTAAGTCTGCCATCACTTTTTAAGACAGTCACACTCCTATCTGCTTTGTGTAGCAATGGGGAGAAATGGTAGCTCTTGGGGAGCACTTGATCTGCTGGGAGGGAATGGGTATATTTGATACTCAGCTGAATTCTGGAGTTTATTGTCTTGCTTAAAATCTAAAATGTACACCTTTAAGAAGAGAAAAGAGTGCTGGGCTAGGCTAGTAATTTGAGCAAATGTCTCAATCATGCTGAGCTCCATGTTCTTTGTGTAAATTAAATGTTTGCATTAACTGAATGCAAACATTGAGAGAAATAGAAACTGTCTTCCAATTTAGAAGGCCTATGGATACCCAAGCAGGGAAGGTTTGTCAATCACCATGAAGTCCAGGCTGACAGGGGGTGGGACACTTGTTTTGGAAAGCAGATCATCAACAGTGAAGGTTCCTGGGGAGGGGTTGTGAAGAGAGCCACAGTTGAGACTGGAAATAAAGGCAGTGACGTCAAGCCATCTCTCAGGGCTTCTCAGAACTGCTGACCAGAAGGCTAACTTGCAATTTAACCGCAGAAGTTCAAGTAGCGTGATTAAAAAAAATCAGACTTGTGGCAGCGACACGAGGAAGAGAAAGTGCACCTTACAAGGGGAAGCAGCAGCAACCAAAGTATTGCACTTAACATTTTTGGATGTTATTCCAAGTCGCACATCAGTCATGCTCACCACAACCTACTATAGGATTAACAGGACCAGTGTCACTTTCCAATGTCTCTACCCCCTTTAGCCTGGGAAAATTATAGACTGGGAAGAATATTTGGATGGGACATTTTGGAAAGCCATTTCTGTTAACATTTTTGTTAACTGTCAACAAAAATGGCCACATGAAAGTAACCCAGCCCCCTCCCAACCCCCATTCTGCACTGAAAAAAATATTTGCTATTCTTGGTGGGACAGTTTTCTACAGAACGAAAATGCTGAACACGGGAGTTCAACACCAATTACTTCCAAAGAATGCAGGTGAGTCTTTGGTCACCAACCTGTGTTTCATGCTGGTTTCTGAAACCCTGTCAGGAAAAATAAAAATTTCTGAGGCTTGTAGGATCTTTGGGGGGGTGGGGTGGGGAGGTACAAGGTCTTAGCCAGCAAATATGAAAGTGTATTGTAAGGTTGCCTCTCAATACCAATACACATGGTATTACATTTTGGGGGCTTGTAAGTGCTCCCACATGTTTCAGGAATAATTAAAATTTTATTGAAATTTTGGCCTGCCTCCTAAAGAGGTGTAGCCTTCAGCTCTTAAGCCTTGGAAAGGTTTGAAGTTGGGACAGTTTTGTATTTAATATTCGTATGCCCTTGAATAGATAGGTAGAGAAAGACAGGAGGTGACCCCTAAGTCTTTCGATGTAGGGAGAAGGTGGTGACTTCCAAGGAGGAAGAGGAGGGACTAATCACTCATGGGATGCAGCTTATCAAATTAGGATGAGTTCCACCTATGGCACCCATAAACTCCGACCTGGCTCCTGGTTCTGTTACGTTTTGAAGAATGAGGGAAGCTGGTGCGTTGGGAAACACGTTTGCTTAAGATTCGTTCACCCAGGAAATCGGGATTATTTTTCAGGAGCAAAGATAAGCCTCTGACCGCCAAGTTACCAACCTCGAAAGAACTTGAAGGGAGGAGGGAGGCTCACCCCCAAAGTCGAATAGCGTTCCCCAAACAACACAGATTCCCCAGACATCGCTCACGGTTGCCTTCCTCCGTAAGGACGCACTGAGTAGCACACTCCCTGGTCCCCACCCTCCCAACCCTGCGCGGCGAATTCTCCATTTGCCTTCACTACGGGAAACAAGGACGAAAACAAAGCCTCCCCCGCCCCGACAGTCCCCCAAATCGGTTACGTTTCGAAGCAGAAGAGATAGTTGGAGAGCCGGGGCTCCTTGGGGGAACGCGCCCGGGGGAGGCGGCTGCGGGCTGACAGCGCGCTCTCCGCACCGCAGGCCCCGCGGGTCCCCCGACGCGCGCAGGCTGCCGCAGCGTCCGACCTGGCCCCCCTGCCGCAGCGCGTATTTCAGCTTTTCGGCTTCACGGTGCAGCTCGCGCTAATTGAGTCAGGAGGGTTATTTTTCCTGGCCTCGCCTGGCCGTTCCGGAGCCTGCAGGGAGCCTTCGGAAAGACATTCTCCCTCCTACCTACCCACCTCCCCGGCGCCCTGGCAGCTTCTGATCGCTGCCTGGGCCTCCGCCCGGGAGGGGGGGGGAAGGGGGGGAAGGGGGATCCCGGGTCGCGATCCATTGGGCGGCGGCCAGAGGCTGAAACCCCCGGGGCTCCCAACGGAGGGCTAATTGCAGCCCTGCTTCACACTTGGAGGTCGAACCGCATTAGCGCCACGCCACCGAAGGGGCGGGGAGCAGGTGGTTAACTGCGCTGGGAAAGTTCTAGCTCTGCAAGCGAGTGACTCGGTTTCCCTCTGCAGCTTTGCCATTCTAAAGAGAGCGGAGAGGTTACAGGCTGCTCCCGTGGAAGCCGGCTCTCCGCAACACTTCCTGGAAGGTAAGAGCTTTGGCATCTGGAAGTGTCAGAAATGAGCCTTTTGCCATAAATCATCCTGAAAAGCATTCAAATCAGACAAGCGTCTAGAGACCCCTTAGACACTCCACCCCCGCAATCCTAGATCAAAGTGCAGCTCCTGACCCATAAACACCTATTCCATGCAAAATCCCACTTATCTGGCGGATGCTAAGACTGCGGGAAAAGGAAGGAGTCGGGGGCACTCGTCGCTGTTACTCTCCCGCACAAATTCACGCACTCAGTCCTAGCCTCGGCAGCTGCGTTCTTGGAGACAGCGGACCGCGCGGTTCCACGCCGCTCAGGGTGCCTTTCTGGGGCTCCCCGGAGGCGCGGGGCCCCGGGGTCCAGCACGGCGGACGGGGCGCTTTTCTCCACTCGGTTTCTCCCGAGGGAGAAGCAGGTGCCCGAGCGTCCGGGGCGTGGCACCGGGTCCCAGTGCCGAGGGCAGGAGGCGCTCCTCGGATGCTGCACCCGGGCGGCAAAACCAGCGCAACACACGGTTCCCAAGGAACGCCTGAGCCCAGCCCACGCCAGCCCTCGCCAGCCCTCGCCTGGCTCTCCCCGCGGCGCCCTAACCCCTGTCCACCCCCAGGTTCCCTCCAGGGAAAGCTCGGGACACTCAGACGGGGGCCTGGAGACCAGTTGTCCCTGGCGCTTTCCTTGCTCAACCCAAAGCCCACCGCTCCTACGGAAAACTCCTCAAATCCGGAACTAGGACGGCCAGGCCGGGGACTGCGCCCAAGGCCGGGGGGCGGGAGGAGGGGGCGGGGAAGGCCTGGGAGGACCCCCGCCCCCGTCCCCCGGCTCCCGGCGAGGAGAGGCGCTCGCCGCGCGCCCGCAGAGGGAGGGGGCGCTGGAGAACGCGCTGGCGGCCAGCGGGCTCCGGAGGCCAGATTACGCGACACGTGGCTTTTACTCCTCAAATCCATTTCTTACGGGTGATTTATGAACGAGCCGCTTTGATCAGAGATGGTTTATCTGTGCACCGCCGCAGATGGCAGACGCGGACCACTAAAACCCCAGGCTCCCGATGCCTAAAAGGGGACCCCTCCCCCCACTTCCCCAACACAGCAGCGGCGGCGAAGGTTTATTCTCGGGCGATCCCATCCCCCCAAGTCTTCAGCCCCGTTTGCCGTCTGAGATGCAGCTCCCTCCGGATGGTTGAAGTCAGCACCCGAGCACCCGTGCACCCGTGCACCCTCCCAGCCCCGCGGGAGGACTCTGGGCCCAGCCCCGGGTTGGCGAGGGCCCTAGGAAAGCCCGCTCCCAGGGCACCGGTGCCTGCTTTGGGACGGGAAGGGCGAGTCTCTGGCACCGGAGTCCCTCGAGCTCTGGGTTGTACCCTGGGAAGACGGGTGCAGGCGCAGTGAGCCTGAGTTTGCGGCCCAAGGGGTGGCCAGGGCGCATAGGAGCAACCTGAATCCGAGTGGGAAAGAGGCAGGGAGAAAAGGGTGCGGGTGGATCACGTTCCCCACCCTGCTAGTCCATAATTGGCAAGGGAAAAGCGGGGTCTCTGAAGTGGTCGTTGCAAATGGGCATCCGTGTGTATGTGTGTGTGTGTGTGTGTTAGTAGTATTTCATGAAAACCATGTCCTGGAACAAAGACTCGCTCTTTCATGTTTCTTCGCTGTGTTATTCCTTTGACAGCACTTTTAAAAACAGGATTTTTCCCCCCCAAATCAAAGGAGCCCTGGCGGGGTCTGCCCGCAGCTACCCCCGTCCCACTCTCCACCCGACAGCTCTGGCTATCAGGATGGAGCTGCCCATTTTTTCTGATACTCCTGATTTAGCATAAGAACTTGTAATAGCGACTGCGTTGAAGGTTGCAGACTCCAGCCTGGACTATTTGCAAATCCGGGTCGTGGACTGCGCCGAACATCAGAAAGAGAAAACCGATCTATGAGATGTGTTTTAAGTTTCACTCAGTGGGGCCAGGGCAGGGGGGAGAGGAGGAAGAGGAAGAAAGATTCTCCTGCTGCAGCTTGCTTTTCTGTTACCCAGGCAGACGTTGTAAAAGGGGTGTACGGATGGGGGGTGAGGGGTAGCAGGAGGCCACAGGTGATCCTAGCAGGAGGAGGCTAACAGAAAGGTCCTGGGTGAAAGCAGGGGGGTTTTTGAGAAAACATTTCAGGGAAAACAGTATCTGCATGCCCCCCCCCCCCACCATGGGGCGCTGGCTCCACAATCTGTGCTTGCACACTCTGCAAAAGGAGTCCTTTGTCAGTGGGAAATCTTCGAGGGATGGACAGGGTCTCTGGGGACACGGGTCTCTGTGGGCTTCCAGCTGGCTTTCAAGACACAGTCACAGTTCCTTGATTGGTGTTAAGTTTCAGCAGCAAACGAAGAAAAGAAATGGGAACCGTTTTGCACAGTACTGTGTTCGAGCAGTACGCATCTGAAGTTCCTGGAGAAAGCTTTAGGCAGCTGAATCTGGGCGTTAGGGTTCAGGCCACCCCAGAGGGCCAGCATCCCACCCTCTCTCAGCCTCCAGGATGCCTTGGGGGGCCCAAAGCAGACACTATGGGATTCACAGCAAAGCATAGGTGTGGTTGGAGCGGTTCTGAGATGAAACCTATAGAAGAAAAGAGTCCCCCTGCCTGTTTATCTGGTCTTGAGCATTTAAAAAATTGTCAATCCTTAAAAAGCTGATGTGATTACTTTGAATACTTTCCAATTCCGACCACGCCTGTGGGAAACCCAGAGAAGAAGATAAACTCTGACAGTAAAATTGGATTGAATTTTGTGGAAGAATATACCCTGACTTTCAAAAGTTTGCTTAAAGTAGAGAGCTGTCTGGGTGGCTTTCTGGTATTTGGGGCCAGATGAGATGTCAGTGGCATAGAGGTTGGGGTGGTGGTGGTGGTGTTAGTGTTGCAGTTAAAAAAGAAGAGCCACCCCACATGGTTCATTTCAAATGCAGCCTTCATCTACTGGGGGCACACATGTACATCCTCCCCGTGTGCAGAGATCCAGGCCAGTGCCACATTGTTCACATTCAGAGAAAGAACTGGCCCTCTCTTCCACCACCAGGCAGCTGCTAATTATTTTAATTCTGCTTAAAAATCCAGCTTTCCTTTCCCATAGAAAACAAACCCTTCTGCGTGTACGAGTCATTAAAAAAAAAAAAAATCCCTTCCAATCCAGCGGGTCTCTCATCTTGGGGAAAGCCCTCCCATCTTTCAGACCATTTCGGCATCTTGCAGGTTTGGGGCCTGTCAGGCCCAGCATTCCTCCGCTCTTATCACCCACTATCCCCTTCAAAAAAGCAATTGATTAGTTTCAGCTTCCCCCAACCGAGATCCGATCCGTTTCTCAGGATCCCACGTCTTGGGGGAAGGCGGTGGGGGGAGAGCCGTGGGGGGTGGGGAAGGCGAGCACGCAATGCAGGAGTGTGGGGGGTGGGGTAGGGGGACGTGAAGTGCCCCAGGCCCCTGGGGGGGGGGGCGGGTCCCCGGCTTGGGGAACCGGACTGCTCCTGGAAGGTGCGGTCCATCCCTTTCCGGAAGCAAACGCGGAAAGGCGGAAAACAGATATGGAGAGAAGGGGGTTGGATGATTTATACCTGGGCTTTCCTCGCAGCCTCGGCCTTCCTGGCAGGCGTGGCCCCATCGGCAACCTGCACATCTGTTCTCTTCACGTGACAGCTCCTGCAAGCCCCACCGCTGGCCCAGATAACTTCCTCCAGGTACCTGTCCACTTGCCACACTCGTGTCGCG
The DNA here is from genome assembly GCF_033115175.1 of Lepus europaeus. NCBI lineage: Eukaryota > Metazoa > Chordata > Mammalia > Lagomorpha > Leporidae > Lepus > Lepus europaeus. The sequence continues at coordinate 23,315,816 of NC_084846.1, forward strand.
CCCGCGCGGCCCCTGCCCCTTAGTGGCAGATCCCGCCGTGGAGCGCCGGGGCCCGGTCCGGCCCGGCCTGGCCCGACTCGCCTCGGGGTGGGGGTGCCGCGGCCCCGACTTCCGCCAGCATGGCCCCCTCCCGCCCTTCTTCTCTGGGCCGAGCTGGGCTGGGGCCCGCGTCTCCAGCCGACCCCGCTCCTCCTCCCGGACCTGGCCTAGGGCGCGACCTTGCCTGCGCCCTGCAGCCCTGGAGAGAAGTCGCATTTCGATTCCGGCTCGCAGACCCCTCAAAAACCAAACAAAACCGAACCGCACCTGCCTGGGAGGCCGCAGTCGCAGCCACCTGAGGCCGGCCGGCCTCCCAGACACCTACAGGCCCCTGTTTTCTGGAATGCAGGCTGTGAAGATTTTGGTTTTACTCTAGATTTTTTTTTGGGGGGGGGGAGGCGGAATTTCTATGGCTCTGGCTCCAAGGGCAGGCAGAGCGCACGGAGGGCACAGGCGAGAGACCCGTCCGCGTAAACCCGGAGCAGGGCGCCCTCGAAATCCCCGCTCCAATGGGGTTTTGTCTTTGAAGTTTGGGTATCATGTGTGTTTTTTTTTTTTTAAACCACGATTCCTACCGATGCGCACGTGCGTGCCGGCGACGCTCAAGGGCCCCACCTCGCCACGACCTGCCGCTGACGGCCCCTAGTTCAGTGGACGTCTGGGGCTTCCACGCGCGCCGCCCACGCCGATCTCACACCTCCGATTCGCCCAGAACCTCAAGTGGGCTCGCACCCGGGGGTCCACCCCCCCTACGAAGACCCGAGCCGGTGCAAAATGGATGCCGTGCCCCGTGTCTCCGCTCTCGCCGTCCAGCAGACAGACCATGGCAGAATCCTCCCGGTGGCGCTTCGCGAAGGCCCGGTCTGCGGCACGCTGGACGGCACGCAGGCAGAAAACTGCAAGAGTGGCCCCCGGGGACCCCTGCGTGTCGCTGGGAACCTGCGGCTTGGGGCCTCCGCCTGGCTCTGCGGCGGCCGCCGCGGCCCTGGCTACCGCCGACACGAGGCGCCGCCGCTGGCGAGCCGCGGCCGGACGCAGGCCCCGCGCCGTCCACGCGGCGCGAGCAGGCCACGGGGGCCGGCCGGGTCCCCCACGCAGCCCGGCCCGCCACCCACGCCGCGGAGGTGCCCCGGCCCGCGCCCCCCCCCGCCGCAGGAGAGCCCCTGGCTGCTGCGCCGCGTTCTGTATGGGTTTCCGTGGCGTTGGTTCCCCGCAGGTTTGTTTGTTTTGGGTTGTTTGTTTTTTTCTTCAAATTACAGATGCGGGGAAAACCGCCTGACATCATGAGAGCCGGACAAACGCTCGCTTTGAAGGATTCCTGGGCAGGACTTCAAGTGAAATCATATGCCCGAGAAGAACTTGATACCGGTCTAGAGAAAATAACCAAAATAACCAGCTCCGGCTTTGCCAAACCGTGGAATGTGCAAAACGCTACATTTTTTTTTTTTTTTTTTTTGGTGGTTGTTGTTGCAAGAATCCGAGTGTCCCTTCAAAAGCTCTCCCGTCATGACCACAGACCGAAGCTTGGGCCTCTGTGCGTAGTGCGGGTTTCTATTTAGTGTGATTTTTAAATTATTATTAATAACACGCTCCTCCCCGGGGGGCTACCTGTGCACGCGCCGGAAGCACGTGTGTGTCCCATGCGTGTTCCTGGAAAAAGGGGCTGCGTGCACATGGGAACAAACTGCACCACCTGCCCGGAACAATTCAACACAAGAACGCCTGCACAGCCAAGCAGGGCTTCTAAGAGAGAGGTTTCTAGCAAGCACTAGAGACAGTTTCCCAAGGTACTGCCCTTGGGCCAGTGCGCGCCGACGGAAGGGCAGTGAGTCCAGACACAGGTCAAAGGGAAAGGCTGAGCCACCCACTTCTGACACAGGTGATTCACACTACCTGTCCTTTCACTAAGAGCTGGTAGCAGCAATGAAGGGAATCACTGATGGCCCAGGCAAAGACCTGACACAGTGGCTTCACTGCCATGCTAAAAACACGTCCCACGTGTTAGGTGTATGGGAGGATTAAAGGCATAGCTGGGCGTTCTGTTCTAGCAGTTTCTATCTCCACGGAGCACTCTTGTCATTCAAAGCACAACTGTTCCGCCACCCTGTTTGGGTTCATTTGTGTCCTCTCAAAATCTTGGGGGAAAATATTCCTTTCGGCTTAGTAAGCTGTATCACTCAATATTGTTTGCTTTTTTGCTTTCTTCCAAAGTATTCCCTCTTAGGAAAAAAAAAAAAAAAAAAAAACCAAAACAGTGGAACAAAGCAAAACACCAAAAAAAAAAAAAAAAAAAAAAAAAAAAGAGGCAAATGGACTTTGAAACTTCTAGCTCTCTGTATGTTTTAAATCCAGAGTCAAGATAGTGTTTACCTTTTCAGCAGTGATGGTCAGCTCCAGGCTGGCATGCTTGAAGGAATCTGAAATATCAAATAGTTAGACCAAACTGGTGAACAAGGAGCTTCCCCCAGGAAGAGTTTAGAAAATGAAGGTGTTTGGATGATACTCAAAATAATTAGCATCCTGATACCTTCTCATTCCCCCAGCACTCTCTAATGCTTCTACCCTACACACACACACACACACACACCCCATAAACACACCCACTTACCCACAAATACACCCACCCATAATCACCTTCCTTTTTCTTATTTGGTTAAGGATTATCTAAAAATTTTGCCCCACGCTGTCACTAATCTTTTAATGTACATAAACGCTACAGGCTGCTTACTGTAACATATGGTCTAAAATATTCATAATAAACTTACAATGTTGAGATGTCAGCATTCTATGATGCTGTGTACAGCGGTAAACAAGAACCTTTAAGCAAGAAAATAACCTCCATCTGAGCTATGCAAACGACGTCTGTGTAGACATACGCATTCGCCATAGTCATTGTGGAGTTTAGGCACCAAAATAATTTTCCAGTGTGAAAGCTTCCCTGGTTTCATCTGAGTGCAGGAAGCTGGATGTGAAAGCTAGGAAGTGATAAAAAAAAATCACCATTTTTAGTGATCTTAATTATAAAAGCAATTATAGTCCTGGCCCAGAATAATCAGAATGAAATAAAAAAAAAATTAAACACCATTTGCCCTTCATATTCACTTCATCAGATCGTGTGTGTGTGTGTGTGTGTGTGTTGTAAAGAAGGAAAATTCTTTAGAACTTTGGGTCAGATGTACTTGCTCATTAACTGACTAGAAACTGAGTAGCCAGTGCAATTTAAGATTGTAATTGTTGTAGCAGTTACCAAGACACTGATGTTCAGGTTCCTTGTTTATCATCCTTTTCCCCATAGCTGTATATCCTTTATATAAAAAGAAGGAGTTTTGAAAATAGATAACAGCCATAAAGAATATTCTTTTCTTTTTAGCACACATGACACTAAAAATGTCATGTGTATTCGTGAAACAGGAGGGACATAAACTCTTTCCTGAATTAAACTCTGCTCTGGTGCGTGCACTTGTATCCATTAGTGTGGTAGGATCATCAGCCCAACATTTTATCCTATTATTTACCAATCCTCACAATGAGTGGAGGCCAGGACCAAAATACACAGTAACACGAGAAAATCCTGCTGGCTCCATGCTTGCCTGTCTGACTATGTTAGCTGGTTACCACCCCAAATACAAAATAGGAAGAGCCAGTTGGTGGAAGTTTTGATATTTGGGACTTGACAAGGGATGAAGAGATGCTACTGAGCCTGCCGAACAGCGAACTGGAGTAATAATAAAGCTGTCTTTTTAAATACCACGCCTGTGCCTGTCAGTAGCTGGTTTATTTGAGTTTTTCACTGCTTTGTTTATCTTAGTGCTTGGTGCCTCCTGGGTGCCTCCATAGTTAAACAAGCAGGTATTCACCACCGACTTACTCCTGAGCTTTAAAAATATAGAGCAAACTCTAAGGTTCTTAAAATTTTCAATCATATTTATTTATTGCAGAAAAATAATATACAAAGATATTTACAAAACAATCATAAAAATAGGAATGCATTTAGACACCGGATCTATTTGCATTTTTACCATGGGTCATCAATAAATAAATAGAATGTTGTTTTTTGTATTTTAAGTTTTTTTTTTTTCCCTCAGAGGAAGAACGAAAAACGGAATTAACTGACTATGGTTTCTGCAGGCCAGTTTGATCCCAGTATTTTTTTTTTTATTTCTAAAGGTGTTCTTAAAATTCCTCTGATCGTTACCATTTTAAAATAGAGAAAAGTCCGTGACGATGCCTTTCCTTTCAGTGGCTGATTGGCACGACCTCTTGAGAATGCATGCATGAAAAAAATAAAAATAAAAACATTCTTCGTCAAAAAAAAAAGCCCCAAAAAACAAAAACAAAACAGAAACACAAAGGAACACAAACAACTGTTCAGACTTCTATCAGAATGTAGAGGATGGTGCCGCTGCGCATCTGGCCATCACTGTCCACGGGCCTGTCTCGCTTTCTCTCTTAAAAGTGCGCCCCACGCCCTGTGTCTTTGAATTTGGGTTCTGCTCTTCTAATCTCCAAGACAATCTTTGGCATAGATATTTATTATTTAGTTATCCAGCTCCAGAGTCTCTAGACTGTCCATTCTCTCCTCCTCTGGACACAAGGACATCTGCAAAAGCCCAGAGCAGGGGAGGAAAGTCGATTAACCGGCGGGGGTCCCCGCGGCTTCGGGCTGCGGGCTGGCGACCGGCGCGCACGGCCGCCCGCACCGCCGCCGAGCGCCGCGCCGCGCGGCCGGGAAGGATTTCAGCCCCAGGGCGAGAGGAAGTGGGTGGGCGGAAAGAGGGAGGAGGTGGAATCTGGAAACATTTGTTTTAAGGAGGAGAACGAAATCTTCCAGCCGAAAGGAGGAAAGAGGGGCGCGGGCGGAACTGGGTTTCACCCGCGACGCTCCGGGCTTTCGCGGTCTCCCCGCGCGCGCGCTCGCGCTCAGCCCCCACCCCCCCACCCAGGGGACCCCCCAACTCCCCGGCCGGGGCGCGGGAAGCGGGGCGGGGGGGCGGGTGGAGGTGGCGAGGGGAGCGGGAGCGGGATTGGGAGCCGGGCGGCCGGCGAGGCGCACCGGGGGCCGCGGCCGGCCGCGCGCGCAGCGGCGAAGGGGCGCACAGGCGCCGCTCCTTACCTAGGGCTCCGGGCCCTGCCGAGGGGGTGGGGAGCTCCGCCTGCTAGTGGGACGCGGACATGGACCAGGCCCCCTCCATCCTCCAGACCGAGAAGGCGTAGCTGAGCCGCTCGTGGGCCACGTAGCTGCAGCTTGCCATCTTGGAGTCCAGCTCGTCGCTCTGCAGGACCTGGTACAGGAAGTCGATGTACCTGGCGGCCAGCTTGAGCGTCTGGATCTTGCTCAGCTTGTCCGAGGGCAGCGTGGGGATGATCTTCCGCAGCGCGGCGAACGCCTCGTTCAGCGACTGCGTGCGCTGGCGCTCCCGCACATTGGCCATGACCCGCTGCGTCTGCAGCTCCTCGTACGACTGCGGGCTCCCGCCGCCGCTGCTGCTGCCGCCGCCGCCGCCGCCCGCGCCGCCGCCACCGCCGCCGCCGCCGCAGCCCGCAGACTTCTTGCCGCGCTTGCCCTGCGCCGGGCTGCCGGGCTCATCGCCGGCTGCGACGCCCCCGCCCGCGGCCCCGCCGGGCCCCGCGCCGCCGCCCGCGCTGCGCCGGCTGCTGCGCCGCTTGCGCCCCCCGCGCTTGCCGCTCGGCGGCTGCTGCCGGTCCGGCTCCTCCTCGCTGTTGCTCAGGCTGTCGTCGGCCGGCGAGACTGGCGAGCTGGACACGTCCTGCATCATCTCTCGGGCGGCGGCGCGCGGCCTCGCGGGCCCCGGGGGCAGAGGAGCAGAGCCGGGCTCTTCAGCCCGCCAGCTTCCCCCAGCGCGCGGCGCCGGCCCGGGCGGTGCGGCCCGGCGAGGAGCTGAGCGGGAGGACCTCCGCGGGGAGGGCGCGCGCGGGGGGGAGGCGGGCAGGAGGCGGGCGGGGGAGGGGACGGTGTGGATGGCCCCGAGGTCCAAAAAGACGGCGCCCAGCGGCCGCACGCACACCCGGCCGGGCCTCCTGGAAAGCGGGCCGGTGCTGGCGAGCCCGCGAGGTGTCTGGGAGATGGGCGCAGGCTGCGGGCTTGGAGGCTCTTATACCTCCGTGCGGGCGGAAAGTTTGGGGGCAGCAGTGTCATTGGCCTGACGTGGGGAGGAGGGACTTTTCCAGGTTTCATAGCAAAGTTTCCGCTCTCCAGCCCCCACCCCCCGGCCCGGCCCCCCGCCCGCCTCCTCCTCCTCCTCCTCCTCCTCCTCTCCTCCTCCTCTCCACCACCTCCTCCTCCTCTTCCTCCTCGGGGTCTAACAATTCGTCCTCCCAAACCATTCAAAAACGACCCGGCCCCGGCTGCCGGCCGCTGCGCCCGCCTCCTCGCCTCCCTCCCGCTAGCCTCGCCGGCGGACGCGGGGCGGTTTCCTTCCGCGCCGCAGCGCGCGGGTGGCGCGCCCCGCACCCGAGCGCGGCGCCGGGAAGCGGCCAAGGGGACCGTCCCGTTAGCCGCGGCAGCTCCGCCCGGACGGCGGCGGTGACAGCAGAGGCAGCGGCTTCGACGCAGTGGATAGATGCCTCGTCTCGCCCCAGAGCCCGCCTGCTAGGTCCACGGGGCCTGTTGGGGGAATCTCAGGAGCGGTGGGTGGGGGCGGGGAGCGGCCCGCAAACTGTCAACCGCGGAGAACCCCACCTCCCACCCCCTCGGCGGTCAGGTGGCCGACCCCGGTGCTGTCCCCAGGGCCGCGGCGCAGAGGTCGTGGGCGTTTGTGGAGACGTGGCCGCGCCGCGGAGGCTGTGCGCTGCGCCCCGGGCCTGCGCCAGCACCCGGCCCCGAGCAGCGTCGGGGCCCTCTTCCGTTCCCCACACTGTCCCAACCTCAAACTGCCCTGTGCTTAACGGACTGCGCCTGCGAGGGTGCTGAAAGGGGCCCAAGTTCGAGCCCTGCCCCTGGCGAATGGAAGCAGGGCCGGAGGGAGCCAGCGCAGCGCCGCCCGCCCAAAGGGGGGAGGACCCTGTGGCCCCTTGATCACCACCTTGTCCCCGACTTGGATTCCCGCACGGTGACCCCGAGAGGTCAGCCTCTAAGAGGTGGGGAGTCTCCGGAGCCTGGGCACGGGGGCCCGTGCGCTGCGAGGGCCTCGCCCCCCAGCCCCCTTCCTTGGCGGTCCAGCGGGTGGGGATTGCCCCAGCGCCCCTGCAGTTACCCGGACACGTTTGCATTTGAAGCATTTCCACCCAAGACTTTAGAACGAAGGGCCCCCGAAGGAGGGTGTGAAGGCAGCGGCTGGCACCCTGGAAGCCAGCAAGCCCGTGGGCGGGAGTGGAAGCGGCGGGGGAGGAGAAGCCCATCCTGGCCCTGCTGCGTTGGTTTCTTTCTTTTTGGAACGCGAAACAACCGCTTCGTGAACATCTCTTTAACGTTAGCCGCCGAGCCAACCAGAGGTCACAGGCGCGGCGGGAGTCTGCGTGGGCCAGCAGGGTTTGGGGGCGAGGGCTTGCGTGCCGGGAGCCGAGGTCCGCGCAGGGGGCTCCCCTGACCGGCTCGTCTCGCCGGTGAGAACCCGGCACTCGGCCAGCAGCCTCCTTCCCCGGCCCGGGGCGAGGGTCGCGGCCGCGGATGTGGTGCGGAGGAAGCGGGAGCCAGGGGGGACGCGCGGGCGGGCCACGTGGCTGTGCCCCGCGGAGGCGCTCCACGGCGGGTCCGGAAACTCGGGCGTTGGGGGCGCCCGGGCCGCGCGTAGGGGCTCAGCTGCTGTGGAGGAGGGGAGCAGGGGCACAGGGTGGTGGAGGGGAGGAGAGAGATTCGGAAGCAGGGACCCCCGCGTGGCCACTGGCCTGCTTCGCGAGGCCCCCTCCGCCTGGGTGTCAGATTCGCCTGGACCTGCGCTCCGTCTCAGTACCACGTCGGCAGGTCCCCAGGCAGTGCGCTCCAGCGTTTGCATCTCCCGCCTCCCCGAGTTCCAGAATGTGGTAGAACTTCTCAAGTGTTCTTTGGCCAAGAGGTTCTTACCGGGAAGTGGATTGACTGCGGCAATCTGAAACAGTTTCCAATCTTCAGTCTTATTTTTGCTTTATTTTGGTGGCTTTTTTTTTTTTTAACGCTTTTTAGCGGAGTTCTCAAAAATACCGAGATGGAATGGTTGCACGCTTTTGGTCGTGGCTCCGAGTCTACACGGCGGGAATCGAGGGAGCCTCACCTGACCAAAGGGGACTGGGGCGAGGGGGAGGCGCACCAGGCCGCCGCAGCCGGGGGTCGTTAGCCCAGCCGCGGCGCACAGTCATCAATCTCCAAGACTGGTTCTTAAACAAGGGAACCGGGCCCTTCTACAGCCATTGAGTTTCCAGGGGGTGCAGGGCCAAGGCGGTCCCTGGATGTAAGCTGGCTTGGGAGGGCGCTGAGAATGAATGACCTCACGGAACTATCATTCTGGCCACGTGCTCTCCCAGGGTCAAAACCAACGACTTTAGCTCCTAGAAGAAATCCCCCTTGGGCTTTTTGGAGGAGTAAAGTGGGGTCCTTTTATCTTTTTTTTTTTTTTTAAGTGAGGCTTGGATATGTCTGATCAGCAGGTGGTAGGTTGCTTGATCCTGCTGCTTTCAAGCTGTGGCCCGCTTTGCTCGCGCTCAGCTCTCTCTCACCTGACAATTTTCTTTTCCTCATTTGCTAGGGAGGGGAAGAATGGCTCTTTTCTGTGAGCTGAGAAGTTATGCAATTCAGTATATCATCTATATGAAGCAATAATTAAAATCTCACGGTGTTCCATTTCAGATAGGAAAGTGTACTTCGTTCTAAAAATCCCAGTTTCCTAAAAAAAAAAAAAAAAAAAAAAAATTCAGAAATTTCCTGCGGGGCTGAACTCAGCCCGACTGGAAAAATGTCATTGGAGGACTACCTTCTATGGGGATGATAGATCAATTGGGGTTCAATCATTTGATCTACTTATAAAATAAAATCTCCCTAAAAAATTTTAGCTGAAAACAAAAAAAAAATTTTTTTTTTTCCTTTGGACTTGGATAATTCGAAACGAGCTTTGTTTACAAATTGCAAACTTGGCATGTTTGCAACACTTCCTGAGGAATGTGGGCTCCGTTGAAAAGTGAAAAAAAAATACTGTTAGAAGTAACAGATCTCATAGTGAGCATACGCGATACGTATGCAAGTGTGCAAGTGTACGTATGGTTGAAGTTGGGAACTGGCATTCTCCTAGCGACATCAGTAGAAGATGCTTTGAGATAGGGACTGGCACGCACTACAGAATTGTCTGGAAGCTGGTAGTTTTGGGAGTCTGAGCTTGTCCCGAAGGAGAGTAGTTGATGCTGTTCCCAGTCACCCTCTTTGGCTGTTAGCTGACTTACCTGTTCCCTGGTTCTGAGTTCTGGGAGCTCCAGTCTCTGATCGGCAGGAATGGAGCAGAGGAGACTTCGCACAGAAGGGGGCGCAGATTGGAGAGTGCAGCTGAATGGGTCTGGGGGCAAGTGGCACATCTTGAATTTTATCTTGCTTTGAACACTCCTCGGGAATTGTCTAGCTTGGCCTTTAAATGAGAGGATTGTATTGCTGTGGAATATGAACTTTATGTCAGCGCGAGTGCCCTTCGTAGCTGTGACAAAGCAGATTCTCAAGTAGCCTTAAAGAGGTTTGAACACTTTGATCTGAATAAGAACTCATTTCCCTTTTCTTTTAATGATGGTTTAATTTGTAAATTTTACTGATTTTACTTTCCCTTTTTGGATTTTTTAAGAATTAAAAACTAAAGTACAAAATTTGAAGTTTTAACCCGAAAAAAAGTGAAAAACTTTTAAAGCCATACCAGAAATTGAAGTCCCAGGAGCACTTCAAGTGAGCATATGCTATTTTCAAGTAAATATTAATATTTCATATATCTAACATTATACATTCAAAATGAGTATGGGATGAGGTGACACAGGTCTAACCTATAGAGTGAAGTGGGTCAGAGCCTGGGTCAGCTTGGGGTCTTTAGCAAATGGGAGTACAACCTGGGGAGCTGGTGTCCTGTCTCCCTGCCAGTTAAGCTTGTAGAAATACTCTCTCACTTTACCTATTTCAAAGAGCTGTTGGAATAACTGATGAAATAAAGTAAGAGATGCATAGTTACCCGTGAGGTTTTTATCATAGTCATAATCATATTATGTGGCAAGTATGTATACTTCTTTTTAATCGTCTGGTGGGCAATTTTTTAAATAAAGATTGATTCATTTATCTGAAAGGCAAAGATGCAGAGAGAGAAGGGGTGAGGGAGGGAGAAATAGAGAAAGAGAGAGAGGTCTTCTATTCAATGGTTCACTCCCCAAATGGCTGTAACAGGCAGGGCTGGGCCAGGCCTCTCCCAAGTGGGTTGCAGGAGCTCAAGAGCTTGGGCCATCTTCCACTGCCTTCCCAGCTTAATTAGCAGGGAGCTGGACTAGAAGTGGAGCAGCTGGGACTCGAACCAGTGCCCATATGGGATGCCAGCACTGCAGGCAGAGGCTTAACCTTCTATGCCACAGTGCTGGCTCCTGATGGTAAGCAATTTAACTATGAATTGAATAGTTTACATTCTCTGTTTTTCTGATTAAATTTCCCTTTCTGATTACTCATAACTTTCACCTTTCTTCACGTTGAGGGCTTCCCTTTTTTTCACAAATGGCTTTTCCTGAAGCCATTAGTCCTATTTCCATTGTCTGCTTTGCTTTTCTTTGCAGCAAACATGTTGTTTTTGCCAGTGACCACAAGAGGACACAATTTCCCAGCGAACTTTGCTTTAAAAGAAGCTTACGGAAGAAGAAAGCTAACAAAATAGGAAGTACCACACAATTCATGAATGCCGTTTTTGGAGATCTGTATTTGATTTTGATCACTTTTGTTAGTTTTTAAGAACGTTGACGTGAGTTGACTTTTAAGCTTTAGATGTCTTTAAGATTTTATGCCTTATTGTAGAAACGGAAGAGAGGCATACCTTTATGGAAACATACGAAAATTCTGTGGTTGTTAAGGGAAAATGTTTATTTCACACCAGCAGAACTTTGTAAAAAATTCTTCATGACTTGGGATTTTATTTATGTATTTGGAGTTTTACATTTTTATTTAATTGCTTGACAACTAAAAGCAGTTTTAAATATATGGATGATTATTTCAAAATGCCTGTAGAAGTTTGGCTTTTTTTTTTTTTTTTGGCATTTTGGGTATCTTCACATAGAAAATTACCTAGAAGCTATGTTTTATCTAACTTTGTCAATTATATTGCAATGCATATTATAGGTTAATAACTAAAATTATTTAGCAGGTGTATGGAAATAAGCTAGGATACTCTCAATAGGTCTGCGGAATTATTAAACACAACCGTGGATTTAAGGCATCCTTCCTCCCTACCACTACCTTCTTTATAAAGGTTTCAGAGCATTTGAATATATAGCAAATTAAGAGGAATTAGGACTGGATGCTTATCTGGAAACATTTTGTCGTTCTGGTGGATCTCTGTGACAACCAGCATGAGATATGCTACTTGGGTTGGAACTGACACCTTTGCTTTGCATTTGTGTCTTCATGGAGGTACTGGTGCAGACCCTGCTGGAAGCTCAGAGAAGTGGACCAGAAATCTAGAAAAATAATATAAAAAGTCAAGAGGGAAAGGAATAAGAAAAATAAGGGCGACATGAAGAGAGATGGAGAAGAATCTGGAAAGACAGTGGAAAGGGGAGCTGGGGCAAATGAGCAAGAGTGGGTGAGAGGAAGAGACTTGAGACAGAGGCGGGTAGAAAAGGCCTGGACAAGAGAAAGACAGAAATTGATGCTTTCAGTGGGAAACAGAAAAGCACCAGGGTGGTTTACTATTTTTTTTTTCTTTTCAGAGTTATTTGAAAGGCAGGGTTACAGAGAGAAAGAGAGGGGTTGGGGGAGACGTCTTTCATTAGCTGGTTCATCTTCAAATGGCAGGTGGCCACTTCACCCTCTGTGCTACAGCCCGGTCCTGACTGTTGAATTTGGTTTCTGCTCAAAAGCATTGTTGCAATAGTTGCCTGGCTCTGGTGTAGACATTCAGCTCTAAAAATCCTTGTCATTTTTTGCCAAAGTCACGAGAGAAAGGAAAGATGGGATGGAAGGTTATGGAACATTTCAAGTCAGCCTATCTCTGGTAGTACCATGGAGCAGGCTGATTTCCATGAAAGGAAACTGGTTTTGAGCGAGGCCAGTGTTTTCCACTGCTGAGATCAATGGAGGGGAGTTAACCAGGTCTTTTCCAGCAAAACCTGTCCCCTGAGGCTTTAAGTCCATCAGCTGCGCCAACCAAGTTCCTAACTGGCTGACAGGGTTCTGGTGCTGTTGTCATTGTTTTAAGATTTTAAAAATTTGTTTGAAAGAGTTAGAGAGAGAGAGTGAGAAAGAGAGAGAGAGAGATATCCTCCATTTGCTGGTTCACCCCCCAGAGCTATGAAGACCAGGGCTGGGCCAGGCCAGAGCCAGGCAATTCATCCAGGTCCCCCACATGGGTCACAGGGGCTTAAGCACTTGTGCTGTCTTCTGCTGCTTTTCCCATGCCTTTAGCAGGGAGCTGGGTCAGAAGTAGAGCAGCTGGAACATGAACTGGCACCCATATGGGATGCCGGCATCAACAGGTGGTGGCTTCACTTGCTATATGCTGCAACACTGGCCCAGAAACTTCTAAGGTAATGTTCATCTATCTGATGATTATGGCATCTGCCACCAAAGGTGCTAGTATGAATGTGTTGCCAATGCAGGATCTCAAGATTGACCTCATTTGGGGGCAATATTGGTATTATTACTCCATGTAAAATGATGTTAACCTTGATAGAATATCAGGAATCCTATGCAGTTAGTTCCTTAAACTCCTAGCTCATTAGTTATTTTCCATTTGACCTGTATCATACAGGTCACATTGGTGTTTTCCTGGTGGCTAGCCCACCAGGGCAATGTTTTGCCCTCTCTACTTCAGATACCTTAGAGGAAAATCACACTGCAAATGCAGAGTCTTTTTCTCACTCCACCTAAGACTTTGGATTTTTGTTTTTGGTTTTGCCTCATGTAACCTAATAGACCAGAATTCCAATTTCAAGTGTTACTAATTGACTTCAATATATTTATTAACTTGTATTTTTATTTACTTGTTTATTTTTATTTTTATTTTTATTTTGAGAGAGAGAGAGAGAGAGAGAGAGAGAGAGAGAGAGAGAGAGAGAGATCATCCAACTCTGGCTCACTCCTGCCAAAGCCAGGAGCCTGAACCTCAGTGTCAAAGATCCAAGTAATTGATCCATCACCTAATGCCTTCCAGAGTATACATCATTAGGAAGCTGTATGGGATGTGGCTGTCCTGAGAAGTGTCTTAATTGCTATGTCAAACATTGTCCTGATTCCTTTGTATTTTAACAAAAATATGTGACTGCCTCTTGCTACATTGCTTTCAGTGATAAGATTCAGTCTCGAGACCAAGGATGTCACAGGGTAATGGGAAATGAAATATGAAAATAATTTGTAACTTAGGGAGTTAATTACAGAATGTATGTTTGTAAAAAGTGCCAAGGAAGGACACTGACCCTGGACTAAGTTGATAAGGGTGACTTTAACCTTGGGAAGTTACCGTCGTGCAATGGTGGCCTCCAAACACACTTCCAGACGGCTGTTCCAGACCAGACAAAGGTTCACAGACCAAGGTAGAACTAATGTGACATGTCTAAGACACACATGACCTGTCATCTGGTTTCTTGAACCATTTTGAAACATAGAGTAGAAAAGGGACATCTGTGTCTTAGTTTCTTGTAATAGGATAGGTTCAATCAGGCAGTAAGATAGATCTACACTCTCCAGCCCCTGTGGTAAAGGATGTTGCTAAGTCCTGGGTTTTCTCTCCTGCTTTCTCTGCATCAGCCCTCGCTGTTGGCATTGTGCTTAAGAGGACCACTCAGCCGTCTTCGTTGCACAGCAGGTTAAGCCTCCACTTGGGATACTCTCATCCCATATCAGAGTTCTGATTGGAATCCTGGCTGCCCTGCTTCTGATTTAGCTTCAGCAGGTGCTGACCCAAGTAGCTGTGGCCCTGCCATCCATGTGGGAGACCCAGGTAGTGTTCAGCTCCCGTTGTTGTGGGCATCTGGGGAGTGAACCAGCAAGTGGGAGCTCGCTCTCTCTGCCTTTCACATAGATGAAAACAAATAATCATTAAGAAAAGAGATCAGTTTTAGTTCCTTGGTCAAATATAAGTTGGTTGTAGATGCTCGGATTGATTTCTGGCATTTCTATTCTGTTTCATTAGTCTATCCATCTGTTTTTGTACAGTACCAGACTGTCTTGATTCTAACTGCCCTGTAGTATGTCTTGTAATCTGGTATTGTGATGCCTCCAGCTGTTTTTGTTATTTAAGGTTGCCTTAGCTATTCGAGGTCTCCTGTGCCTCCATATGAATTTCAGCATCATTTTTTTCCAGATCTGAAAAGAGTGTCTTTGGCATTTTGATTGGTATCACATTGAATCTGTAAATTGCTTTTGGAAGAATGGACATTTTGATAATATTGACTCTTCCAATCCATGAACATGGAAGGTTTTTCCATTTTTTTTGTATCTTCTATTTCTTTCTTTAATGTTTTATAATTCTCATTGTAGAGATCCTTGACATCCTTGGCTAAATTTATTTTAAGGTATTTGATTGTTTTTTTGTAGCTATTGTGAATGTGGTTGATCTTAGAAGTTCTTTCTCAGTTGTGGCATTGTCTGTGTATACAAAGGCTGCTGATTTTTGTGTATTGATTTTATATCCTGCTACTTTACCAAATTCTTCTATGAGTTCTAGTCTCTTGGTGGAGTCTTTTGGATCCCCTATATATAGAATCATATCATCTGCAAATAGGGATAGTTTGATTTCTCCTTTCCAATTTGTATCCCTTTGATTTATTTTCTTGCCTAATGGCTCTGGCTAAAACTTTCAGGACTACACTGAATAGCAATGGTGAGAGTGGGCATCCTTGTCTGGTACTAGATCTCAGTGGGAATGCTTCCAACTTTTCCCCATTCACTAGGATGCTGGCTGTGGGTTTGTCATAAATTGCCTTGATTTATGTTGAGGAATGATTCTTCCATACCCAATTTGCTTGGAATTTTCATCATGAAAGGGTGTTATATTTTATCAAATACTTTCTCTGCATTTACTGAGATAATCATATGGTTTTTTTTTTCCTGCAGTTTGTTAATGTGATGTATCAAATTCATTGATTTGCGAATGTTGAACCATCTCTGCATACCAGGGATAAATCCCACTTGGTCTGGGTGGATGATCTTTCAGATATATTGTTGGATTTGATTGGCTAGAATTTTGTTGAGGCTTTTTGCATCTTTGTTCATCAGGGAAATTGGTCTGTAGTTCTCTTTCTCTGTTGTATCTTTTTCAGGTTTAAGAATTAAGGTGATGCTGGCTTCATAGAAAGAATTTGGAGGATTGCCTCCCTTTCAATTGTTTTGAAGAACTTGAGAAGAATTGGAGTTAGTTCTTCTTTAAGTTTCTGGTAGAATTCAGCAGTGAAGCCTTTGGTCCTGGACTTTTCTTAGTTGGGAGGGTGTTTATTACTGATTCAAATTATTTCTTGGTAATGAGTCTGTTTAGGTTTTCTATGTCTTCATGACTCAATTTAGGTAGATTGTATGTGTCCAGGAATCTATCCATTTCTTCCAGGTTTCTCAGTTTGTTGGAATACAGCTCTTTGTAATAATTTCTGATGATTCTTTTTATTTCTGTGATGTCTATTGTTATATTTCCTTTTTCATCTCTAATTTTATTGAATTGGGTCTTCTCTCTCCTTTTTTTGATTAGTTGGGCCAGTGGTGTGTCAATTTTGTTTATTTCTCAAAAAAAAAAAACAGCTCTTTGTTTTGCTGATCTTTTGTATGTTTTTTTTTAATTCAATTTTGATGATTTCTTCTCTAATTTTAATTATTTGTTTTCTCCTAATAGATTTGGGTTTGGTTTGTTGTTGTTTTTCTAGAACCTTGAAATTCAGTGATAGCTCATTGATTTGGTGCCATTCCAATTTCTTGATCTAGGCACCAATTGCTATAAAATTTCCTCTTAACACTGATTTTGCTGTATCCAATAAGTTTTCTTTTTTTTTTTTGACAGGCAAGGTGGAAAGTTTTGATATGTTGTATTTTCATCTTTGTTTCCAGAATTTTTTTGATTTCTCTCTTGACTTCTTCTATGACCCACTGTTCATTCAGGAGCATGTTGTTCAGTCTCCATGTGTTTGTAGATGTTCTAGAGATTCCCGAGTTGCTGATTTCCAGCTTCATTCCATTTTAGTATGAGGAGATGTGTGGTATGATTTTGATTTTCTTGAATTTGCTGAGACTTGCTTTATGGCCTAGTACGTGATCAATCCTAGAGAAAGTTCCATGCACTGCTGAGAAGAATGTGTGTTCTGCAACTGTGGGATGAAAAGTTCTGTAGATATCTGTTAGGTCCATTTGGTCTATAGTGTCAGTTAACTCTGCTGCTTCCTTGCTGATTTTTTGTCTGATTGATATTTTCATTGCTAAAAGTGGGGTATTGTCCCCTATTACTATTGTATTGGAGTCCATGTCTCCCTTTAGATCCCTCTACATTTCTTTTAAATAACCAGGTTCCCTGTAATTAGGCCTTGTCTAAATACTGACAGAGTTTGTGGATTCAAAAGGTTTCCATAGCCTAGGCAGCTCATGTCAAGAGCCTCGGGTGGTCACTGGCATCATATGTAAGAGTGTTAATTATTAATTGTTTCTTAAAAAATATCATGTAGGATCTCTGTCCTTAATGTGCTGTACATTGTGATTTAATGCTATAACTAGTACTCCATCAGTATTTTTCACTTGGTGTTGCTATGTGAGGGCAAACTGTTGAAATCTTTACTTAATATATACTAAACTGATCTTCTGTATATAAAGAGAACTGAAAATGAATCTTGATGTGAATGGAAGGGGAGAGGGAGCAGGAAAGGGGAGGGTTGTGGATGGGAGGGAAGTTATAGGGGGGGAAGCCATTGTAATCCATAAGCTGTACTTTGGAAATTTATATTCATTAAATAAAAGTTTAAAAAAATTATAAATAGTTTAAAAATTATTAATTGTTAAATTAACAACAGGGGTCACTGTGCATTAATTCCCCATGCGGGACTTCTGTCCTCAATGAGTTGTAGTACGAGAGTTAAGTGTAAAACTAGTTCTCAAACAGGTTTTTTTGTGTGTGTGCGTGTGTGTGCAAATTGTTGAAATCTTTACTTAGTGTAGAGTTGGTCTTCTGTGTGTAAAGTTAAGGGAAAATGAATCTTAATGGAGAATGGGGCTGGGAAAAAGGGAAGGAAGTGGAGGAAGGGTGGGAGTGTGAGTGGGAGGGTGGGTGTGGTGGGAAGAATCACTATATTCTTAAAGTTGTACTTGTGAAATTTGCACTCCTTAAAAATAAATAAATAATTAAAACTAACTAACTAAATAAATATTTATCACTGAAAGAAAAAAAAGTAAAGAAGCTCAAGGGGCTGGTGCTGTGGTCTAGTGGGCTAAGCATCTGCCTGTGGCACTGGCATCCCATATGGGTGCCGGTTTGAATCCCAGCTGCTCCTCTTCCAATCTAGCTCTCTGCTATGCCCTGGGAGAGCAGTGGAGGATAGCCCAGGTGCGTGGGCCCCTGCACCTACATTGGAGACCCACAGGAAGCTCCTGGTTCCTGGCTTCAGAATGGCCCAGCTCCAGCCATCGCAGCCATTAGGAGAGTGAACCAGCTGATGGAAGACCTTTCTTTCTATCTCTTCCTCTCTCTGTAACTCCAAATAAATAAATCTTTTTTAAAAAAAGGATAGAGGTGCAAAGTTAAGAATAAGCGATAGTGGAGTGTGAATGGAGATAAATGACACTCTATTAGAGATGTACCGTATGCAGCACAGCACAGCAAGGGTGGGATGCTTAGCTTGTTGAGCAGCTTGTGACCTATCTTTCTGTCTTGGCCAGAGGACAAGCGAACCAGACCTTACATCAGCAACAGAACGCCTATTTAAGACCCCGTGGCCATGGGTTTCCTATGAGCTTCTTGACTCTGAAGCTTCCGTGGTCTTTCTGTACATTCCTACCTAGTCTGCTTAGACCACGGATGTTTTCAGGATGTCTCTCAAGCTACTTGTTTCTGTGTTTAATTTCAGCCATTCCTGTGTTTCTCCTACTCTCTCTGTCAGAAATGGATATTCATATCTAGTATAACATACATATATTGCAACTTGCTTAAACCATGCTTTATTACTTGTGTCTTGAAAGCTGACTATTAAGTGAGAGAGGAGAGACATGGGAAGAATCAAGGGAGAAAAATGTTTTGAGTGCTGGGAGCAGCCAGGACCAGAGCACGGGAGGGTGGATATTTTCACGGCTCTGTCAGGGACGCTTTTGCTGTGACTAGAGGTGGAATGCATGTGGGAACATCCAGAAGTCATGCAAACTTTACATTTCCTGCACTGTGAAAGTAAAATAATTGGATAGATAATCGGAAAGATTGAGAAATATTCTTACTTACAGAGATTTTCAAAATTATCTAATTTGAGTTGTTACTTCTATAAATTATACATTTTTAATGGCTGCTTTGTAGCTCTACAATGTAGCAATACCTGGAATCAGAGAGCATTTTCCTAACTGATGAGAATGAATTTTTTTATTATTCTGAAAACTGCTGGTGGCCAATGGTGGGCCTTAACTTTGTGCCAAAAAAATGAGTAAAACAGACAAATCAGGTGGTTTGAAGGGGAACAGAAGGGGCTGCCTCCAGAAGCCGCCTTATATTCTCCATGGTCATGCTTCAGTCTATTAGGGGGCTGGCATTGTTTTCTCCAGGGACCTCTTTTAAATGACAAAGTCCCCAAGGGGAGGTGCAGCTTGTGTCACTAACATCCATGAGTGCATTTGATTGTTTGGTGTTTTTCTCAAGACAGGCAGAGCTCAGGAAGCTGAAAGACACTGAAAAAGTATACAGTACAGTGAGAGACCAGGAAGAAAAGAAGGAACAATCTAGAAGAAAGGAAAGGTGGTGTTACCAAGGGCCTTTGCTATTTTTCAAAGCCCACGTCTTGGTCTGACACCATAGGACCATCTGAGCCTTCCACGCCTGTCATTTAGTGTGGCTGAAACTGTCCAGTTCTGTCTTTTGGATTCAGTTCTAAGGAGATAGGGTGCAGGGAGATAGTGAGGAATCAGAATCCACTAATTGTCTCAATCTCTAGCATTGAATGTCTGAGGATCTGAAAATGTGTCTTTCATGTAAGGTCACTGTTAGATGTGAACCAACAGTGAACAACAGTCCACATTCTCTTTGTTTTAACTGCAATGTGCCTGTTGAGATGTCATTGTGTTCAAGAGTAGAAACGTTATCCGGAAATACAAAGTGCATATGATGAAGATTAAAAGCCCAAAAGGCTCTAGTAATGACCATAAGCAAGTTTAATGGCAATTTTAACTTCACAGCCAAGTTTTTTGGACTGGAGAGAAGTAATAGTTATTAAATATATCTTAAAGGGAAAAACCAAGGTGTTAATTCCAAAGCTCATGAACACACTTGGAATATCTGAGGGGCACATACATAGATGAATTAGATTTAATTAAACTATTTTAACAAGGGCATCCTCCAAAACACATAAACTAGGGTGTGATAAAACTATTGGGAAAAATAAACCCTACTTCTAGATTTATGTAACATTTATTCACTATTATTTTCATTATGTTGATCCATATATAAAAGTTGGGCATCCAGTTATTTTATGGAGATTCATTAATGTGGTGTACTTTGCTAGAAAAATTTTAAATGGGAGAGAAAGAATGTCATGGCAAAATCTGGTAAGGCAGAAAGACTAACTGAATTTACATGTGAACACACCAGCAGTAGGAACTGCAGCCTCAGTATTTTAGCTTTTATCATTTCCATGAATTAATAGGTATGAAAAGGGCTCATATTACTGGAATAATTCCATAGACTAAAACTCATAAAAATAGAATACAACAGAAATAAATATAGATAATCATTAAGGAGCATACATTAGATGATCATTCATTCTATTTTCATTTATTGCTAAATTCTGTTCTTTTTTTTGACAGGCAGAGTTAGACAGTGAGAGAGAGAGACAGAGAGAAAGGTCTTCCTTCCTCTGGTTCACCCCCCAAATGGCCGCTACGGCTGGTGCGCTGCGCTGATCCGAAGCCAGAAACCAGGTGCTTCTTCCTGGTCTCCCATGTGGGTGCAGGGCCCAAACACTTGGGCCATCCTCCACTGCCTTTCCAGGCCACAGCAGAGGGCTGGACTGGAAGAGGAGCAACCGGGACAGAACCAGCGCCCCAATCAGGACTAGAACCCGGAGTACTGGTGCTGCAGGAGGAAGATTAGCCTAGTGAGCCGCGGCACTGGCCTATTGCTAAATTCTTAAAACATTGTAGTTGCAGAAATGGAAAAACGACTTAGTAAGTACTTGGGTGAAATGAAATTACTGGCGCTAGAAGGAGTTTAGAAATCCACAGCATGTTTTCCATTCTGGGCAAGGTAAAGAGACTGTAGTGAGCAGAGCAGTGGAGAAGAGCCTGGGTTCAAATACACCTGGATTCAAACACAGTACCACTTCTCGCTTATGTAAGATCATGTAACCTTGTATAAGCTTTTTACCTCCTTCTGCTCCCAGTGAAAGGAACAGTAGCATGTGTCATTAGGTTATTGTATTGATTACATAAGTTCATAAGTACTAATCCCTTAAATTGATGTCTGGTACTTGATCTTATCGGGTAATATTATTTTAGATGAGGTTTAAGTTATGTAGGAACTTGAAGACTGTGAGGAAGCATTGGCACTCAATTCTAAGTACAGAAGGGAAATGTAAAAGTGCATCAGGAAGCTAATTGATGATCCAGTTGTGTTTGAAAAACTATTTCCATGTCTACACTACCCCATACCCAGAGAGTCAAAGTGCAAACTGGGGACATTGGTTGGAGGAGGCTCAGTAATTTATCTGTGTCCAGCCTGCCAAGGAATGATAAGAGGAGGCATATGGTCTTGTCCACTTCTGAATCAGGTGGCATCTTCTCTGAGCCAAGGATGAAAATATTCAACTGTCTACTGGTACAGCCATGTGGGTTTCTGACAGATGTCTCAAACTTGTCATTGCTGTCACAAACTGTATTCTCTCTACCTCTGGAAAACAGAACATTTCATGTTATCGATCTAGTTCCTTAGCTTAAGAGACTAATAGCCATCACCAACTCTTGTGCTTTTAAAAAAGATTTATTTATTCAACAGGCACAGTGACAGAGCTGAAGAGAGAGAGAGAGAGAGAGAGAGAGAGAGAGAGAGAGAGAGAGAGAGAAAGCGAAAGCTCTTTAATTTGCTGGTTTGCTCCTCCAAATGCCCATAATAGCCAGGATGGGGCCAGGCTAAAGCCAAGAGTCAAGAGTCAAGAACTCCATCTAGTCTCCTACATAGGTGTCAGGGACCCAAATACCACTGCTTTCCCAAGTGCATTTTCAGGAAGCTGGATTAGAAGCAGAGCAGCCAGGACTCAAACTGGTACCCAGATATGGGATGCAGCATTGCAAGTGGTGGCTGGCCGAAATGCCGGCCCCTTATTCTTCTGTTTATGTCAGTCTGCTCTCTCCTGTGTCAGTCTGAGAAGACTGACAGACTGAGGATTCTTCAAAGGCAGGAAGTTCGTTTTCATATGGAATAGTCAGTAAAACTCTACCAGAGATGGCATTTCCAGAGTTTGTCTGAATTGTCATAAGAATCCAGGCTTGTCTTATATTCTTCTTGGGCTCCATAAATAATCGCTTATTGGTCATTAATCTCTTCTGAGAAGTAGAAAAAGTACAGGTACTTCCATGTTCCTTAGTTTGCTACTACTATATTTCCTTAAACCTCCATTTTGGCCAATATTCACAAACAGCAATGAAACTAAATTTCCGTGACTTAACATCAGAAGCTAAAAACACCTTAAATACTATTTTGGTGATTACTTCTTCCTGGATTTTGCAATTGCTCGATAAACACACATAGTCTTGCTGTTCCAAATGCTGTGAGAAGTGGTTGGACAGTGTCTATCTTATTGCTGCACCAGAAAGACAATGCAAGCAAAACATTTGCAGAGATAAGAACTATGCTAAAGCATACATTATCTGTGAATTCTCTGTTTTGATCTTCTTTGAAAAGAAGGAGCTAAAGTGGCTGACACTGAGCTTGAAGAGGAAGCAGCTCTTTCACTGCCTGGTTTCGGAGAGACAGGCTTTTGTAACAAAAGAGTTGGGAGAAAATACTAAGAAGACTACCCCATCAGAGGCCTTGGCAATTAGAACAGGAAGAATGGGTGGTTGGTTCTTGGCTGAAATATCAATTCCGCCCATTTCTGATTCCTCAGGATGGCATAGGCATTCAGGATATTTTGTATTCTGATCATAACATGAAGATGTCACTGCATCAGATGTCTCAGAACTCAGAAGTGTTGAGTTGACCGCAACACCTGTGGGCAGAAGGAATGATACTCACATAGTAGTCACCAGCATTTATATCACACATGGGCTGGATTTGGGCGGAGAGATTAGCAGGCCCATGCAACAGTCTAGTTGAGAGGTGCATGTGACCTGAGCTTGGGGAGTAACAGAGTTTACTATTTATTTATTTTCATCTACTTGGAAGGCAGAGAGACAGATGGTAAATATTTCTTAACTGAGATATAGCAAGTTACTAAGATTTGAGAAATTGCTCCTTTAAATCTGAGAATAGAATGCAATAATCTAGGCAAACAGTGAAGTGATATTTTTTGGAAAAAAACCTGCTGGATCCAACAAAATTTCAAATGGAAGACATATGCTCAATGGGAATTCTTTGTTGTCCCTCAATGGAGCTAAGTGTATAACTGAATCATCATCTGGCCCAAGTCCCTGGGCCCCTGCACCTGCGTGGGAGACCTGGAAGATGCTCCTGGCTCCTGGCTTCGGATCAGCGCAGCTCTAGCTGTTGCAGCCAACTGGGGAGTGAACTAGAAGATGGAAGACTTTTCTCTCTGTCTTTCCCTCTCACTGTCTGAAACTCTACCTCTCAAATAAAAAATCTTTTTTTAAAAAATAACTGAAGCATCATCATCTACAATTCAATACAATTAGCCCAGAGCAAGAAATTCATAGCAGACATGTAGTTAAACTATGGGAGCTTCTTGCAATTTTAAAATTGGAATTTAAAGAACTTTTTTTTTACTGCAGTTCTTAAAAATTTTCTTGCATTGAAGTTTATACTGTTCATACTGACATTGAATCAACTTAATTTGGAGTTGTGTTTCATAATATAAATGTCTGATTTCTAGCCTATCAAACTTCATGTTCTCTTTCATTTTACAGAGTTAGACTGTTTTCCCTTCTGAAATATCAGAGTGGGAGCAGGGGTATGAGGAACTGAAATGTGTTCTTAACCAGGATGAGAAGAAGGCATTGTGTATAGCATCCCCTGCCTCATGTCAGCCTAACAAGGTCATAGCAATTTCAACTTGGCCTTGACCATTTGTACTCTGGTTTTAGGCTTTAAAATCCTCCAGCTAAAGGCTACCTTTTCCTTCCTTGATTCACAGTATTCATGAGACCATATTATGTGTCAGGCACTATTTCAAGGCACTTGGAATGAGGAGCTTGATGAGGTAGGATATGACACTTAAACAAGGAGATTTAAAAAATATAGTGACTCCATGAGGCAGTTGCTTCTTTTTTGTATGAAAATGTTTGGATATGTGTTCTGAGGTTGGTTCAGTGGCTCAGTCATGCTGGAGATTTAATCTGTTGCTGGGTAATCATGTCATGTCAATTTCATGCGCCAGAGTTGCCACTCTAGCTCTATGTCAACTTGGTATTCCAACCAGTGGGAAGGGAGAGAAGTGAAAGAAGACACATTCTTTCCTTAAAGCTCCTATCTAAAAACTACACAAATGACTGCTACTCATATGTCTTCATTACAACTTAGATACAACTAACTGCAAGAGAGGTTGTGAAACTACTTGCTAGCTGTATGGCAATATCTAGTACATCCCTACTCAGAAAATTTGAAGTCTGAAACGTTCCAAACTCTGAAACTTTTTGTGCTGCAAGTAGAAAATTCCACACCATGAAATGTCATTTCAAGCACCAAATGACCTAAAACATTATGTGAAATTACCTTCAGTGTATGTGTATAAGGTGTGTGTGAAATTTCATCTTTAGACTTGGGCCCCATCCCCAATGTATCTCATTATGTACATACAAGAATATAAAAATCCAAAACACTTCTGGTCCCAAGCAGTTTGAATGATGGTTACTCAGCCTGTGGTAACATCCATAGGGTTCCACTACTGAAAGAAGGGAACACTGGATATTGGTAGAGAACTAGCAGATCAGAAAGTGTTGAACCAAACAGGCAACCTGGTTCTGAGGTTGGAATTTCCTCCTTTTGCTGTAGTCACAGTCTCATGCTGGTTAGATGATAATTCTACTGCTGGTCCTCCCAGCAAGCTCAATGTATGAGATATACATGTAAAATAATATAGAACGTGTATCTTATCCTACTAGCTCATGTAACTAATATGCTCACATACCCCATCTAACATCTGTAGAAGCTGGTTAAGTAAAGTCCTCCATATTATGATGAGCTCTTTTTAGGTGAAGATTCTTAACCAAACTAGAAAGTTGTGAGCAGAGCCAAATCCAAAGCAAGCATCCAATAACTATTTGATAGATTTTTGTTAGATTGGTAATGAAAGTTAGCACAAGAATGCTCAGCAGAGCAAGAAAACTCAATCTGATCCAACCCAATTTAAATGTAAACTGAACCCACATTATTGCCCCTTTTCACTCTCTCCTCACTATGACATTTATGTGCTTGTTTAGTTTAGGGCTACAGGGAAGAATGACCATGAACATCTGACTTGGGAAAGGGGAGTCAGGAAATTGTTCACCTTCTTGATCATTTTGTCAACCCCTCTTCCCCAAAGGAGACATTTATGCAGTCCAATAACTTTCCTATACTGAAATAAAATATAGCTTCTAGTCTCCTTTCTGTATAATTTCTATAGAAAACATATAATTTGCATACATTTTTATAGAAGTAAGTAATCTTGAAGCTTTAATTGTATATGCTAGCACAAGCAGTATAGTCAATGAATCCAAAGGCAGCATCAACATAAAGAGAAATAAAGGCTGTTCACGGAGGGAGAAGGTGGGGGAAGGAGGGTGGGAGAGTGGAGTGAAAAAGAGGAGAAAGAGCAAGACCTATAATGATTTAATTTTTTAATACATAATCACTTATCTCAGTGCCATACACGATAAAAGAAAAACTAGTAGGATTGTAATACATAACAATATATTGAAAGCCAATCAGTAATGATACAAGAGCATGAGAAGACAACTATAGTAAGATTTTAGCAGATCAATCAGCATATAAAGGAAAACATTCAGTTTATGAAAGAGTGAAGTGCTCTTGAACATCCACAAAATTGGAGAAGTAATCATGGCTTTATATTTAAGCTGATGAAGAAAATGATATAAATCACATCTTCAGACTTGGAAATTCTCCCAAATGCATCGAATTTTGTTTCAAGAGAACCTCTACTTCTGAATTAAATGCCGTAAATCTGAGAATTGTATTCACTTTTGTCACTGGATCCATTCGGTAGTAAATTTCTTGAAAGCCTCCATGAAAAGTTTCCAGGGGTCCTGAGACTCATGCTTACTGTTAGTCTGAGTGGTTTCCTTTCTTCTTAAAAGATAGTTCTTGAAGTTTGTCCTCACTGCACTCTTGACTAAGGCTCTTAGCTCTTCTGACCTCAGGGCAGCTCTTGTCATTTTTGGGGCTCCTTTACCGTGACAGCATAATTTAGCAAAAATATTTCTTAGATTAGCATTGCATAAGGACATAAACCAACCTTAGCTTTCAGCCAAGAGGTTGTATTTGTCTAACACTTTTACAAGTTTTTTAATGTTTAATTTTTGCATTCAAAAATTCATCTCAGAGATGAGCGTTGTGGCACGGCAGGTTAAGCTGCTGCTTGGGATACCTGCATCCCATTTTGGAGTTCCTGGGATAGAATACTGCCTCCACTTCTGATTCAGCTTCCTCCTAAGGTGCCTAGGAGGCAGCGAATGATGGTCCATGTATTGGGGATTCTTTGCCCAAGTAGGAGACCTGTATGGAGTTCCCAATTCCTGGTGTTAGCTTGGCTCAGCTCCAACTGTTGAGGGTATTTGGAGAGTGAACCAGCAGAGATATTCCCCTTTGTCACTCTTTCTTTCAAATGAATAAATAAATCATTAAAAAAAAACTCATATCTGGGGCTGGCACCATGGCTTAGAAGGTTAAGCCTCCTCCTGAAGCACCAGCATCCCATCTGGGCACTGGTTTGAGTCCCAGCTGCTCCACTTCCAATCCAGCTCCCTGCTAATGGTCTGGGAAGGCAGTGGAAGATGGCCTAAGTGGTTGGGCCCTGCACCTGCTTGGAAGACCCAGAAGAAGCTCCTGGCTCTGGCCATTAGGCCATTTGGGGAGTGAACCAGTGGATAGAAGACCTCTCTCTCTGTCTCTCCCTCTCTCTATCTGTAACTCCACCTCTCAAATAAATAAAAATCTTAAAACAATTCATATCAATTTAACTTTCTTAAAGGACTGGAAAATAAAATAGAAAAAAGACAGAAAACCTGAAACAACTGATCCCTGAAGTATTGATATGCAGTTTGACTAAAGTAGGGAAGCCCAAGGCCAAAACACAGGATACATTTATTTAACGGTCCTCCATTCCTCACCCCTGCCTCCAAGCTTATCATAAATGTGATAAATATCATACAAAGCAACCTTTAGCTGGAAGCATACAGTATGATTAATTGTGAAGCAGAGAATCTAATGAAAAGTATCAGTTGAAGGAAATACCAAGAGTTATGTGATCTTGCAGTACTAGACTTTTTATGATAGCATCAAACAGTAGGATACTATGTATGTATAGCACAACCACACATATGTATTTCTGAAGCTTCTAAGTAGAAAAGCCTGATTCAGATTCAAAGAACAGTTTCTCACAGTATGAACAGGAAACAATGCCAATACATAAAATAAGAGTAGAAAAACATCATACAGTGTGTGCACTAGAAATTACCCCCATAGCAACAAACATACTATTTGAAAGGCAATCGAAGTTGAAACCCTAGGAAGCAAGAGCATTTGTAAAGGAGAGCTTCAGTTCATGTTTGGCCACACCAGCCTGGCCACCCAAACAATGCTAATCCTGCTTTGAAAGCATGATAGGAAGCCCATACCTCAACAGCATGAACAGGGACCTACGTTATAGCAACAGATGTCAAGGTTATCTCTAGAGCAGCAGGAGACCATGGGCTCAAAAACACTGAGCTTGGACAGCCTTTTTAAAAACTGAATTGAATTTACTTTCTTATCGGTAAAGTGGGTATGTTAACCTTCATCCTAGGAAGTCTTTTGGAACGTCTGAATGATGCAACAGAGAAAGGACCAGAATAGAGCAGTGCTTCAGGAAATTAATTGCTATGCCCACTGGCTTTGAGTTTCTCATCGCTGCACTGGCTGTGGGGGTGGGGTAGGGAATAATTCAGTGCCAGAGTCTGCAGAGGAGAAGGTGCCTATGAAAGCAGAGGCAAAAAAAAAAAAAAAAAAAAAAAAAAAAGTCAAAGATAAAAATTAGGTTTATTACTCATTAATTTTGAACTTGCCCTTTGTTTTAATCAGTAGTGAAGAAAATAGAGTTGAATAGTGATTAGGTTCCATTGCTTTTGGTAATCTTTTCTTTCTAGAATCCACTCAGATTTTCATAATCTCAAGGATTGATTAATTTTTGGCAATGAAATATAAACAAAGAAGAATTGTAAATAAGGTATAACCTGTATAAATCAATGGACTCGAATTTGTTTTGTTCGAATTAGCTCTCCTGGGGCTAATACTACCATATTTTAGGTATTAATTTAGCTTAAGTGGCTGGCACTTAAACTGTTTGGGTTTCTATGGCGACTTTTGCTCTGGTTTACTGGCATATAACTGTTTCCTCACCTTTTCATTTCCTGAAATAGCACCAAGTACAGTATCTAAATTTTGCTTAATATAAATCAAAGCACATGCTTCCTTTCAGTACAGTCCTCTAGTTCAACACGTGTGCAGGATTTTCCTTTTAAATGCATTAGACATCTGTTATTGCTAATGGGTATAAAATGTCACATGTTAAAAACAATAAAAGTTATTAAAAGCAGGGCAAGTTTTAAATATTTTGAAATATTTATGTTAGAAAACTGGTTGTTTTTTTCTTTTGTTCTATTGTAGAGCTTTCAAACCATGAATATGAAAAATATGTGAAAATTAATATGTATAAGAATATGTACATATTCCCATGTAAGCTTTTTAAAATCATATTTACTAGGTTCTAATGACTTTGTTTTACAAAGTAAATATTACATGTTACACAATGTCCATATACCTCCTCTCTCTCTCTCTCTCTCACACACACACACACACACACTCACACTACTTTATGTATTACATTTCTCTTGGGGCTAAGTAGGAAACAAAACTGTAGTACCTACTAATTGCACAAAATTCTGGAATTTCATTAGAAATATTAAGTGTATTCCTGACTAGTTAATAAATGCCTTAGCATTAGTACAGATCATGTTAACTGTTTTTATTAAGGGTATGTGTGTGTGTGTGTGTGTGTTTAATTATGGTTCAATTCAGCTGTGCTTAAAAAGGTACATTTTCACCAAATTTTCTGCTTCAATGTCAGTGGGATTAAGATGCATGCTTTCTAAGTGCTTTGGCTTGAACATTTTAAATGCTGCCTGTTTAAGAATAGTTCATCTTTATCTTTCTAACTAACTTTAACTTTCTGATTGGGGGAGCAGTATATACTGTATGTTTACTTGAGAACATATTGATGAATGAAAATCAATCTTATTCTAAAACTCAATGTTTAGGAAAAACAATACAAAAACTGGGAAGCCGATCCAGGTAGTCGGAAGCTACATCCCTGGATTTTTCCTTGCAGAGATTCAGGGTCAGTCTTAAGGGGTCTCTAATGTACTGGTAAGTCTCTGCTTTTAGCATCTGAAGAAAAACCTTGAAATGCCACTTCTAATCTCTTTAAATACCTAGTTCAGTTGTTGTAGAGTTAGCAAGGGAAGAGTTCTTCCTGAACAGTAGAACTTGTGCTGTGTTGCCTAGACAATGCAAACAACCCAATAAAATGACCAGTTCTCTCCTAACCAAGACACATGCACATGCATCTGCATACTTACTATATATATATATATATATATATATATATATATATTCCACCATATAAAGCAAAAGTAAAATCACGCCTTACAGAAAACTTCATAAAACACTTTTTTTCTTATCACTTATCTTATCAATTACTAAACTATTCCTAGGCATTATCCTTCCAATGGCTGTAACAATTTTAAATAAGGACTCACTTTTATTTTTTATCCAATTAACCTATTTTCAGTGTTTTGATATTATAAGCAATACTGAAGTGCAGAGTTTTGATTATTTTCTTAAGCTAAATTCCTACAGGTGCAATTTGCACGGGCAAGCTCTGAGAATCCACAAACTGTCATGGGGTAAGATGTGGTTTAGATCTTCACAAAGATTCCCAGAGCCTTGCTGAATCCTTTCGCGCTCCCTTCTTGATATGGTAAATTACCTGGACTTCAAATACTCTCGACTTTCCCCCTAGAGGAAGCAGCTCTGCTCCCAGGGAAAACTCTGGTTTTCTCATTGAGCTGCTGACCCTCATCTAATCAATGAGTGTTCTGTAGGCTTCCCGAATGGCAATTCCAGACACTTGCTTTTCCACCACTGTCTGGCTGTTGGTCTCAGTAATTATATTCAGGCCTGTTGCACTTACACTGGACCAATGCTTGGTGAAGAACCAGTCATTCCTGGGCTTGTTTTCACATAGACATGGATACTCATTTAAATAGGCAGTTTTTTAGTGTTTTTCCTCCAGCTTTATTAAAGTGTAAATGACAAAAAAATTGCATGTTAACTTTTTTTAAAAGATTTATTTTATTTATTTGAAATACAGAGTTACAGAGAGAGTGAGAGCGAGAGCGAGAGCGAGCGAGAGAGAGAGGTTTTCCTTTTGCTGGTTCACTCCCCAGATGGCCGCAATGGCCAGAGCTGAGCTGATCCGAAGCCAGAAGCCAGGAGCTTCTTCTGGATCTCCCATGTGGGTACAGGGGCCCAAGGACTTGGGCCATCTTCCACTGCTTTCCTAGGCCATAGTAGAGAGCTGGATCAGAAGTGGAGCAGCTGGGACTCGAACCAGCACCCATATGGGATGCCGGGGCTGCAGGCGGCAGCTTTAACCTGCTGCACCACAGCGCGGCCCTATTATGTGAACTTTTATGTGATATTTGTTATTACTATATCTACCATGTCACCCATTTTTAATGAGATTCTAGAGATCTATTTAGCAATTTCCCAGTAGATAGTGTGCTATTGATCTCTAGAACTTATACATCCTGACTGAAACTATATCTACCTTTTGAAAAACATCTTCACATTACAGTTTTTAATACTATTGTAAATGATAGCATTTATTCAATTCCACTTATAAATATTACTGCTGTATAATATTAATAATTTTTATATGTTTTTTATTTCTAAAACCTTTATTTTATATTTTAGATTAACATGCAATCTTTGTGATCCTTGCATATCTTTAAGAAGTACAATGCAACTTTTCAACACACAATCATAGCTTAAACCAACTCTTCTGGGCAACCAGCCTTTCCATTTCCTTACCTTTTCCTTGTGTTTGAGCCTACCAGCTCTTCTCTTCCATTTCTTTTTACAGGACATCATACATCATGCTGAGCCATAGTCACCCCACTGTGTTGCTATACACCAGAACCTGTTACATTCACCCTACTGTGTTTTGCTACACATTATCCAGTTTCCATCCCTCCCATTCCTTCTGCCTGTCCCAGCTTCTAGTAATCACAATTAAATAACTATTTTGGTGACAAAGATGGAAACCTTCAATAATCGTTAATATTATAACATATGAAGCATTCAAAAAGAGATTTCTATTAGTAAAAAAAGTGAAACAGCCAAAGCACAAGGAAAAGGAAGAACAATCAGTGTTCTTTCTGAGTTTTGAAGTAGGAGTAAAGAAAAAATTACATGTGCACAATCCTCTCTGAAGCATATGTGAAGGGATTCTGATGGAAATACTTTTACATGCGTGCATGATTGCATGCACGTGAGTCATATTGTGGAGGGAGGGGGTGAATTGAAGCTGAAATTCTGAGGGTGTCCAGCATAAGACCCTGAGGTTTGGATTGCGGTATGGTACATAGTTTCATGTGGATGTAATTTGGGAATATTTTGTTGTGTTTTGTTGTGTAATGCTTTGAGTTTGGGGCATTTTTCAGCCTGTTTCATGTTAACTTTAGAAGCAGTTGATTGCATTTGATGAAATGTAGTATCCTAATAAGGGGTATGAAGTTTAATTTGTGGTTCTGTCATCTTGAAGCAAAGTGGCATGCTATATACATATATCTATATTTTAGCTGAGTTCATGTGCTCTAGTTCTGATGGGCTTCGGTGAGATTAGGCAAATGAATGGTGATGAAAGAAATGGTTTGACATGTTCAATAAGATCTTCAATTAACAAAACCGCTACTTGTCAAATGCTTGTTAACTATAGTCACCACATACTTTGGCCAAAAATAAGAGCCCGTGGTCAGATACATGAAATGGGGTATGTTCCCCAAGCTGGAAAAATTTTGGTAAATTTCAAAAAGCCCTTACGATGCACCCTCAAATGAGCTATTTGATGTTTAATCAAAGCTTTTAAAAGAAACAGGATGTTTAGTCATTCTTTTCACTTTCTGGGCAATGATGAACAATTATAAAATACTACATAGAAAAATATTACTCATTGTTAAATATTGAGAGGTTATGTGCACGTTAAGGCTAACTGTATCTTTCCTAAAACCTTATTTTAGGTTGCACATAGGCCCAGGCCAGAGACCACAAACCTCTGTTTGTAATAGAGTTTTAAATCTACCAGAATCAGAGAATAAATCAATCTGCAAAATTCAGAGGATACAGTCAGGAATCAAATTTGTAAAGACTCCCACTAAATGGCGACAGGACACAGGAGGTCCAAGGATGTGCTTTGGATGCCCTCTGCTGTTTTCTCTCTTTCTTCCGGATTCCTTTCCGTGGGAGGCAGGTGGAAACCCCACCCTTCCTCAGTGGCTGCAGACTCTCTAAAGGGAACTTTAGACAAAGCAAGGCCATCCGATTCAGATCAGCCTAGATCAGGAGGTGTACTTGCTTAATAACTGAGACAGTTCTGCAGCTCGATTACTATTGCCAAAACCATAGCTTTTCAGATGAATTTGCTCAAAAATGAAGTCTCAGAGGGTCTACTCTTCTCACTTTTTCATATGAAAAGCTTTTATATGCAAATTTTTGAGATTATGTCAAGAATGTAGGGTTCACAATGATCTTCCTGGTGTTCAGAGATGGTGACCCATCATATATGCCACGGACCAGAAGTGTTACCTTTACATTTCTATGCTTAAAAACAAAAAGCTGGGTCAGCGCTGTGGTACAGTAGGTTAATCCTCTGCCTGTTGAGCCGGCATCCCATATGGGCGCTGGTTCCAGCTGCTCCTCTTCCAATCCAGCTATCTGCTGTGGCCTGGGAAAGCAGTAGAAAATGGCCCAAGTGCTTGGGTCCTTGCACCCATGTGGGAGACCCAGAAGAAGCTCCAGGCTCCTGGCTTTGGATTGGTCCAGCTCTGGCCCTTGTGGCCAATTGGAGAGTGAACCAGCGGATGGAAGACCTCTCTCTCTGTTTCTCCCTCTCACTATCTGTAACTTTACCTCTCAAATAAATAATAAAATCTTTAAAAAAAGAATTTCATGGCAATTAACATCTTATGAAAAATAACGAAAAGAAACATTCAGGCAGCAGCTTAAATTGGTGACAAAATGCCACATGATATATTTTTAAAAATATTTATTTATTTGAGACACAGAGAGAGGAGAGAGAGAGAGAGAGAGAGAACGAGAGAGCGCATTACTATCTGTTGGTTCACTTTCCAAATGCTCACAGTGTAAACTGGGTCTTTCATAGGAGAGGCAGGAACCCAGTAACTTGAACCATCACTGCAGCCTCCCAGGAGCTGTATTAGCAAGGAACTGGAGTCAGGCATTGAATCCAGGTACTCGGGTATGGAACCCAGGTGTCTTGAATACTAAACTAAATGCCTACCCCACACAAACTATTTAAAAGATTCTGGGGTCCATGTTGTGGCAAGGTGGGTTAAGCAGCCGCCTGCGACGCTGGCATCCCATATGACTGCCAGTTCAAGTGTTCAATCCTGCACTGCTCCACTTCTGATCCAGGTCTCTTGCTAATGCACCTGGGAAAGCAACAGCAGATGGTCCCTTCCTCCCATGTGGGAGACCTGGATGGAGTTCCTGACTCCTGGCTTTGGCTTGGCCCAGCCCAGACTACTGTGGTTAGTTAGAGAGTGAACCTGAAGATGGAAGATCCATCTCTCTATGTCTCTGTCTCTGTATCTCTGCCTTTCAAATGAATAAAATAAATCTTGAAAAAAAGATTCATATTTTATTTGGAAGAGAGAAGGCCACTATTTAATATTACTTTTGTATGTGTTCCCAGGTGTACTTCTAAAAGGCTGCATCATCCTTTTATTCTATATACACATCCAACATTGAAATGTCATAAGCAACAAGAGCAACACTGGCTAAATATTTACTGTGTGTGGCAATGCCCCGAGCACCTTATATTATCTCTTACGTTTCTTACATAACTATCTATGTATGATTTCTACATTGCAGATGAGGGTTTAAGCATGAAGTGAGCTACCTGGTTTAGGAAGTGACAGCATTAAGGTGTAAGTCCATACACAAGAACGTACCTGGCCAACAATGTCAGCACAGACTGAGAGACCCATAGTCTCTCAGCTCTTTAAGGTCAAGGTCACAGTTGAGAAATGAATCCAGGTTTTTATTCTAGGACTCACATAATATGCACAAAACCTTGGTTTCAGTTTCATGAAATACTTGAGAATAAGTTGTAGAAAAAGACATGGACCAAGGGATTGTCAATGGGTTCTTAAAAAGTAATGAGAATTGGGGCCAGTGCTGTGGCGGCATCCCATATGGGCACCAGTTCTAGTCCTGACTGCTCCTCTTCCAATCCAGCTCTCTGCTATGGCCTGGGAAAGCAGTAGAAGATGGCCCAAGTCCTTGGGCCCCTACAACCGCATTGGAGACCTGGAAGAAGCTCCTGGCTCCTGGCTTCGGATCAGTGCAGCTCCGGCCATTGCGGCCATCTGGGGAGTGAACCAGCAGATGGAAGACCTTTCTCTGGCTCTAGCTCCCTCTGTAACTCTGTCTTTCAAATAAATGAAATAAATCTTTAAAAAGATAATGAGAATTTACATTTGTATAGACCTTATGGGTTCAAAGAATTGTCATAATAATTACCTGAAGTTTTCATTTTTTCACTTTTTATTTTGAAGTAACTATAGATTTGCAAGACAATGAAAAGATGAGAGGTAATCATTTTGAATTAAACTCCTACCAAATATAATTATCATATAGTCATTTGTAAATAACCCTAGTTTCACAGAGTTTTGTTCCTGAAATATTTGATTAAGCAAAAATCTTAGCTTCATTGTTTGGTAGCTGATTGAACTTAGAAAAATTACTCAATTGCTGTATTCCCTGGTGTCCTTGTCACCATAGAAATAACAATAGTTTCTAGATACTGAAATGATGGTGATGACTTTAAAAGATCTCCTCAGAACTGAACATCGTGTTTAGAGCATGTGTCATAAGCAAGCAATGCAATATGTACATTATTATATAGTTATTGCTACTTATTATTATGAGTATTATTCTATCACCCAGACCAAATAATAAAAGTGTTTGTTGGCTATCCTTGAGACCATTTCAACTTTGTCCAGCATTTCAGTGACTATAGGATTCAGCACAGCCAATCAGTACAATCTGATTGAAAATCTGATCAGTAACAAAAATAGATTGAGAGTTTATTATCTTTTGAAGAAATTACAAAATTATCTCCAGAAGAATAGTGAAATCAGTCACTCAAACATGTTTACGGGGTACTTTGCCTTCTATAGTTCACTGACTGTTTGATCTTTTTCCATATTCTCATAGACATTTTCTTCCCTTTTGAAGAATGGAAATCATAAAAGCCGTCTACAACAGCTGCTTTGAGGTCATCTACGTTTGTTGGCTGCAGGTGGAAATCTCCTTCACAGAGCCTTAAATAGAAAGTTGTAAAAATTTGGCCTTTGAGGGAGCCAGACCAAACCAGACTTTTGTAAATTTATCATCTACAGGATGTGTTAAGGTGCTTTTGATCTTTGAAGGCAATATCTTTCAAAGGATGTCGTACTTCTATGTGACCATCAGTCGTTTTTAGAGATCTCAGTATCATGCTGGTTTCAAGGACTGAGTTTTAAGATAGTACACCAATGTCTCAATTTAGTTGAGAGAGTCTGATCTTGTTGAAATCCGATTGTGAAGATCAAATGAAAGAAAGCACGCGAATGGTGCTTTGAAAACAATAAGGCACTATGCAAACATAAGGCATTTTTATTAAGGTCGTTTCCTTGTGTCCTATTTGCCAAATTCCTGGTTTCACAAAATTAAGTGTAGAATTTTATCAAATGTTATCCTTTATGTGAGTGTCTCGTACTGTGCATTTGCTTATACTCCTTTAAGGAATGTGATATAGACACAGAGCTAAATATTTTGTATCATAGAGAAAGCTGTGCAAATTTATAGCCTTTGGTTTCTAGAGACTTGAAGAAGTTTTTCCATCTTTCTGGTATTACATTGCTGTCAGTTTGCATTGCTTCTTTTCTTTCCTTCTCCTCCTCCGCCAGGTTTGGTTTTGAGCTTTGGATTCAAAGAAACCCCAAAGTCAAAACAAAATGGTCAGAACTGCTGACTCTTGTTTGGTAACCTTTTTTTAGTCCAGTACTCACAGGAAGAGAGGGTGCTGACCAGAAATTGGGCCTAACTTCACCCAACATGTTGGCAAAGTTCAATAACCTTTGCGTGAACTTGGGCCAAGTTGTAGATAGGCAGCAAAACTTTACCACTTTCGTAAAGGCACTTAAAATATAATTTAATGAAGTAACATGACCTTATGGAAGTCAATTTGGTTTCTAATATTTCATATGAATCTAATAGCTCTTCTTGACATGAGTAAAATAATAATAGAATTTATATTTTGCAGTAAATGGATACTTTTTAAAATTTTAATTTTGAAAAAAGATTTATTGATTTATTTTGAAAGGCAGAGAGATAGAGAAAGGGAGAGACAGAGATCTCTTGTTCCCTGGTTCACTCCCCAAATGGTTACAGCACCTAGGGCTAGTCTAATCAAGAGCCAGGAGCCAGGGACTCCATCCAGGTCTCCCATGGATGACAGGGGTGGAAGCACTTGGGCCATCTTCTGTTGCCTTCATAGGTATTTAAGCAGAGAGCTGCATCTAATGCAGACCAGCAAGGACTAGAACCCATATAGGATATGGGATACCAGAGTCCCGAACTATGGCTTTACCTGTTCTACCACAATGTCAACACCACTAAATGAATTCTATTGTTTTTTTTTTTTTTTGAAGTTAATGGTACCTTTTGAAAATACACATGTGAAAGAGACTTGTGGCTTCATTACTTTTGGAGATTTATAATTAAGAACAAATACATCTTAGAATCTTCCTGATCAAGTTTCATCTCAGAATTTGGGTAGCTGTGTTAGAAACCTCTCGCAAAAGTGTTTCTGTAATGAAAATGCTGAAACAGTTCAAGTGCCTCAACTGTATGTGCATGCAGCAATTCTCATGCTGACTGAACATCTGGTTCGCCAAAATCTACTTCTTCTTCCTTTTTTTTTTTTTTTTGGCAGGCAGAGTTAGACAGTGAGAGAGAGAGACAGAAAGAAAGGTCTTCCTTCCATTGGTTCACCCCCCAAATGGCCACCACAGCTGTTGCGCCAATCCAAAGCCAGGAGCCAGGTGCTTCCTCCTGGTCTCCCATGGGGGCGCAGGGCCCAGACACCTGAGCCATCCTCCACTGCCCTCCCGGGCCACAGCAGAGAGCTGAACTGGAAGAGGAGCAACCGGGACAGAACCAGCGGCCCAGCCGGGACTAGAACCCGGAGTACCGACACTGCAGGCGGAGGATTAGCCTAGTGAGCCATGGTGCCAGCCCAAAATCAACTTCTACACTGGGCAAAAAACTACAAAATATGATTGGCCTGAACAGCTCCGAGTAGATGGCAAAGGCTTCTGGAAAGCTTAATTATTTATTTATTTCAATTATGATTTCACTTAGACCTTTTATGATTTCATATCTGAATTTTTTTTTTTTGACAGGCAGAGTGGACAGTGAGAGAGAGAGAGAGACAGAGAGAAAGGTCTTCCTTTGCCATTGGTTCACCCTCCAATGGCCCCCGCGGCCAGCCCACAGTGCTGATCCGATTGCAGGAGCCAGGTGCTTCTCCTGGTCTCCCATGGGGTGCAGGGCCCAAGCACTTGGGCCATCCTCCACTGCACTGCCGGGCCACAGCAGAGAGTTGGCCTGGAAGAGGGGCAACCGGGACAGAATCCGGTGCCCCGACTGGGACTAGAACCCGGTGTGCTGGCACCGCAAGGCGGAGGATTAGCCTGTTGAGCCATAGCGCCGACCCTCATATCTGAATATTGATAGTAGTCTAATTATTATGGGGAACTTAGTTTGAGATCTAAAAGCAGTTTTCAGTTTGTAAAGAGTATATAAGTAAATTGCCTTCCAGCCATATCTAAAATGGTATGTAGATTCTAAGTGCCTAAATAACTAAGATTTCCAAAACCATTTGTTACAGTTTTTCAGACGTCATGAACACCATTGGACTTTTAAAAAATTACTATTAAAAGTTATTGAAAAGTGCATGTTCACTATTGTTATTATCAGTATTGATTTAGATGACAATGTTGTACCCTGAACTAAAAAACTTGTATTAAAAAGTACAGTGATTTGTACAGACCTACTATGGGGAAAACCAAAACCAACACATGTTGCTTAGAATAGTTGAGTTTCAAAGCAAGGATGCTCCCTGCATTTAAGTTTGGGATGTGAGTTACTTTTTTTTTTTCACCCCGTTAGATGACTTGGTGAAAGAAAAGTCAATCACTTTCTTTGTGTTTCCTATTGTTACTTGTTTTCAAATTGTTCTATTAGTGTAAGGGTCATGAAAATGTCTTAAAAGCCTCCACCTGCAGTGCCGACATCCCATATGGGCATGGGTTCGAGTCCTGGCTGCTCCAATTCCAATCTAGCTCCTTGATAATGCACCTGGGAAAGCAGCAGAAAATGGTC
Source organism: Lepus europaeus (assembly GCF_033115175.1). Taxonomy (NCBI): domain Eukaryota; kingdom Metazoa; phylum Chordata; class Mammalia; order Lagomorpha; family Leporidae; genus Lepus; species Lepus europaeus. Next base: position 23,354,323 of record NC_084846.1, read on the forward strand.
CAAGTGCTTGGGACTCTGCACCCATGTGGGAGACCTGGAAGAAGCTCCTGGCTCTTGGCTTTGGATCAGCCCAGCTCTAGTAGTTGTGACCATTTGGGAAGTGCACCAGCACATGGAAGACATCCTCTCTCTCTCAACTCTGCCTTTCAAATAAACAAGTCTTCAAAAAGAAAAATAAAAATAAGAGAAAATGTCTTAAAAGGCCACATTTTGGAGCAGTTTCTAAATATACAAAAACTCCCAAAGAGTTGTAATTGTTTTAAGAATGGTGGTTATAACTCTAGGAATAATGGGAAAATGTTACATTGCTTTTAACAGTTTTGTAGTATTCTCTAGTATGCTACAGTTAGTCACTACAGGAATGTCATGTGCTTGCTAAGAATATAACAGAGAAGGGTAGGGTATGAGAGAGAGCAGGTGGGATGATGGACAGCTGCATTCACTCTTGAGAATACAATGATATTGAGGGTCCCTGGTCTACCCAGTTGTGTTTTACTTAATTAAAATTGCTTCTTTCTACAAAATGCTAAGGACTCGCGATCTGAACAGCTTTTTTCCCTAGACTCATTCAACACTTGCTGATGTTTGTAAATTGAGATTGCTAATTTCCAGGAGAACTCGAAGTGGGAGAAGGAAGGGAGATTCCCTAAAGTCTTAATTTTGAACCCATCACACCAAATTTGAAAGGCCAGCAGTTTTCTGATTGGATGGCTGAGTAACTGGGTAGCTAAACCCGAGGGAGTGTTGGAGTCACTAGCGCCCCCTAAGAAGGCAGGGAAGACATCAACATTTGATGACCAGGTGAGAAGTTAATTAGTTGTTTTCCTTTCACACCTTAAAAGGAGAAGTTTAAAATTTATCCTAAACATACAGATTAGGCTATTTTAGGTCATCAAAACGTTGTCTAGACAAAGAAAAGGAGACGGAGTGCGATTTTGCTCCACGAAGTGGATATGCAGCCCCTTGAGCAAGGCTCGGTTTATTTTAACAAAGATGCTAGGAAAATTACATTCTCTGGTTTTGTTGTTGTTTGGTCGTGGTTCGCACTCTTTCCCCTTGTATCTGTTCGGAAAGACACAATCAAAATAGGAAAAACATGGCACGGGTGGGGTGGGCAGGTCATCTCAGAACTGCCCCAGTTACCGGAGGGAGAACCCGGGAGTTTTAAATGCTGAGAGGACCGAGGAAGGCCGGGAACAGCAGCCAAGGTCCTGCAACGCCAGTGGGAAGAAGTGCGAACCGGGAGAATCTAAAGAAAATCGGTTTGCATCCCAAGCTATCCAGAAATGTCACTTCCAGGGGTCGAATACCAGCAAATTACAATAGAAAAGACATTCATGAGAATACTGTTTGCGGCGTCATTTATTGGTGAAAGGAAGCAGCGACCCACCCGCAAAGGGCTGGGGCAGAGTTTGATGCATCGATGATGGCCGTGAGATGCAGTCACGAAAATCGCGCTGGAACAACATCTGAAGTCCAGAGAGAAGCGCTCATTCCATTACGTGGAGTAAAAAGCAACATTTGTTTTCCAAATGTGTTAAATATATTGAATTTGTAACTGCACAGGAGGAAAAGACTGGAAAGACATGGAGGAAAACGCTGACAGGGTGATAATGTGAGTAGCTTAATTTTTTTTTTTCTATCTAGAACCTTCCAGTATTTCTAGAATGAGGATATATTGCTTCTTAATACAATGGATTCTATTTCTAAAAGCCTGCGTGTGAGCGGCAGAGCGGGTGCCCGGCCCCCGCACGTCGGAGCAAGCCCTGCGGATTTTTTTTTTTTTCCGGATTCCCGCATTTGTGGTTAGGTGGGCTTCACCCACTCCTGTGGTTCCCACCACGCCTTTCTGAAAGACCCCATTTCAGGTGCCGCACCAGGTCCAACCTGCGGGCGGCCTCGCCGCACCCACCCGCTCGAACCTCCCGGCGGGCGCTGGGGTCCCGCAAGCCGTCAGAGTGCGTCTCCGCTTCGGACTTCCGCCTTCCGTGGAAGTCCTCAGAGGCCGTGAGGGCCCACGCTACCGCCCCCACCTGCGGCAAACGGCGGGCCGGTAGGTGCTCAGGCCCCGCCGCGCCGGGAACCCCGGGCCCGGTGCTGCGTGGCCGCGGGCGGGTGAAGCCCGAAGTTCCCCGCAGGCCCGGGGGCGCCCAGCGCGCCTCTCGCTGCCCTCGGCGGCCTGAGCCGTGGAAGGCCCGCAGCGAGCGAGTCCCACGCAGGCAAGGCCCTGGACAGTGGGCGCTCCCGCCTTGCCGGGCGCGGCGGTGCCAATGGGGCCATCTCAGTGGGCGCTCGTCGTGCGTTCCCGCTCTGGAAACCTGACACAGTGGTGTGGGGGAGGGAGAGAGCGAGAGGGGGATGGGTGGGGGAAGGGGCTGGAGGAGACAGAGAGGGAGAGGGAGACCAGGAGGGAAGAAGGGACAGGAGAGAGAGCCAGCGAGCTAGTGCTGGAGAGAGGATGTCCCTTCCGGGACGTGGCATTCTGGTTACCAAGTCCCCTGGGACTCTCCCCATTTTTTCTGCATCTCCTCTTAGTCCCTGGTCTGGCCTGGGAGCCCTGGGCAGGAGGGCTGGAGCCGCTTGGCCTCTCCGGAAATCCCGCACGGGGTCGCAGGTCTCTGCTACAAGCCTTTCCTAGGAGCGCGCGGGTGGGGAGGGCACAACGTCCATTCTTGAGGCTTAAAACAAAGCCAAGACTCTCTCTGGTTTGCTACTTCTAATACCGTTAAAAAGACAGTGCGGAGAGAGGGGATCCCGACAGCAGCGCCCAATCCCCGCCGTCTGCGGACCGGATGAGCCAAGACCGCTCCCAGCTCTCGCCTCTGCCCGGCGCACGGAGAGGGACCCCCGCGGGCGGGCATCAGCTCCACAGCCGCTCTCCTTCCGAGGACACAGGGCGATTGACACGGAGCCCACTTGGCCGAGAAGGTCACGCGTCCAGCCTCTCGGCCGCCCTGCTCCCCTTTCCACAGCACCCCCGGGGGCCGGCCTTGGTGCACCCCAGCCGCGCGCGCCCTGGGGGGGACCCGGCCGGCACCGCAGCCCCAGCCCCAGCCCCAGCCCCAGCCCCGGGCCGCCTCAGCCGGTTTGCTTGTCACAGCTCGCCAAGAGCTCGGTCATGAAGGAGATGTAGACGATGGCGAGGCGCAGGGTCTCGATGCGGGACAGCCTCTTCTCGTAGGCAAAGGTGGGCACCTTCCTGCGCAGCTGGTCGAAGGCCTCGTTGAGGTTGAACATGCGCTTCCTCTCGCGGATGTTGGCGGCCTGGCGCTGGGCGTAGGTGATCACCCGTTTCCTCCTGGGGCGGCCCAGCAGCGAGGCGCCTCTCCCGCGCCCCTCTTCTTCTTCCTCTTCCTCCTCCTCCTCCTCTTCATCCTCTTCCTCCTCCTCCTCCTCGTCCCCTTCATCTGCATCCCCCTCCTCAAACCGCGCCAGCCCCCTGGGTCTTCCCTGTCGGAGCGCAAGGCCTCGGTCCCCGAGGGGCGCCCCCGGCGGGAGGTCGCGGAGGACAGGGCGTCTCGGGGAGACCAGGGACAGGTCCGCGACGAAGTCCAGCACGGCGGCGTCCACGCAGCTCTCCCGCCATCGCTGGGGCGCGGCCCTGCGGCTCATGGAGTTTGAGGCTGCGGAGGGGGCTTGCCTAACAGCCTTGGGTCGGGCCCGGCATCCTCGCCCAAGGCTCGGGGGCCTGTTCCTCTTTGTAGGCAAGCTTGGGAACAGGATTAGTCGCGCTCACGGGGCCGGCTCTGGCCACGTCGCTGTCCTCGGAGCTGATGGAGGGAGACACGCTGGAGGACACGTGGACGACCACAAGGCGCAGGCCCCCCCGGTGCTGGGCTCCTGTGCGCGGCGCCACTCGGGGCAGTTCTTTCTCTACCTGCTGAGCCTTTTGTAACTGTCCTCGCCCCCCGCAGCCGATAAATGCGCCCCAGACTCCTCACCTCGTGCGGGTCTTTAATTCCAGGCTGGGTTTTCAAAGCGAAGATGTTTTCCACCGCAGTGGCTTCTCCTAGACTTCAGGGCTGGAGACCCGAACCTTGCCACCGTCTACCAGGGGAGGGGAAGCAAATGGCATGCGCTTTTAATGATGTCCTGAAGAGGGGCCCTGGCGGCCGGGGGCTCCCGGGGAGCTGTTTGTCCCGTATCCCAGCGCCACGGCGGCTGAAAGGCAAGCCCTTACATTAGCTTAAGTAAGCATGGCAGGGGGCAGGAGCGCATTCCCCGGGGTCGCTCCTGGAACCCGGGTCCTTTCCCCCTCCTGCCCGGTCACTGATGTTTGGACGCCCTCAGTCCGACAATGGAGATACTTGACTTTCCTTTCCCTTATCTCCTGCTCCCATAAAGTGGAGGATTTTTATTCCCAGGGGAAAAGTGAGGTTGGGCACTAACGTGAGAAATGGAAGGTATCAACGTTTGCTCCGCGAGGGATTTTGCTGTAGAACGGCCGGCCTGCAGGGCAAAAGCAAACCTTTTCCCCAAGGAGAATTTCTCCAGTCTCCTTTCACACGTGTGATTGATCCTTGATAAGCCAGTCTCTGCACTTTTAAGTTGCTGATCGAGTGTTTGCACAAAGGCAAATCCGGAGACTTCCATCTGCCTTCTTTTCCTCATTGGCTTGTATATTCCTACAAGAAGTTCCTCTACAGAACTTTAGAGCAGAAACCATACCTTGTTGAATTCTACTGCAGGGTGATATTTTTGGTATTGTTAGATAATTTTTGAGATTAAAAAGATTTTAAAGTTTATGTCACGAAAAGGACATTTTACTAATTTTATATCAACCTAAAATATTTATGTATTTAATTGAGAGGGACGGAGGTGGGAGATAGATAGATAGATCGAGAGATAGATAGAGATAGAGATAGAGATAGAGATAGAGATAGAGAGAGAGAGAGAGAGAGAGAGAGAGAGAGAGAGTTCCCATTCACTGCTTCACTCCCTGGGAACCAATAAGTCAATTCATGTCTCCCACATGAGTGACAAGGATGACAAAGATCCAACTACTGGAACCATCACCTGCTGCTTCCCACAGGAGGTGGAACTCGGATTCAGGCACTTTGATGTGAGGATGAGGTGTCCCAATAGGGGCCCGATTCCTAATATTTTAACAAAGATGTGTTCCTTTTTCCTTCTTTGCCAATAGCTATGGTATGTTACTCATAGCAGAGGATTTTTCAAAGACCCGGTGAGGTGAAGTGAGATGTTGGAAAGCAACTGTAAATGTGGCTTAGAAGAAAGCATCCTAGGAGGTGAGTTTAGACACATCCTGGTTCAAGGGAGAAACACCAGGGACATTGCTCCCCATGAGGAGGTGAATTTTGGCCCTGAGGGTTCACTCAGTACATTGGACAGCTCCCAGAAACGGCTTATTTATAACAGGTAAGCCGCATTGCTGTCCTTCTCCCTTGTGTCTCTGGGTATATTCGAAGCAGTATGATCTCACATAATTATTTTTTAACCCATTTCTGGCCGGGTTCTCCTTGATCTTCATAGATTTTTCTCTCCTCCTGCTCGTGTTTATACCCCACTCTCTAAGTAGTATTGATAACTCAGGCCAAGAACAATTAAAATTTATGTCCCCAGAAGATGTCAATGAGAATGAGATTTTTGGTTCTGATTACCTATTTGGTTTTTACTCTGAGTATTGCAAAGGGAAGACTAAAAAACAAAAACTAACAGCTATGTCAGCAGTGACTAGGAAAATAGCAAATAGAAGAATTAATTTTTGTTTAACAAGCAGTAACATGTTTTCCAATCCTCATTAAACTTAACATGAAATTTAATACTTGGGAATATTTTTATTTCATTTTAAAATTATGTTAAACATTGCTCAGCAACTTATTTTCTCCATCTTGTAAATGTATATACAAGTAGATTAAATATCTTAGTTAAAAGAGAATTTAGTTTCATGATAAAATGTCTTCAGATACCTAAAGGAGGGTAACAGACACAAATGGGTTAAAAAAGAATAATTTTGCAATATAGCATTTTTTATTTTAAGATAGCATTGTTTTAATATTTAAATTAAAGTTTTAATAAAATAAGGATCAGAAACTCTCAGGAGACATAATTATGACATACTGATACTGACATAATTAGAGCAAAAATGTGAAGATGTAAGATGTGATGATGACAGTTTTTATCTATAATTGATTATACATTAGATTAATTATAGGTATTAATTTCTAAAAGTAATTATGATGATTAATTTCTATAACGACTTATAGGAAAAACTGAAATTATTTTTCTGTGCTAATTTTGAAGCATCAGCATCATTTTAAAAAGGCTTTGTGAATGTTTGTTTCCACAATAAATACAATGGTAAACATAGTATATTTATCAAGTACTGGGTCACTTAATAAAGTTCATCCCAGCAGAAGGAATCATAATTTTCCTTCTGGATTCAAAAGCCAGAACATAAACAATTTTATGAAGCTCAACTGAGGATTAAAGTAGCTAAATTCAATCTTGATTCCTCTGTGTTCTGGTCCTATTGTTTATAATTATTCAGTAGTGGAGGATTTACTTTTCCCATTCATTTCAAAAAATAGTTTATGAGAGAGAAAGAGGGGGAGATAGAGAGGGTGAAAGAGGAGGTGGGGGAGAGGGAGAGGGAGAGCAAGAGGTAGAGGCAGAGGGAGAGGGAGAGGGAGAGGGGAAGAAAAAGGAAGAGAAGACAAGAGAAAACCTCTAGCTCACTCCAAGAGCCCAGGATCCCAGGAGCTAGGAACTCAATCAACATCTTCCATGTGGGTGGCAGGAACTGGATTTCAGCCATTACTGCTGCTTCCCGGGGTACACATTACCAGAAAACTGGAGTCAGGAGCCAAAGCCATGTATATAACCAAAGCACTCCAGTGTGGAAGGCAGACTTTTGAGTGGTGTTTTAACCTCTGGTGCAAACATCCACCACTGTAGGTTTTCTTAAAGAGTTTGTTAAACTCTCCATGAATTTTGCTCAAAATGTTTCAAGAAATTATGAAGAAATGACAGTTTTGCCTATTTACCATCCCCATTAAACATTTTGTATATACCATTACGTTGGATTCAGAATCAGAAAAAGAGAAACTCCCTGATTCTCTAGGAGGTTAGAGGGTTGGAATCAAAATGGTAAAGAAATATAGACAAAAAATTAGAGTAAAATAGCCAACTCTCAAATTTTTTGAAAACGTATCTTTCCCTCCCCTTTTCCTACCTCTTCCTTTATTCTTATAAATCGTTCTGTGCTTTTAAGGCTAATGATAAACATAGGACAAAGGTAGATGTTTATTATGATTGCAGAGAGAAAGACCCAGCATATACTCAGCTGACATGGAGAAAGGATTTATAATCTCTTCCCATTCAGTTCCAAATCATGTATAACTGTGGCCATGGCTGATTATAGAGATAGAATATATATATATATCCATCTATTTCATCTTTCATTTTATAGTTTTGAGGTTCAGTAGTTGTTACATACCTTAAAATTCACAAATAACATACAGCTTAATGAATTTTCATAAACTGAACATGTCCATGAAATTAGTACTCCAAACAATAAATAGAATGTTTTACTGAAGTTTAAGGTAGTGTAAATGCAAACAAGTCTCCAATTTGTCTTTACTAGTTACTCTTTTTTTTTTTTTTTTTGACAGGCAGAGTGGACAGTGAGAGAGAGAGACAGAGAGAAAGGTCTTCCTTTTTGCTGACGTTTCACCCTCCAATGGCCGCTGCGGCCGGCACATCTCGCTGATCCGAAGCTAGGAGCCAGGTGCTTCTCCTGGTCTCCCATGGGGTGCAGGGCCCAAGCACTTGGGCCATCCTCCACTGCCTTCCCGGGCCATAGCAGAGAGCTGGCCTGGAAGAGGGGCAACCGGGATAGAATCCAGCGCCCCAACCGGGACTAGAACCTGGTGTGCCGGCGCTGCAAGGCGGAGGATTAGCCTGTTAAGCCACGGCGCCGGCCTACTGGTTACTCTTAAGATGTTTTACAAAAGGGTTGTAACAATTTATACCATCATAAGTGATGAGATGGCGTTTCAGCTTTTCCATATCCTTATCAACTATTTTCTGTCTCTTTATTTAAACAATTATGAATATTCATATGAATATTTCATGGTGGTTTTAATTTATTTACATTTCCCAGATAACAGGTAAAATTGAGCACCACTTTATTTGGCCAGTTAGCTTCTGGTTCTTTGGTTCAGTGCTTGCTCACCTCTTTCTCCAATTTTTAAAATTTATTTGTATAAAGATCATGGATGGGAATCTATGTTAGAATTTTTCTCTTTCTCCCTAAACTATATGAATTTCTTTTTGATTCTCTTTTTGTTATGTTCAAAATAATTTATTTTTTTCCCAACTTTTAACATTTTTGTGGTGGTAAAATATACATGGTATAAAATTCACTGTTTTAACCATTTTTAAAAGCAGAGTCCAGTAGTATTAAATCCACTTGCAATGTGAACCATCACTACCACCTATGACCAGATCCCCTTTTTCTCATAAAGTGGAAACTCCATAAACATGAAACAGCAATTCTTAATTCTTATTCTTGCCTTATGAGTTTGATCACTCTGGATACCCCACATAGTAGAATCATATCATATTTTTCTTTTTGTGATTGACCTATTTTGCTTAGGGTAATGTCCTTAAGCATACATATACCAGCATTTCCTTACCCATTCATCCACTGATGGACCCTGGAGTTCATTCCATATGAATCTGTAAAAAATGCCACTTTGAACCTCAGTATCCAAACTTCTCCTTGAGACACTGCTTTTTAAATTCTTTTGGAGTGTACTCAGAAGTAGAATCGCTGATAACCTAGATGGCTACTTTGTTTGATGAATCGCCATACTTTTTTCCATAGCAGCTGTACCATTTTCCATTCCCATCAGCTCTCCACAGAGAATTTCTATTATTGCTCATCTTCACCAGAACTTGCTATTTTCTCAGGGCTCTTTAGAGTACTGCAGTTCAGGGATTGACAAGCTTTCTACTGAATAGGTAAAGCAGCAAAGAATTAGACTTTATAGGTCATGCAGTCTCATTTGCTACCAGTCAGTTCTGTTTTGCCTTGTACAATTAGACACAGACAGTATGTAAATGAAGAGGCGTGGCGGTGTTCTTCAAAATGTGGCTTACAAAATTAAGTCATGTGCTGAACCTGGGCCTTGCGCCATGGTTTGCTGCCCTCTGCCCTTTTAATAAGCTTCTCTCCATTTCCCTGGGATGCCTCACATAGACACTTATTAAGAGTAGACAATCAAAACTACAAATGAATCTGAAATTGTTGAGCATGTATCTTTTTTTAAAGACATATTTTTGATTGAAAGGCAGAGTTAGAGGAAAGAGAGAGAGAGAGAGGAGAGAGAAAGTGATATCATCCATCTGCTGTTTCACTCCCCAAATGGCCAACAGCCAGGGCAGGGCCAGGCTAAAACCAGGATCTAGGAGTTTCATCCACGTCTCCCACGTAGTTGCACTTGGGCCATCCTCTGCTGCCTTCACAGGTACATCAGCAGGGAGCTGGATCAGAAGTGGAGTAGTTGGGTCTTTTTTTTTTTTGGACAGGCAGAGTGGACAGTGAGAGAGAGAGAGACAGAGAGAAAGGTCTTCCTTTTCCTTTGGTTCACCCCACAATGGCCGCTGCATCTGGCGTGCTGCGGCCGGTGCACCGTGCTGATCTGAAGCCAGGAGCCAGGTGCTTATCCTGGTCTCCCATGCGGGTGCAGGGCCCAAGCACTTGGGCCATCCTCCACTGCACTCCCGGGCCACAGCAGAGAGCTGGACTGGAAGAGGAGCAACAGAGACAGAATCTGGCGCACCGACTGGGACTAGAACCCAGTGTGCTGGCGCCGCAAGTGGAAGATTAGCCTATTGAGCTAATAGTTGGCCAGTAGTTGGGTCTGACGTGGCTCCTAGATGGGATGCCAGCATCACAGGCAGAGGTTCAGCTGGCTGCTGATCATGTATCTTTACATGTGCATGGCAGGGGGGTGATGAGGGAGTGTGAAAATACTCCTGAAGGAATTCAATCTGAAGCTTCTGTGTTTGGAGCTACACTGACGGGTTGCACAGATGACCAAGAAATTCTGCCTGAGAGGTGTCTGCACCAGCTGAAGTCACCCTTGCAGAGACTGAAATCTTGTCACTGACAACCCATCCCAAATTTGCTGATCTACTCTTCCAAACATTAGCATTCCCATACGCTGGGTACATTACCTTTAACTAGGTCCAAGGAAGGAAGAGGCACAGTCTCCAGAGAGAGCTGGCGTCTGCTTTGTGAAGTGCTTCTCATGATCAAAAATCTCATAGTCTGGTTTTGCCCGGTTCAATTAAGCAGGTGGCTGCTTCAATAGACACACTCTTTACACCTACACTAGTTTCTTTCTGCCATAGGTAATCCTGGAAAAGACTCTCACTGTTCTGCAGCGTCTGCTTCCTTTTTTTGCCTTTCAGTAATAGACTCACACGTATGTTAGATGGACACATTTCTGTCCTGCTACCTTCATGACAATGGAGGTACAAGCAGAAGTGATGTGTGCAACTGTATGTTGGTCTTGTGGGAAGCAAGTTGTTTGCTCTGTGCTTAGTTGGTCTTCTGACCTCTTGCTACCCCTGGAATGTGTGTTGGTGGTGAGCTAAAATTAGCCATGGAACAAGGACATCACCCTGTGGTAGCATTTCGAAGACTTGTTTTGTAAAGGGACAGAGATCACACATTTTGGGTTTTAAAGGCTTTGTGGTCTCTGTCCCAACTCCTCAACTCTGCTATTGTAGTGTGAAAAACAGCCTTGGACAGTACATAAATGAATGGGTGTAGCTGCTTGGAACTTTATGGATGAAAGTGGGTGGCAGACAAAATGGGTTATCAGGCCAGTTTGCTGACACCTGCTCTGGGAGACATTAGAACAGCAGGAAATGATTGAGTGAGGAGAACTGTACCTCCAAATATAAGTTCACAGGTAAGAAACTGCACTGGCAGTGTACCTCAGACATGGATAGAAGTAGTGTGCTTTATGCTGGCACCTAATAACTATAAGATGATTTGAAAAAAAAGATAAGTGTTTAAGATATCATTTATTTTATTTTTTTAAGATTTATTTTATTTATTTGAAAGAGTTACAGAGAGAGCTAGAGACAGATAGAGAGGTCTTCCATCCACTGTTCACTCCCCAGATGGCTGCAACGCCCAGAGCTGCACCGATCCGAAGCCAGGAGCCAGGAACTTCTTCCAGGTCTCCCACATGGGTGTAGGGGCCCAAGGACTTGGGCCATCTTCTGCTTTCCCAGGCCATAGCAGAGAGATGGATGGGAAGTGGAGCAGCCGGGACTCGAACCGGCACCCATATGGGATGCTGGCACTTTAGGCCAGGGCTTTAACCCACTGCGCCACAGTGCTGGCCCCTGATATCATTTAAAAGTGTCATTTATCAAAGCTTCTTAAAATTCTTGATTATAGTTTTCTTCTCAGGTTCTTCCTCCTCATATGAAATAATTCTATTTCAGTTAGCCTTTGGGATAAATCTATTTTCCAAATTTTCTATTATATTAGTTCTTACATTAGTTGTTGTTTGAATGCTTTCCAAATTCCTCACTTCTTTTTAAAAACATGTGGAAAAACTGGAAAAGTGTGAAAAAAAAAATCCCCCAGGATGCTATAAAGTGCTACCCTCCAATAATTCCTTTTTTTCTCATTTCCTATACTATATTCTTATACATTATGTTTAATAGTGACTTTCCTTTTAATACATGTTATAGGTTTTCATTCATTATTATATCCATACACTCTCTTGTATATTTGGTGATTAAATGCTATATGTGTTATTTTGCAGTTCAATCATTGTTGAAAATTTTTGCTACTATGCTGTTTATATATGGTATGGGGGAAGTATCAGCATTGAGTTGAAACATACAAAATTGAGCAAATCAAACCATTTTGAACTCTAAAAATGGACAGTTTCAATCAATTCAACCTAATAAAATAAAAAAAATTCTTGCTTAATAAGGAAGCAGAATTTTAAAATGTTATAATTACTTATATATTAATGTATAGCAGATTAAGACAATAAGTCTTCCTATTGTATGTTAGATTTATTTAATAATAAATTTAGTAATTTATAATTGTTGTTCAAAAGACTTTCATTTGTTGCTTACAATGTACCTGTTTGTTGTGACATTGATCTGGGAGTTTGGTATAAAGCAGCAAACAAGATACAGATCACAATAGAAAATCCTCTGTTGTGTTGAAGGTGATAAGTGTCATGAAAGGAGTTATTCAGTTGTAAGGGTGGCAATTTTCTACTTTTAGTGAGGTTATCAAAACAAAAGTATGATATATGAGTATGTACTTGGAGTCAGTAGGGAGTTAGTTAAGTGCCTATTAGGTGAGACATTTCCAGACAGTTCCAGAGAACTGATATTTCAAAGAAGATAACATGAAAGAGTGTCTGGGTTATTGGAGGGAAATCTCAGATGCTGCCATGGTGGAACAAAGTTAAAGAAGAGATAAGGGTCTTTGCTTATATTGTGAGCAAGGTGAACTCCTTTGGAACCTTTGGTAGGTTTGCTTTGAAATAATTCATCTGGCTCAGATGTTGAGAATAAATTCCATGGGGGACAAAGGGGAGATGGGGTAACCCGTTGGGGCACATGCAGTCTCTGGGTTGGTAGCAGCACAGTGATGTAAAGTGATTGTGTTCTGGATGTATTTTGAAGAATATTCAACAGCATTTACTGGTGAATTGTTTGCTGTGTGTGAAAGAAAGAGAGGATGCAAGGATATAGCAAGGTTTTGGCCTAAACAACTGGGAAGAAAGACTTGAGATCAACTCACACAGGAAAGCCCTGAACCTCTGAGTTTCATGTATTTATTCAACAGTCAAGTGGAGACCCTGGCTAAGTTTCTCTCTCACTCAAGTCAAAGTCATTGTCATGTCTTACAAAGTGTTATGTGGCATGCAACTAAGAATATGTTTCATTATCTTCCTTCTCCTTTATTATGTGTTAGCCGTGCTGGTTTCTTTAATGCTTCTCAAACATTACCTGTCTCAGTGCCTTAGCATTTCTCTCACTTTTGACTCTTTCTCAGGTATCCATGGGCTCATTCTTCCCTTCCTCTAGTTCTGTTGAAAATTCTAGCTTATCAGAGATGCATTCTATAGTAAAGAGGGTGGTTGTTCCTTACTACCCTGTATCAGTTTCCCTCTTCTGTCTAGCACTCCTTAATCCTCCTACTTGGCTTTTATTTTCTCCACAGCACATCAGTCCGTGCCCTGACCCTGGACACAGTATATATTCCTTCCTTCCTTCCTTCCTTCCTTCCTTCCTTCCTTCCTTCCTTCCTTCCTTCCTCTCTCTTTTTTTTTTTGACAGGCAGAGTTAGACAGTGAGAGAGAGACAGAGACAGACAGAAAGGTCTTCCTTTTTCCATTGGTTCACCCCCCAAGTGACCGCTACGGCCGGCACTTTGTGGCCGGCGCACTGTGCCGATCCGAAGCCAGGAGCCAGGTGCTTCCTCCTGGTCTCCCATGGGGTGCAGGACCCAAGCACTTGGGCCATCCTCCACTGCACTCCTGGGCCACAGCAGAGAACTGGACTGGAAGAGGAGCAACCAGGACAGAATCTGGTGCCCCAACCGGGACTAGAACCCTGGGTGCCAGCGCTGCAGGTGGAGGATTAGCCTAGTGAGCTGCGGCGCCGGCTGTATTTACTTCTATACATGTTTATTTTCAGTTTCCCTCACTGGAAGAGGAGCTGCTGGTAGCCGTGCAAGTGCACTGCTGAGATTTCTTTTTCAGCTTCACTGGTTTCAATTAGCCAGCTTGTTTCTACCACAGTGCTTTGGTGAGCTAGTACAGCATTCAAGCTTAGACCTTGCTCTCTGTGGACAATCAGGCACATAAGAAATGCTAGCCTGGCTGTTTCTACCCAATGGTAGGCTTCTCTACAGATGGTATTTGTTCTATAGCTCCCTGTTGTCTTTGTTGATTTATTTTTTCCAGTTCTGTGTCATAAACTGAAGTGTTTCCTCCAAGTTCTGATTCCTTTTTCATAACTCTCCTATTAGTATCTCAGTCTCAAGCATTTTCAGATTTATTGCTGTTTTTATTCCCCTTCATATTTCACAGGAGTTGCTTTCTCTTCTACCTCCCTGCCCCTCAGTTTTTCTAGCATTCTTCACTTGGTCTTAGGTCCCAGTATCTCCTTTATGGAGGACCTGAAGGAACGGAGTTGCTACTGGTGATGTTCTCCTTAGTAAATTGGGATTTGGGGAGTGAGCCAATCATCAAATGGCTGGCAATGAAGATCTCATCCTGGGTGCTTTGTGGGATACAGACAGTCCCTGATGCACAGTGATGGTTCATTTGCTTAAAGTTTCATTGGGGATGACTGGAGAGGATGTTCCAGTGGAAGGGATTATCCCAGCTTGTCCAATAATTCAGGGTTTGGAAAACCATGGGGGATGCAAAGGACAATGAAATTGATGGGCTGTTAATAAATTGTAGTGATGTCCTGGTGAAGAATAGTGAAAAGTTTCAAGAAGTTAATAAATGATAGAACAAGAAGCACAAAGACAGGGATTCTTGTCTCTTGTGGTAGGAGAACACAAAAAGCTGAAAACCAAATTTAGGACTTGATAGTTACGACTATTGAGTTTCAAAGATGAGGACATGATCCCCTAAGACAGAAAATGTCTTATTGAATTACCAAGCTATAGCTGCTATGTGGACACTTTGGAGTCTTTTGTCCTGGGTACCAGTAGATAGGAAGAGATGTTATCATCCTCTGGTAAGGGAAGAGGGAGAAGGATACTACCTGGAAGTATTTCCTGTTTAGAACTCCACCGTGCTGCTTCTCAGTACTCTTTGGTCTGCTTGTGGATGGGGAGAGGGGTTACCCCAGACACAAACTTCTCTGGAAAGAGAATTTGAGCTGTATTGCTAGTTCAGCTTCCAAGACCAGCAGAGATAATTCTGAAGTTGGGGAAATTTAGAACGAAGAGAGTAAAAGGAAGACTAGGAGTATCAGTTGCAACTTCAAGAAGAATTACAAGTGAAGGGGTTTTGGTTGTTTCCACTAATTTCTCATTTCTAGTTTTGCTTAGCAAGAGAGACCAGCTGGAACCTTGAGGGACTATTCAGTGCATGTGTTCAGAGACAAGTCATGTGACACAAAGAATGAACTGTGGCATCCTTGCATGTACAATGTTCCCCCACTTCCTCATTTTTCAAGTGACATCCCAAGCGGTTGTGTTCGTAATGAGTAAATGCTCAAGTAAGGATTCAGTCATAGGTCAGAGCTCAGGGATTTGACCCCCAAATTATACCACTTCCCACTGACATACGTCTTTGCCTTTCTGATATCAGTACAGAGACTAGCACAATAATTCATCAACCATTTTACAAATTCTTCTATGATCTTTACACCATTAGTTTCATTTGCATTTTCTTTGGAAATTTTTATCTTCTTGTTTTTTTTTTTCAGTGAAGATATTGTATTGACTGCACTAAATATTTTTATTAAACAACTTTAAGTAGTGATACTCAGGGTTTCATTTAGATTTATTTCTGTCCCATTTTAGCCCTTCAAATTTAAGCGATATTCTTACACTCAGAAATGCTGGCTGTATCAGAACTAACAACTTTGAAGTGAAAGCTTCCATAACCATCTTCCTGCCTTTTGACTCACCAGCCCCTGGGCAGGGTTTATGGTTATCTTGCCACTGTCTTTAGCTTCTTTGTGGCTTCTCAGAGCTGTCATTTGAGGATTACATAATCTTTGTTGGGGTTAGTGTCATGGATGGGGAAAATCATTACTATGGTGGAAAACCATTCCAGCCTTTATCTTTGTGGGTCCAGAAAGAGGACCATCTCCAGAAGAACTCTCAGAAATCCTGCCCTAAGCTGGGAGAAAATTCCAATTTTTAAGACAAATTTCCTTTCACTCCAAGTTTTACTGTCATCACACCATTCATTCTATTTGGCAAAGAAATTTGATATACTCTTTTTTTCTTTTTAAAGGAAGACTGTTCTAATGCATCGCAATGGGATTTCATGTAAGATCAAAGATCCAATTTTGAGTTAGCCTGTTTCTTTCTCTTAGAACCCACTGGCTCACCCACGTACCATGAACTACAGACTCTTTAAAAGCAAGGTGCCCACACCTACCATTGGCTGGATCCATAGAACTGTTCTGGAGCCTTCTGCTTCTTCCTCTTTTCCTCTTTTTAAATTTTTTTTAAAAACCTATTTACTTAAGAGAGCAAGAGTGAACGAGTGTGAGAGAAAGATGGAGAAAGAGAGAGATTGCATCTGCTGGTTTACTCTCAGAATGCCTGCCACTGTTGGAGCTAGGCTGAAACAAAAATTGGGAGTTGGGAACTCTACCCAGGTTTCCAAGTGAGTGGCAGGAAGCTACTGACTTGAGTCATCACATGGCCTCTCAGGGTCTGCTTTAGCAAGAAGTTAGAGTCAAGAGCAGAGCTGAATATCGATGTAGGACACAGGCATTTTAACTACTAAAACAAATGTCTGTCCCTACTTACTTTCTTTTTTAAAGATTTATTTATTTATTTGAGAGGTAGAGTTACAGACAGAGAGAGGGAGAGACAGAGACAAAGGTCTTCCATCCACTGGTTCATTCCCCAAATGGCAATGATGCCTGGAGCTGGGCTGATTCAAAGCCTGGAGCCAGGTGCTTCCTCTGAGTCTCTCACGCAAGTGCAGGGGCCCAGGCGCTTTTGACCATCTTTCACTGCTTTCCCAGGCCATGATAGAGAGCTGGATTGGAAGAAGAGCAGCTGGGACTAGGACCAACACCCATATGGGATACTGTTGTCACAGGTGGATGCTTAGTCCATTATACCACAGCACCCACCCCTCACTTCCTTCTTATTCCATACATAGATGCAGTCTCAATCTCTCTCCCTATCTTTCTGGGCTTCAAAAATCAGCATGTTACTCCCACTTGGATGTTATATTATATACTCTGGGTTTAATCTGTTACTCTTCATGACTAATTGACTTTGGACTAGTCATTGGGACCATTATCATCAGATGGATTATCTTTAGATTAATTTCCACTTGAAGTTCTACTTTACAAAATTCTACCTTGGTGCTTGTCATAGGATAATTGAATTCTCTGTCTCTCCCAATGCATTAGGACTTATATAATCATTTTCTTTCAGTTCCTTACAAGGAGCAGTTATAATATGGTAGACACTTTGGAGATAGCAGAGGCAATTAGAAACTGTACTTCAGTTTTTCATATTCTAGAGAAGAAATTGGTCAAATCATTTTTAAAAGTTCTGAACATTTATCTGGATGTTATAGGTAAAACAAGACCTGGAAGATTTGTTTTGTTCTAATTCGGCTTCACAGTCTGGTGACTTTTACCTTGCTTGAATATCATGTACTACAGAAAGTAAAAACTGTGTAATAAAATTATGAATTGGCTTCAGTGTTGCCCTACTAAAAACATTGAAAGTAATACCATAAAGATGTTAGCCATTGCCAATTTGTTTTCACTAGTCTGGAAATAAACATCTCAAACATTATCAGGGAGTGGTTCCTGGGGCTGTAGAATTTCCCAGGTTTCCACGTTGTAACTTTCTATTTATTCGTTTTTCTCTCTTCCTCTTATATTTTTATTTATTTACTCTGGGATCTCATAATCTCCCTTCCCACTAGGCCATGGGCTCCATCATGACGTGTGACATTATATTAAAACCACAAAAAAGGTACAGAGCATTTGCTATGTGTTAGGCATTGTGCATGTACTCTCTCTTTTCTTCTGCCTCTGCCTTGTCCTTGACCATTGTGTGCATTTAATCCAGACTAAGTGTTACTCTTACTAGGTCTCAGTACAGACCAAGAAATTTTCTTGCATTTGAATGACTCATTTTACTCTATATCATTAATATCTAGAAGAAACAATTCTTTTTTCTTCAGTAGGGTGTGTGTCTTCATCTGTTTTCTGTTATAAAGCAGAATACCACAGCCTGGATAATTTATAACGATCAGATTGTCTTTAGCTCACAGCTCCAGAGGCTGGGGAGTTGAAGATCAAGGGGTTGCATCTAATGAGGGCCTTGGGGGCTGCATCATCTCTGGGTGAGGGCAGAAGGGCCAGTGAGCACCTGGAAAAGAACAAAGCTCAAGACTGGACTTGATGATGTATAGCAACTTGCTCTGGAGATAACCAGCCCACTCTCTTCCTAATGGTATTAGCTCATTCCCAAGGCTGGAGCCCCATGACCTGGTCATTCCTTAAGGACTCCACCCCTTGATGGCAATTACATTCCAGCATGAGTTTCAGAGGGGACAAATATTAGAACCACAGCAATATGACCATGGTTATCACATTGATTAACGTACCATGGGATTAGATTTATCCCAGTAAACTATTGGCCCACATGTTGTATTTCAGGATTCTCTAAGAATTGCTGGATGATTTTTGATGACTTCTGCTATGGTTGTTGGGTGAAGTTTCATATTTCACACGTAGAATGCCCTAAAGTGTGCTATCTTTGGCATAATTTATTTGGATTTATGAAGAACCGAAGTCCACAGTGTGCTGAAACACTGAGCCAATTTTTATTTTCGTTTGGTGATGACAGTCATGGAAAAGCTATGATCTTTTTGATGAGTACAAAGCCTCTCTTTATTCCTCCTTGCACTACATTCTCAAAGAGAAGGAATAACTGGTGCAGATTCTAGGACATGTTGTTGGGACATAATCTCAGTGAGTGGCGCTTGCAAAGATGACCCTTCTTCCCCCCTCACCCCGCCCCTGCCAAAGCGTTTATTTCTCTTCTTGCTGCTCTTAATTCAACTATATGAAATTAAGGAAGGTTCTGGAACCTCAGTGTTACCCTGCTTTTGCTTTCCTTCTCCATGACGTTTTAATTTTTTTTTCCATTATGAAACTGGGGGTATTCTTTAGACAAACTTTAATGAATGCAGATTGGAAAAGCACAAAACTTGGTTTTGGATTTAAGGAGATGGCTCTGATTTGTCCCCTCTCAGATTCACCAGCTACCTACAGGGCAGATTCCTGCACCCAATCCAAAGGTATAGAAGCAGAATATCTGAGGTATATAGGGGGCTCCTCAACCAGGAGATTGTTGTGTGTGCTAGATTGAGGTTTAGTTCAGAAGGGAGTTTCAGTCCTGGCTGCACACCAGAATTACCTCCCAATAGAAAACGACTGATGGTGCAGCCACATTACAGAACAATTAAAGCAGTATTTAAAGTGTATCCCAAGTGATGCTGATATGCAGCTAGAGTTAACACCCATGGTTTAGGAAATCTTACGTTGATGCGATTTGCTTTCTCTGTGATTGATATGTGGTGCAATCAAATGTAGCTTCTTACAGAACCAGTTCAGTTGACACTTAAAAAGGAGAAAAATGAGATCTATTTGGAATCCGTAATACCAAACAAGAATTAGAATATTTGCTTCATAGAGTGTTCAGCTTATGAAACTTGTTTCAAATAAGTTGTAAAAGTAAAAATATGGTCATCTTTATTAAATTCAAGTTAGATAAATTGTTTACTTAAATAAGAAATGGATTCTTAGCTTAATATTACAGCTTTATGATAGCCAAAGGGTAGAAACCAACCAAAAGAAGAGGTGCATAGGGTAAGACTTCAGAGAGTCCTAAATGTGCTGCCTTTGTGTCCTCTCCCAGTGGATTCAGGATACATCTCCTGCTAGCACATCAATGCACATGACCACTCGGGGACCTGGCCAGCTTCACTGTTCCACATTTTTATTGGGATTCGTTACACAGGCATCATTGAATGAATCCTTGGCTAAATGATGGAACTCGGTGTTCAATACCTCATGCCACCCAAGAGATAAGACTGATATCAGGTGGCTTAAAGCACACATGTGATGGATTTTTAAGCATATTAGCAAAGATTCTCCCAAGAGTTTTGAAAGATAATGATAGAGTGTCTGCCAAAAAAAAAAAAAATGACCTAAATGAAAGATGTCTGTGAGTGAGATCCCAGTGGAAAGAACAGGTCATCAAAGAAAGAGGTACCTTTCTCTGAAGGCAAGAGAGAACTTCCACTTTAACTATGACCTTGTCTAAATATGATAAGAGTCGGTGAACTCAAAAGGCTTCCATAGCTTTGGCAACTCATGACAAGAGCCTAGGGTGATTACTGATGCCATAAACAAGATTGTCAATTTGTTAAGTCAACAACAGGAGTCACTGTGCACTTACTCCTCATGTAGGATCTCTGTTCTTAATGTGCTGTACATTGTGATTTAATGCTATAACTAGTACTCAAACAATATTTTTCACTTTGTGTTTCTATGTGGGTGCAAACTGTTGAAATCTTTACTTAACATACTAAACTGATCTTCTGTATATAAAGAGAATTGATAATGAATCTTGATGTGAATGGAAGGGGAGAGGGAGTGGGAAAGGGGAGGGTTGCGGGTGGGAGGGAAGTTATAGGTAGGGGAGAAAGCCATTGTTATCCATAAGCTGTACTTTGGAAATTTATATGCATTAAATAAAAGTTAAAAAAAAGAAAGATAATGATAAAAGTATTAAATTAAAAATAAAAGCCCTCTCCACCCATCTTATTTGTTCTGCAAATGAAGATAATCTGATGCATAAACTCGCAGTTACTGCACTTGATGCAGTAACAGAAAATAGACAAAATTTACAAAAAACAAACAAACAAAAAAACACCAAAAAACCTGTATTCAAATGATAGCATTTTCAAACAGTCTTCAAAATCTTCCCATCACCCCAGCCTCCACATGACACCTTTGGTCACCTAACTAGCAGGCATTTCTTCTGTTACAATACATCAGTAAATACAATTTTATGTAAATAGAAAGCAAATAAAATTCTCCTCCAAGGGACCGGCACTGTGGCATAGTAGGTTAAGCCTCTGCCTATGGCACCGGCATCTCATATGGGTGCCATTTCAAGTCCTGGCTGCTCCTCTTCTGATCCAGATCTCTGCTGTGGCCTGGGAAAGTGGTAGAAGATGGGCCAAGTGCGTGGGCCCCTGAATCCAACCCACATGGGAGACCTGGAAGAAGTTCCTGGCTGCTGGCTTTGGATTGGCTCTGCTCTGGCTGTTGTGGCCATTTGGGAAGTGAACCAGCAGATGGAAGACCTTTCTGTCTTTCTTCTCTTTATCAGTAACTCTACTTCTCAAGTAAATAAATAAAAAATCTTTAAAAAAATTTTCCTCCAAGGATGGCCCAAGTGCTTGGGCCCTGTACCAGCATGGGAGACCAGGAGAAGCACCTGGCTCCTGGCTTTGGATCAGCGAGATGCGCCGGCTGCAGCGGCCATTGGAGGGTGAAGCAACGGCAAAAAGGAAGACCTTTCTCTCTGTCTCTCTCTCTCTCACTATCCACTCTGCCTGTCAAAAAAAAAATTTTTCCTCCAAATGGATCATAGTTCTAAAACCTAAAGTGGTAGAACTTATAGAAAAAAAAATCAAGTTATATAAATATTTCTGTTACATCTCCAACAGCATTATCTGTGAAATTAAAAACTGATAAATGGGATGTCATTAAAATTAAAGCTTTTGCTATTCAAACAGATAAGACAAACCATAGATAAGGGAAAATGATTTTCCAATTGTAGGTCTGAATTCTGAGGAAGTATATTTAAACTCTATTTTAACATTTTTTGAAAATCAGTTGTAAGAAACTATACCTGCCAATGTGAAACTTGGAAAATTCTTGAACAAACGGTTGTACAAAGAAAATGTATTCATGATAATAAGCACATTCAAAGAGGCAGTATCATTAAGAGCAGAACAATGCAAACTATGATTACACACCTGTTGGAAGTTAGAAGTACTGATCATACTAAGTGTTGAGAAATACGTGGAGAAATGGAGACTTGAACCTCCTATACTGCTTGGAATATTTAATAGAATGACTATTGCTAGTTGGAATGTAAAATACCATGACTATTGAAGAAAGCAGTCAGCAGTTTTCTTGAAAGAGTAAACATAAACTTACATGGTGATCCAGCTCTTTTCTCATGGATATTTACCCAAGAGAAATGAACATATATGCATTGTACACAAATGTTTATAACAACTTTACCTATAATAGCCCCAAAATGAACAGAACACAAATGACCATCAACAGATACATGGATAAAGAAATTATGGAATGGCTAAGCCATGAAACACTATTTAGCTGTAAAAGGTATGTGCTACTGATGTGTGCTACAGCATGAAAGAACATTTTTTTTAAAGATTTATTTATTAATTTGAAAGGTAGAGTTACTGACAGAGAGCAAGAAAGACAGAGAAATATCTTTCATCCACTTGTTCACCCCTCAAATGGCCAAAACAGCCTGAAGTCAGGAACCTGGAATTCCATCAAGGTCTCCGACATGGGTGCAAGGGCCCAAGCACTCGGACTATCCTCTGCTGCTTTCTCATGCACATTAGCAGGGAGTTGGATTAGAAGTGGAACACCTGGGACTCAAACCTGTACTCATATAATTGCAGGCGGTGGCTTAACCCACTACACCATAGCACTGGCTCCAGTGTGGAGGAACTTAAAAAAAATTATGTTAAGTGAAAGAAGATAGACAAAAATGAGAGTACTCTTTTCTTTAATTTTTTTTTTTATTTATGTATTTGAAAGGTAGAGCTATAGAGAGAAAGGGAGAGAGAGAAGTAGATCTTCCAGCCACTGGTTCATGCCCTAGCTAGCTATAATGGCCACGGCTAGGCCAAGCCAAAACCAGGAAGGGGCCAGGAACTCGATCTTGGTCTCCTATGTGGGTGGCTGGAGCCCAAGTATTTGGGCCATCTTCTGCAGCTTTCCCAATTACAGAGAGCAGAACTGGAAGCACAGCAGCTGGGATTTGAACCAGCACTCCAATACGGGATGCTGGTGTCTCAAGTAGTGGCTTAACCGGCAGCACCAGCACTGGCCCGAGAGAACATATTTTAAAATTACATTTGTGAATCTAGTTAAATGCAAACGAATCTATTGTTCAGTGGTGGCTGGTAAGTCAGGGGATTGTGTTGGAGAGGGAGGAACTCCATAGGAACCTGAGGGAAGTTTGGGCAGTGTTGGATCTGCTTATAACTTTGATTGTGGTGACTTTTTAAAATGTGTAAACCTATATCAGCTCTTATAAAATGCATTTAAATCAGTGTTGTTTATTATGCCCCAATTTCACTTCACTAGGCTGTTGTATTAAAAGAACTAAAGGAATATATCAGATATATTTCCCTTGTCCTTCTCAGTAGCTGTCTTAAATGCATAGAGGTGCAATTGCTCAGCAATTGGTATGCAGGCAATAGTCACTGTCACTAGCAAAATGGCTTGAAAGAGGGGACTTCTGGGGCCGGTGCTGTGGCTCACTTGGTTAATCCTCCGCCTGTGGCGCTGGCATCCCATATGGGCTCCAGGTTCTAGTCCCGGTTGCAATTCTTCCAGTCCAGCGCTCTGCTGTGGCCCAGGAGGGCGGTGGAGGATGGCCCAAGAATTTGGGCCCTGCACCTGCATGGAAGACCAGGAGGAGGCACCTGACTCCTGGCTTCGGATCAGCATAATTCAGGCTGTAGCGGCCATTTGGGGAGTGAACCAAAGGAGGGAAGACCTTTCTCTCTGTCTCTCTCTCTCTCACTGTCTAATTCTGTCTGTCAAATGAATAAATTAAAAAAAAAAAAAGAAAAGAAAAGAAAAAGGGGGACTTTAGGTGGTGATTGTAGGATTAATCTGTGTTTTTGATTCCCTCTAGCTTAAAAGTTTTTATCAGTTTAAAATTCTGGTTTGAGTCCTGGCTGCTCCATTTCCCATCTAACTCCCTGATATTGTGCCTGGGAAAGCAGCCAATGATGGCCCAAGTGCTTGGGCCTCTGCCACCATCTGTGGGAGACTCAGATGAAGTTCCAGACTCTTGACTTCATCCTGGCTGAGCACTGGCCTTTGTGACCATGTGGTGAGTGAATCAGCTGATGGAGGTCTCTTTCTCTTTGTCTCTCCCTCCCTCTCTGTCAATCTGCCTTTCAGATAAATCTTAAAAAAAAATTCTGGTTCACAATCCAAACTGTGCACTTATTTAATCCAGTTTTCTATTCTGATGTCACTGAAATCTTCTGAGGCTGTTGTTTAAATTGCATACATAACATTTCATGTGGGCACGATTTTGTGAAACCCAGTTTGTTATTACTTTGGTTGATTTTGGTGACCATGGAAGAGGTTTTAACCTAATAAAATATCTTTTCAGTGGATCACACATCCTAAGCATGCTTTTAAAAATGCCTTGATTGCATTTATCATCACTATGTAATCCATTGTAATTCTCATCCTGAACTTCAATGGAATTTAATATGATTCTATTATTTTGAAACCGGAAAAGTCTCTCTTTGTGGTGAACAATTAAAGTGTAGGACCAATGGTTTTAGTAAATAGACTAAAAAATATGAAAACCACATAACCCAAGTAGTTATGTAATACTAAACAAACTTTCTGAAACATATTTTTAGGGCAATATTCAGTCCAGAATCCATGGAGTCAGCAGTTTTCCCATGGATTATTTTTTTTTGATGGCTTAATATTCTGGCCCTCCCATGACTGAAATTATAGTTGAAATGTACTGGAATTTGCATTGCAGTAAAATTATTTTCCTCTTTAATGTGTATTGTTTTTGACTAATGTAATTTTTACCTTTATAATTTTAGAAAGATTATTCCTTAAGTAGAAAAATAACCAAATAATTGCATTCTTGAGTTTCATAAAGAAAAATTAATTAGAACTCTGTTGAACAAGAAGTATACATGTTTCACTTCAAACATGAACTCAATATTATTGTAATCTTTCTCAATTAGACATTATTGGGTTTTACCTTCTTACCAATCAATAATGGAATTCTAACTTTTTTTCCCTAAGTTTAAACAATTTGGTGGAAGTCCTGCATGATATTCTACAATGATTATTGTTTTTTTCTGAGGCATATTACAGATTTATAAGCAGCCAATTATATATATTTGAGCAACATTGTTTACTTAATTTCAAATTATAGGGGTTAAAATATGGTTTTATTTTATGGCTTAGCTTGTGCTACTTGAAATCTGTACTAGTAGTTTGTTAGGAGTAAGCCATGAATTGGCTTTTCAAATATTAATATTCTGATGATGGCTTAATTGCACAAATTGGTGTTCTCTTAATGTCAAATTGATTTTTGTAAAACTTGTCTATGTAGAGTAAAACGTTAG